>NC_140964.1:50083470-50150970 GCF_056783735.1 Eptatretus burgeri
TGAGCAGGCAACGAAGCAGATTATCTGCAATGTTTATTTCATGGGCGATTAAACTTTATGACTCCACAGTTGTTCTTTGTCAATGAGCAATCATTTTGTGGATAAAATAGAATGTCATTATTTGAACAAATTCAGGGAATTTCTTTGACTGCTGCGGGCAGTTAAAGTTAAAGGGCTCCAGTGTGGTATGCAGCCACAGCATGGCCAGCCATTCCTTGTCAACTATTGAATTGGAGTGCATGCTTGAATACTAAAGCCACTTGCTGAGTGCCCTTCAGTCGATAGCGGAACCGCGCTCCATAATTCTGAGCGAATCGTTCACTCACTGTGGACACTTTTGCCGAGCCATGCCAATCAGAGTGAGTGCTTCGTGCTCCGTCATCCTGTGCGAGTGCTTCATGGTGCGTCATCCTGAGCGAGTGCTCCGTCATCTGTCGCAATGAGCAAGTGCTCCATAATCTGTCATACTGAGCGAGTGCTCCGTAATCCGTCGGCATGAACGAGTGCTCCGTAATCCGTCAACATGAGCGAGTGCTCCGTGCTTCATCATCCTGAGCAAGTGGTTGATGCCCCATCATTCTGAGTGTGTGGATCATGCTTTGCCATTCTGAGCGAGTTGTAAACATCCAATTTCCGAGCTGTTTGCCATATTGATGAGTTTCCTGAATGACCAAGCCAATATTTTTTCCACCCATCACACACAGCTGTTTATAAAAATCAATGTTTGTGAACATATCACTGAAACGTCGAAACAAATGCAACATTGTTTTTAGGTGAAAGCAACTCAATGATTTCGGTTTGTATGCAGTGCGGACTGTCGTCGAAAATCACAAGAAAAAATTACCGACCGGCCAAGAATGAGTGTGTGTGTGTGTGTGTGCGTCTGTGTGCGTGTCTGTGTGCGTGTCTGTGTGCGTGTCTGTGTGCGTGTCTGTGTGCGTGTCTGTGTGCGTGTCTGTGTGCGTGTCTGTGTGTGTCTGTGTGTGTCTGTGTGTGTCTGTGTGTGTCTGTGTGTGTCTGTGTGTGTCTGTGTGTGTCTGTGTGTGTCTGTGTGTGTCTGTGTGCGTCGTTCAGAAATCAGAACATATTCTCTCTGCAAACTCGACCACCCCCCACAAAAAACAGTGCACCACCATCCTCCGACCTCTCTCTCTCTCTCTGGACATGCCTGGACGGAGGTTATGTCCTTCCGGTGGTTTTGTCCTCATGGTGGATATGTATGGACGGTGGTTAGGTCGTTACGGTGGTTACGTCCAGACGGTGGTTTTGTCCTTTCGGTGGTTATGTCCTTATGGTGGTTATGTCTGGACGGTGGGTATATCCTTATGGTAGTTATGTACGGGCGGTGTTCGTCTCCCGACGCGTCCGGGTGGTGTCCGTCTCCTGACGCATCCGGGTGGTGTTTCTCTCAAGACAGCTTGGCTGCAGACATGTCCAGAAGGGAGTTTGTCTTTGGACGTGTCCGAATGGGAGCTTGTCTTCGGAAATGTCCAGACGGAGTTTGTCTCTGGGCACGTCCGGATGGAAGTTCGTCTTCAGACGTGTCCGAACAGTGTTTGTGACCAGACGTCTTGGCTCCGGATGCATCTGGTGGGTTTTGTCTCCAGGCGTGACCGAGCAGTGTTTCTTGTATAACCGGAAGAAAATGGATTTCAGACATTATTTTGTTTCCAACTTCACTGTTATTCTCTGCAGAATAATTTTGATGAGACAGTATGAATCATAATGAATGCTCCACTGCACGTCTGCCTTCCCTTCCTCTCACCTCACACCGTCTTCCCTTCCACCACCCCTCCTCACTCCCACACACCAACTCGCTCCCCTCCTTCCTCTCTTCTTTCCTCTCCTCCTCTTCACCCTCCCCCCGCCCCTCCCCCCTTTTCTCTCTCTCTCTCCACCCCCTTTCAGTCAACCCATCAGCGAAGTGATGGGTGGTATTTGCGAGTAAATAGTAAAATTCGATTGGGAAATGGGAACTTGCTTGTGAGGTTCACTCGAATCACGAGATGTGAAACTGCAGAGTCACAGCTCACAGAGAATCAGTACCTTTCGATTTACAAAGGCGTTTCCTTTGTCTTAAATCCAAACCTTCAGAGTCTCGTCCTCGTTTCTTTGGCCCAGGAATCCTGTTCTTTTTCCCTGGCTCCACCATTATCTCCTGCAAGACAAAATAATTTGGAACAGCCAGAAACTTACGTAATCACCATGAGATGTCATTTCATTTGATCATGAGCTGTTCATGTGAACATTTCAGTGAACAATTTAAAAACCACAATGTCCTGGATAACAATTTGAACCGTTTTGCCCAAGTGCTGAGCAAAACACACATATCCAACAGGAAACGCCAAATTACTGTGGAAGCATTGAAGGTTTGCAACCTGGTTGTGCTCGACCTGGTTACAACTCTTCTCTGTCATCTGAGTTTGGCGAAACAATGCATCGATTGCTGACTTGAACCAATTCTCTCTTGGGATTGTTTATTTCTGTACATTTAAAAAGCTCGTGCTCTCATTTTACTTTACCTCTTCAGATTTCTTGTCTTGGTGAGATCTGATATTTTGAGAAGATCCTGGAGCGAGAAAGATACACATGATGAACACTTGTTCATGAATTCCGTGCAAAAATGTTCTGTCCAATTACTGATTATCTACTTATGAGTAATATAGTCCGCTCGCAAAGGGACCCGGTGTTGCCAGACAACAATGGGTCCCTCCTTCCTCCTTTCCCCTCCATGCTCCCACCCCACACCTCCCTCCAGATTCCCACACCTTCCCATCCCACCTCCCAACATCCCTTCTACTCCCACCACCTCCCTTTCCCATCCCTTCCCTTTGCCATCCCTTGCCTTCCCCAACCTCCTCCCACCCTCCCTCCAAATTCACACTCCACCCATTGACCTCCCTCCTCCAACCTCCACCCTTTCCCTCCCTCCTCCCACAAAGGCACCTGGCATTGCCTGAGATATAACATGCAGGAAGTGGACAAAAAAAACAAATGGAAACAACTGGGTAAATGAGGAACACCAGGTATATTGAAAGCAACAGCTTCCACACAAGTATAGCCCAAGTGTTAAGCAAATAACATTCCAGGATGCTTGGGGTCATTATAACCAGTGGTGTCAAAGCCACCCAATGCTCGCCTGTTTATACATTTCTCGTTTTTCGTTTTTAAAAGACTGGTCTCATAATATTTTTTTTATAAAGTGTTGCAGTGAAGTCTGAACCAAATAATTTTGAAGCAATATCTGTATTTGTATATTGTAATCAGTAAAAAAAATAGTGTGGTAGATAAAAACATTCGAAAGGAAAGAACTTGCAACAAAAACTTTTACTTTTTCACGCTCACGCTGACGCTCACGCCGGGGGTATCGCTATAGATCTCTGTTCTTCGAACAGTTGAGCTAAAAATGCTGCACAGGCCTGGTTGCCTTTCATTATGGCAAGCTTGGCAGTAAGAGGAGACCTTAGTCACTTTGAGAGAGGAATGATTGTTGGGGCACATTTGGCAGGAGCTTCAGTGACAGACAGCTCAACTAATCATGTTTCATGAACAATGGTGTCTCAGGTGATGTCAGCATTGAACTCCAAGGGAAAGACATCATCAGCAAATGGCAACAGTGGGCAGAAGCGCATACTTCAGGGATATGATATCCATGCATTAATTGCAAGGCAAAGCAGATGAGCAAATGCAGATCAATTGACTGTAAATTTCAACCTGGGGTGCAAGCAGCGAGTTTCATCAACAACCGTCCATAGAAAACTCCACAGAGTGGGATACGATCTTCAGGTTGCATTCCGCAAACCACTCATCACACATGAAAATGTATGTTTGAGAGTCAGGTCAGGTCAGGTCTGGGAGCATGCGCCAGAGCAGCACATCGCTGCGTCCACTTTCCGTTGGTTCTCCAGAGGCCTCCATCTGGCCATCCCCCCAGCTGGATGCTGAGCCCATCCCCATCTCCTTGAGATGATGATGAAACTGATGCAACCATGAGGCACGTCGTCGGCACATTGGCTTCCTCCACTCAGGAAACTCCCTCGCTGAGAGAATCTCGTGAGCAGGATCAGCATCAGGAAAACAACCACATGTCCATTCAGCCGCAGCTGACGCTCACGGACGATACAGGTAACAAATCTCATACAAGTCTCTCAGCAACTGCTCGTTGGACACAAAATCTGACCAGCGATAGCCAAGGATTCTCCGAAGAAACCTGGTACCAAAGGAATGAAGTCTCCATCTCAGATCCCTGGTCAGAGTCCAAGTCTCACATCCATAGAGCAAGACTGGAAGCACCAAGGACTTGAAGACTCGGCCTTTCGATTTCCCACACAGGTACCGGCAGTGCCACATCCCATGATCCAGTGAATCCATGACTCCCCAGGCCCAAACCAGATGTCTGTTGACCTCTGGCTCACAACCAGTAGTGACATGAACATTATTCCCAAGGGAAGTGAATCTCTCCAGAACCTCAACATCCTCAACACAAGCAGGCACAGAGAGGACAGCAGCATCCAAGATGTCAATGAAAGCCTGGATCTTAGTTTTGACCCAGGAAACCCATAATCCCAGCGGCTCCGACTCCTCATTCAGCACCTCGAGGCCCCCCAAGCTGTTAGGGATATCTCGAGTCTCCGCAAAGGTAACTGCATCATCTGCAAAATCAAGGCAGAGATCTTGACATTCCCAAACGATGCACCGCAGCTTGATCTCTCCAACATCCTCCCCAGAATCCAGTCCATGCAAGTGCTGAAAAGTGTGGGGCAAGTGCACATCGCTTTCAAACTCCAGTAACAACTGGAAATAAGTTAGAGATGGCACCACCACATCTCACAGCACTCTCAGTACCAGAGGAAAGTTCAGACATCAGATCGATCAGTTTTGCTGGAACCCCACGAAGACCAAGAATCCTCCAGAAGGCATCCTGATTCACTGAATCAAATGCTTTACAGAGATAAACACAGGCTGCAAGCAGCCCTTGCCGAAACTCTCGTCTGCATTCGGTGAGGACCCGAAGAGCAAGGATGCGGTCAATAGTTGACCTCTGTTGTAAAGCCTGACTGCTCTGGATGCTGGTGCTCAAGCAGATGGTGGAGAACCCTTTCAAGAATTATCTGAGCAAAGTCCTTGCCCGGCACTGAGAGCAGCGTCACCCCTCGGAAGTTGTTGCAATCTTGGCGATTACCCTTCCCTTCCAGAGAGGGACAACAAGGCCCCTCTTCCAGTCAGTTTGGATGATGCCTGTGTTCCAGGCAGAGCACAGAACAACATGCAATGAGTGCAGCATTTCCACCAGCCTTGAGAAGTTCAGAATAGATGCCATAGATCCCTGGAGCTTTACCCCATTTCAACCAGTTCAGCTCAACCTGTGTTTCCACAAAAGAAGGTGGACCACAGTTGATTGGTGGGTCAGCAACAGGGATTGAAACACCCCTTACGTCCAACTCAACAGCTGGTTGGTCAGCCTGATACAGCCACTTGAAGTAACCGGCCCAGCGGGCCTTCACTTCGGACTCCGCTGTCAAGAGCCCAGCACCCTCTGCTCGAACTGCAGCACAACGAGGGACAGGCTTGGACGAACACAATGCGCGAATTCCCCTGCAAGCAGCACGACAATCACTTGACCACAGGTGATGCTCTACCCCCTCAGATTCATCGCACATCGGCCTCCTTGTCCACCCTTAGCGCACGCACAGTTTTACGCCTCAGCTCCATGAACAGCTCAGCTCTGCCATTAAGCCTGGCCCTGCAACTCTGATCAATGGTATCCAGCATCCCTTGAGAGACCAAATTCTTCTTCGCCCTTCGGTGAGTTCGAAGACATTCACTGGCAACATCAAGGGCGGTAGTCTTGAAGGCACTCCAAAACTCTTCAGGATCCCCCAAAGCACCCAGACCCCTCCAAGTCTCCACTCAGCCTGGTTGCAACCTCCTCAGCTGCCCTCTCATCCCTTTGCTTGCCAACTTCCAGCCTTGGCTGGGATGGTACCATTCTCCTGAACTTAAGGTGCAACTTAAGAGTTACTGCAACAAGCCAGTGGTTAGTATTGAGGAACTCAGCAGTCTGGTGGACCCTGCCTTTCTGGATCATCCTCCAATGACCATCAATGAGCACATGGCCAATCTCCTTTGCCACACCACCAGCAATGGAATTTCGAATTCAACGATGAGCTTGTGCGCGCTGAAACCATGAACCAGCCACCCGAAGTCCCGAAGTTTGTGAGTCCATTGGTGTAAAGATCACAGGCAATGGACTACTGAGCGGTAGAAAAATGCAGTACGGTCAGTTGAAATGTCCTTCACCATATTCTCGACAAAACGGACAAGTACAATTGTACATGTATGGCGCCAACCCAAAGATCTCTACAACCCTGAGTACTTGGTTCCAACAGTGAAGGGCTCTGGTGGTCCTATGGTGTTTTGGAGTGCATTTTGCTTGAATTGTTTGGGTGCAGTCATTCCCTTTGAAGGCACGGTCAATGCTGATCATGACTTAATCGAACTGAGTGATCATCGTCACCCCATGTTGTGGCATTTATTTCCTGTTGGGAAGGGTATCTTCCAGGATGACACTTCCCCCATCCTCACAGCACGTGTGGTCACCCAATGGTTTGATGAGCATGACACTGATGTTCTCCATTTGCCATGACCTTTCAGTCACTAGATCTAACCCCAATCGAGTATTTATGGGATATTCTGGAATGATGCACAAGACAGCGTTTTCTCCCATCGAACAGGTGTGAGTCGATTTACTTTCTCGTGGAAGAATGGTGCCACATCCCACCTGCAGAATTCCATACGGTGGTCGACTCTATGCCATGCTGCATACAGGCCGTAACCGGCCACACGTGGTGGCCCAACACCCTATAAAATGACTTTATAATGTTGTTCCCATTTTTTTGTCCACGACCTGCACATCTATTCGATTACCACAATTCAGCACATATTTAGAGGTAAACATTTTACTTTTCAAGCTGAAAAACATGAACAGAAAGAGCAACAAAATTCAACATATTCATGCAATGCTTTTGGGTAGACAATATTAAATGTTTTTCCAGAAAGGGCCAGAACATAAAATAATTGGTTTAGTGCTCCAACTGCAGAGCAGCCCACATGGAGTTGAACATGTGAAAAAGATATTCAACATCTGTTTTTTTTGTCAGACAATTGGAACACATTCTCTAAACTATGGTGCACAGATCAAAATCCCTTGTTTTTGAATTTTCAAAATTAAGAGGAAATTTTTTCAAAGGGTGAATGAATTAAAGTATTACAATAAGAATACTACACATAGGGGTGTGGTCATCTTTTTCCTTTGCAGCACAAAGCTACGGGTGGCATCATTGACTGAGGGTGTGGCAGTGCTGCTCATGTAATGCCCCAGATGGTGAGAGCAGGAATTTGGAATTTGGCCAGGATGCTGGGGATAGCTTGCCAACTCATTGCGATAGACACCGCAAATGGATATTTCATGTCCACTCATTCCGGCAGACAATTTAATCAGTTGGTTGGAGTCGATCGTGTTTCCAAAGTAAAGCGTTTTGAGTAGGCTGAATCAAAATGGCAGCCAAGACACCTGCGCGCTGAAGTTGGGCTGACCAAGGATAAACCTTTCATGAAGGTGAGCTGTTAATTATCTTAAAAATGGGTTTTAAATTTAACGAAAGACACAGTTTTCATTCATACACTCCCGAGGAGCTCCACTTGGAATGCATGCAAAGTTTCGGGCTGTAATATTTCATGGTTTTTGGTTATGGAGGACACACACAAACACAAACACAAACACAAACAGACACTTATTATCAAAGATGCTTTGTACCGAACCACACTTTCCCTGCATTTTTCGATTCCCACCTTTAGCTTTAAACTCATCCTTCCAGGTCATAGCTGAGAAAGGCCAGCATTGAGATGGTCATTTCAAAGCAGCTCACATCTCACTGGAATTTGTAACCTCTGCCTTGGGCCTAATTCTGATCAGCTCAATTTGTAATTTTATAGCTTTATAACAGTGCATCACTGTCTAAACATGCAAAAGTAAACTCAATGCTGAATGTCACAAAACGAAGCAAATATTTTAAGGCCTAAAAAAGTTTGAGATATTTTCAACAATTTGCCAAAAATTAAATGACATTTTCTTGAAGATGAAGCCTGAGTTCGTTCTGTAGGAACTTGCTCAGGAACTTGGCAAGCGGGAACTTGCTCATGAAGTTCACGATAATCAATAAAGGTTAAACAAGCAATCAAAATCAGCAGAGCATCAGTACCTTTGGATTTACAAAGGCGTTTGCTTGGTCCTGAATCTGCACTTTCACTGTCACATGTTCGTTTGCTTGGCCCATGACTCTTGGTCTTCATGAATGGATGCACCAATATCTCCTGCATGACAAAACAATTAGCTCCATCCAGAAACTAAAGTTCCTTTATGAGAGAGTCAATAGAACACGATCACCTGTGCAATGTTAAAGCATATAAATGACATTAAAACCCCAGCTCAGGACAGTAAGGTGACCGAGGATGAGACTTGATAACGGATAATTAATGTCCTTAATTATCTTCAAAAAGGGAGTATAAAGGAACCAAAACACCCAATTTTCACTCAAGCACTCCCATCGTATGAACTCAAAGTTTTAGGCCCCAAGGTTTCATGGTTTTGGAGTTATGGAGGAGACGTACACTATCTGACACTGATGCATTGACTCTTCTTTGAAAAGATGCCATAATCTTTGACAGAGTGAGTAGCTGAGAGATGCACATGTCTGTTGTGGGCAGGGTGATTAATCAATGTGTGTCATCCTTCGGATAGACGTTAAACTGGAAGTCAGCTTGCTGATATTTTAATTTACCTTTTTTTTGGCCTGCTCAATAATGGCTTGATTTGGAACAGCCCACAACTGTTTCTGAAGAATAACGGTTTTTTGTTCTTTTTCCACTTTCCTCACACATGTCTCTGAATACATGATTATCATAGCAGAGAATCACTTGATTCAATGCAATGCTCACCAGCGTGAGATGGAGACACCAACGTGAGATGGAGACACCAGAGTGAGATGCCTGGAGACACCAGCGTTCATGGCTTAAATTAATTTCTGCACATGCTATAACCTCGAGAATCTCTGAATTGCGTTGGCCAAATTTCAAAATGTAAACTCCGAAATTGAACTTATCGGCAGTTCTGACTGCTAAAAAAAAGTTTAACATCCATCCATCCCAAAGATGGATGTTAAACTGGACGTCACATCTTCCGGAATCTCCCCGTCGACCACTTCTCACTCTCACCTCCCCTCCAATCACTCTCCCCTCCTTGCACTCTCCCGTCCCATCACTCTCCCCTTCCCCACTCTCCATCCCTTCCCCCCCATCTCCCCTCCCTTCTCCCCTCCTCTCTGTCTGTCTCTCTCTCCCTCCTCTATCCTGTCTCTCTCTAACTTACATCCTTCCCATCATTCTCTCTCCCACCCCCCTCCTCCTCATCTCCACCCCTCCTCCTCCTCTATTAAGGGGACTATTTCAGACTGATGGTTTGGTTTTCAATGTCAAAAAACTTCCACAGAGTGAAGCATGTATGAATTAGATCTGGAGTGAACTGACCGGAGGGGTGCAAAGGTCGCTACATCTCTGAACATGTACATGCATGCGTTCGTCAGGTCGATAGCATGGGCTTTAAATGCTGCTGGCCAATTTTATGTAGAACCCCCCAATTGAAAAGAAAAGGGTATTTTAATTTGTTGCGATCATAAGGGAAGAAGAAAAAGAAAAAAGAAAAAAGAACAAGAAGAAGAACAAGAAGAAGAACAAGAAGAAGAACAAGAAGAAGAACAAGAAGAAGAACAAGAACAAGAACAAGAAGAAGAACAAGAAGAAGAACAACAAGAAGAAGAACAAGAACAAGAACAAGAACAAGAACAAGAACAAGAACAAGAACAAGAACAAGAACAAGAACAAGAACAAGAACAAGAACAAGAACAAGAACAAGAACAAGAACAAGAACAACAAGAAGAACAAGAACAAGAACAAGAACAAGAACAAGAACAAGAACAAGAACAAGAACAAGAACAAGAACAAGAACAAGAACAAGAAGAAGAAGAAGAAGAAGCTCATCAAACCAACGTACTCTCGTTTTGTCTGTCAATTAATTTTCTAAAATTTTTCGAATTTGTTTTTCACTTGGAAGTTATGGGTTACCATGTGTCAATAAAGGTTGAAAAAGTCTGATTTAACGCAATAAGACAACAAAAGGTGATGAATTTTAAAGAGGGTGCAGACTTTCTAAATGCACTGCGTATAGCATTGTTCTTGGAAGTATGAGAACGGCGATTTGTGTTGTTCAGTGTTCAAGTCCATAATTCAATTTAAATTAATGTTGACAAAGGTTTAAAGGAATATAAATACAAAAATTATGGGTTTTACTGCTGCTGACACAGTGTCTATTACATCACCCTTTCCAACACATGACATTAGTTCTATATGTGTCTGTTGTCAGTGTCCATTATGATGTCCTTTGAAGCAGCAGGTTTCCTGTTGGGAATGAATTTCAATTTTATTTGACTACAATCAGGCAGACAGAGAAATAGGATCTCACTCCTCTCTGTGCATTTGCGATCAGGATGAATTCAGAGCCAAAGTACTGTGCAACGGCAAATTTGTCTTCCGATTCACGTTCTGATTTGTGTTCAAAATACAACATTAAATTTACATCCGTTATTCTTTGATCATACACTGATAAGACTGATGGACGAAAATGAACAATTTGCTGAACCCCGCTTTGATCAAGAACTTCTTATTCCACAAAATTGAGTTTCTGCAGTCCTGGTTGAACTATTTTAAATTCAAATCAAACATCCAAAGCAGAACACGTTAAATGATCACACACCTTCATCGAGATCCTCTTCATTGGATCCAGACAAAGCATGGATTTCAAAAGTTCAGCACATGTGTGGCCAGCAGCAGTGGGAGGCTCAAAGTTGAATGGGAGCTTGCCAGATACAATTTTCTGAAAAGAGATTGAATTTAAATTCACCGATTCATTAACCACAATTAAAATTACATTTACTGGAAGAGGACAAGAAAGATTCAAAAACGCTCATGAACAGTTTGGTTAAAAATTTGGAAGAAATGAAATATTTGACTGGGGAAATTAACCCATGATCAACTCCTCAATTTTCATTGGAATCTCTCCTCCACCACCTCCGACATTTTTCACACTGCTACCTCAGCCATTAATCATTTACAAGCAGGTGAAGACAAGACTTGCACATTTCGGTGAACTCCAAAGAATAATGTGATTTATTATTCAGGAATTTCAATATCATTATGACTGCATAAAAATGGGAAATCTTAAAAGAGCTTTTGTTTTCCAGAGTCGAAGGCTCATGGAGAGGTATATGCACACTTGTCTCTCGAATGTCTAGCCTGATGGAGATGGAGAAGCAGTTACATGAATTGCACAAACACATGCAAATAGAAACATTGAACAATGCCAGATTTGACTTCAGATAAACAGCCAATGATCGACACAGACTGAAGCATGATGGAAACTGGGCGATGCCATCTTCTGATCTCGCTTTTCTCTCCGCAGTCAGTGGAGAAATTCAGGATAAATCCAACTGCACTCATCCTCCCCTTTGGCTGCCCAGCTTTTTTCTTCCAAAGATTAGAACCCTCCTTGCCCCCCACCAACCTCACACTCCACCAGAGATGCCAATCCATACCGTTTGTCGCTGCTTTATCCACTAAATGCTGAGCGCAAGGTAAGGAAGCAGCACATACCACTATTAGTCTTTGGTATTACTTGGCTGGGGTGGGATTCTTACCAGTAACTTCAGAAACTTTGAAAGGACAATCCAACTACAATGCCACTGAGTCAAATCATTTCAACATTTTCATTATTGTTGAAAATTGTTTCATATATTTACCTCCACCACCTGAAGTGAACAGAAGTTATGTTTTCACCCCTGTTCGTCTGTCTCTTTGTGAGCAGAATATCTCAAAAAGTTGGATTTTTTATTGGATTGATTTATCGGAGCGATTGAACTCAAAAAGTTGCATGGATTTGGTCGAAACTTGGGACAGTTTGGGCGAATTGACTTTTCGGGCAAAATTCAAATTCACTTGGTGTGATTTTTCCCAAATGAACAAATCAACCATGAAGTGAATAAATTGAAGAACTCTACTGACTCATGACTGCAATGATATGGTCCAGTAAAATTGTTTCAGTTAACAATGAGAACGACATGCAGTCGAGCACGTACCACCGCCAGGATGAACAGTTTACGTTTTGTTTCCCACCGATTGCTGGATCTGCATCTGGACCTCAACCCAAATCTAATCGACTTGTTCGTGTCACCTTCCCAACTCATCCACCAAGTTTTGTCATAATCCATCCACAACTTTTTGAGATGTCATGCCTTCAAAATTGGTCATATTGGTCCCATCTCTCAATGGTGAAGAATAACTTCAAAAAATATTGTATCCAGACACAGATCTGGATGTGTATCTTCACCAAAATCGAATGTATTCCTCCTTGTCACACACCCAACATGTCCACTAAGTTTCATCCGAATCCGTTCTAACGTTTTGAGATATTCCTGCACACAGACAGACAGGGATGAAAACATAACCTCCGTCCACCTTTGTTGGCAGAGGTAAAAACGTTATTGTTATTTCAAACTTCTTATGATTTTTCTGACTTGTGCTGATGTTAAATCTGCTGGAGTCACTGATGAAGATACAAATATCACCTCAAAGATTCAGACGATTGTAAGACAGGATCACTCACTTTCATTGTCTTCCGTGAGAATGGGAATTTATTGTTTATTAATAAATGCAAGACAACACCAAGAGCCCACACATCGACTGGAGGGCCATTGTAGCCATTTGCACTGTAGATTTCTGGAGCCATGTAACCATGCGTTCCTTGTTTCCCATACACAAGAGCGCCAGGCTTAAACGCACTTGAAAGGCCAAAGTCAGTGACCTTGAGAACACCACGGTCAGTGTACAAAATGTTGTCTAACTGTTGGAAGAGAAGAAGAATGTGAAATCAAAGTGTGGAAGACAAGTTATCATTTTCAGGAAGGAATCTTTGCACACCTCATGTTCCCATTCGTTTGAAAAGCACCATCTTTATTTAATCGATATAACATGAAATGCATTCAACAAAGTAGGGCAAATTGTCTTCACAGGAATAACCACACCACGACATCAATGAACATTTGAAGCCTCAAATCCACGAATCAATTTCAAAATACTTGGAGCACATGGAGTGAGACAAATACAACAACGAATGTTGCAACAAAAATTACTAATTATTGTGTTTCATCTATTCTCTATTTTTGATCGCATTTGTAAAATAAGAAAATTTATCTTTTGACAAGGAAGTGCAAGGAGAACTCGGCATCATTTCATCAATTTGTTCAGTCTGCTTGTGGCACGTACACCCTTCCAATGAGAACACCCGAAACTCTAAACCTTAACCTGATAACCAAATCCATGAGTACTCTGGGAAGGTTACATTAACATACGCTGATGGTTTACAAGACCCTCAACTGAGGGAATCAATACATGAAGATAACCAAACAACACCCACAGGTCACCAAATTCATTCTTCACCTTCCAATTCAAAGTCGACTCCAATATCCCAATAACATCACGGTACTTATGCAATTGCATTAAACACCAGTTCACGGTCCCTTTTGTAATTACCTTCCGAGTAAGACCATTCCAAACAGGAACCGACAAGGAATTCACCCCCACCCCCCACACCCCCCTCCATTCCAAAGTATTTACATTTTGATGCCACCTGAGCTTATTTCATGATGATTTCAAATCAAAATTAATACATGGAGACTTCGTGGACCACTCCAAAATGATAAGGCAAAAAAATGTCGACAAAATGTGGATAAGTGAAATTAACAGAGAAATTTAGATAATTCTCAGTGAGAGAAGTGTTTAACCCTTTGCTGAATTAACCCAAAATCACTACAGGAGCAAATTATTTGCTTGAAATGTCACAAAATAAGAGAAATAAGTTTCATCTGGATGTAATCAGTGGTTTAACTCAAAAATTAATCTCCCACACTTATGGAAAGAGTTTTCAGATGGAACTCACTTGGTCAACCAACAATGCAAACATGAAGACCAAGGAGCTTTCCAAAAAGTCAGACAGAAAGTGGTGGAGAAGCACTTTTCAGGAAAGGGTTAGAGGAAGATTTGAAAATCATTCTGTATCGCTTTGAGTTTGGTGAAATCCTTCATCAAGAAGTGGAGGACACGTCACACAACCCAGACTCGACCCAAATCAGGTCGCTCATCCAAACTCAGCAGCTGGACAAGCAGGAAACTGGTTCAGGATGTCACTGTAAATCCAACAATGACTTTGAAAAATCTGCTCGGCTCGATGTCTGAGATGGGGTCAGTATTCATCAATCAACAATATCCCACTCCCTTCGCAAAGCTGGCCTCCATGGACAGGTGGCAAGAAAGAAGGCATTCCTGAACAAGACTCAACTAAAAGCTTGTGTGAAGTTTTCTGCAGGGTGATACTGCAGGCATGTGGAGAAACATTTTGTGGTCAGACGAGATAAAAATTAAACGTTTGCTCTAAATTCAAAGCATTACGTCTGGTGCAAGCGAGACCTACAACTTCCGACCTTCAACTTCCAAGTCTGACATCATTCCACAAAGAACCACTCTGCTTCCTCGTCAAATTCCAAGAAATGCATGAAGCATCAGCTCTCTTGAGTACACCCATGCTGCCTGTCTTCAATTAATTATAATTTTATGAAATGGTTTTTCCTCTGATCTTTAATCAAACCAAAACCTTCCACACCACGAAAGTTAAGCAAACAGGGCTTTGTTATAATGACCTCCAGCCTGTCCATTAAATTGCTATAAATGCGTAACAAGGTTTAATGGGTCTGACAGTTCTCAATAATCTTGCAGTGTATCTGAGGATAAAGTAGGACAAATGAGACAATCTTACTGCTTAACTCAAGTCATCTTGAAACAATGGTATTACATTTGCTACTCCTCAATCCAATCTGCTCTGACTCTGGTCATCTATTGAAACGATTGGTTAATATCTCACTTGTCTGCTCTGCCACCTCCCTTTGGAATAATATTATCAGGTTTTGTCATCCCTTGGCTTTCCAAGCTGTCTTCTTAACTGATCCCACTCAAGCGCAAAACTCATCAAGCAGCCCTTCTCTTATTATTCCGCGCTTTCGAAGAAAAGCGGGAATATTGTGATCGTCTCTGCTGTCCGTCCGTACGTCCGTCTGTCTTGCACTGTAACTCCTCCTACACTATTCAAAATAGGAATTTGAAAATTTGGGACATAATAGATATATGTATGGGGAAGTGTACAACACTTTCGGGTTTTTCATATGACCCCAAGGGGCCAGGCCAGAGGGGTTGGGGTCATGGGGGTCGATTTAAAAAAAAACAGTCAAATAGCTTTTTAAATCAAACATATTCATGAGTTATACATTTAACAACATATTTTTTAAAACATGATGATCAGAGGGTGCTTGGGGGGCAGGGGGTGCTTAGCAGATAGGGAGTCGAAATAGCTTCTCCTACACCGTTTGAGATAGGAACTTGAAACTTTGGGACATAATAGATATATGTATGGGGAAGTGTACAACACTTTCGGATTTTTCATGACCCCAAGGGGCCGGGCCAGAGGGGTTGGGGTCATGGGGGTCGATTTAAAAAAAAACAGTCAAATAGCTTTTTAAATCAAACATATTCATGAGTTATACATTTAACAACATATTTTTTAAAACATGATGATCAGAGGGTGCTTGGGGGGCAGGGGGTGCTTAGCAGATAGGGAGTCAAAATAGCTTCTCCTACACCGTTTGAGATAGGAACTTGAAACTTTGGGACAGAGTAGATATATGTATGGGGAAGTGCACAACACTGTCGGATTTTTGATATGACCCCTCGGGGCCGGGCCAGAGGGGGTGGGGTCATGGGGGCTGATTAAAAAAAAAACTGGCGTTAATGGGACAAAGCAGTGCACGTGGGAATATGCGATGGTGTGCCATCGACAATGTAGTTCTAGTTTTGTATGCAGCACAAGGTTGCAAGTCTCATCATTGGCTGGGGGCATGGCTGGACTGCTGATGGAATTCCTCCTGAAGGTGAGGGCAGGAATTTATAATTTGTCCAATACGCTGGTGATATCTCGCCAACACATCTCGGACACCGTGGGATCTTCAAAACACACTTCGGACTTTAGTACCCGTTTTTTTTTTTTTTT
The DNA here is from genome assembly GCF_056783735.1 of Eptatretus burgeri. Lineage (NCBI taxonomy): Eukaryota > Metazoa > Chordata > Myxini > Myxiniformes > Myxinidae > Eptatretus > Eptatretus burgeri. The sequence goes on from NC_140964.1 coordinate 50,099,732, forward strand.
TTGTATACCTTGGTCGAGGCTCGTATGAGAGCAAACACACAACTCACAGCAAGGAGGCATGAGACAAGAGGGGCGGGAGTGGAAGGGACAAAACAGTGGGGAACAGACACATTAGGTGAACTGTGGAAGGGAGAGGGATGGGGATGGGACGGGGAACATGGCGAGGGGAAGATGGACATTAAAGGGACTTTCAGGAAGGAAAGCAGGAGAATTGAAGGAAGTGGGCTTGGGTGGATTATCGGGGGTAGAAAAGATCGAGGATTTGGATGGGGGAAGATAAGAGGTGGTGGTGAACAGCTGTTTTGAAAGCCTGGAGGGAAGAATGGGAAAGAATAGACTGAGGAAGTTTATTCCAAAGGGGGGAAAAAGAGGAATGAAAGAGTGAAGATGAGCAGTGATTCGTGATTTTGGTAGTTTAACCAGAAGGGGGTTGTTGGCGGACCTTGAGCGCCCTGTGGAAATGTGGTTGGGACAAATCGCAGAGAGAGCAGGGGGGCAAGGCTGGAGAGGAGTCGGTAGAAGACAGAAAGACCACCGACCAACCTGCGGTGATTGAGTGAGAGGCCCAAAGACTCAGCTTCATTGCGGGAGATGCCAATGATCTTAAAAGCCCTGGTTTCGACAGCGTGAAGTCGAGAAAGGTGGGAGGCAGGAGCACCAGCCCAGAGGGGAGAGCAGTACTCCATCAGGCTACGGACAAAAGCTTTGTAAGTGGTCAGGAGCTCAAGAGGGCCGAGGAAGGACTTTGCACGACGGAGGATTCCCAGTCGGCGACTGGCTTTTGAGGCAAGGTTGGAAATGTGACTTTCCCAGGAAAGGTCATGGCAGATAGTGAGACCCAGAAGCTTGAAAGAAAAGACTTCTTCCAGAGGATTGTTGAGAAAGTGGATGGGGGGGTTTTGTAAACGGTCCTTTCAAAGAGACATAGTGAGAGTGTGAGATTTGTCTGGATTGAAAGACATGTTCCACGTGTTGGACCAGTTTGTGATTTTATCCAGATCTGCAGTGAGCGAAGAAGCTGCTGCTTGCCGGTCTGAGGGATGACAGATGGTACGGCAGAGGGTGGAGTCATCGGCAAAGAGAAATAGAGGATTTTCCAGAGAGTCCGAGAGATCATTGATGAAAACCAGAAAAAGAATAGGGCCCAGAACGCTACCTTGAGGAACTCCAGCCTGCACAGGAAGAGGGGATGAAAGAACTCCATTTAGGGCCACACGTTGACTGCGACAGGAGAGGAAGTCTGCGAGCCATGAGTGGAGATGGCCTTGAATACCATGGGAAGAGAGTTTGGTGAGTAGGGCAGGGTGCCAGACTGTGTCAAAAGCACGTGATATGTCCAGGGATACGGCTCGGATTTCCTGTCTGGCATTGAGGACCTCCATCCATTGATGGGAGAGCAGTAGCAGCATATCTAGGGTAGAGTGACCTGGTCTGAAACCAAATTGATGATTGGAAATCAAGCCATTGGAGAAGAGGAAGGATTTCATGTCTGAAGCGATGATGGATTCCATAACCTTGCTGATGATTGGGAGAAGGCTGATTGGTCTATAGTTACAGGGATCTGTTTTTGCACCTTTTTTATGCAGGGCAGTGATGTTAGCAGATTTCCAAGCAGATGGCAGACGACCTTGGGAAAATGAGAGGGTGAATAGAACAGAGAGAGGGTGAGCAAGAACAGAAGAGCAGGCTTTGAGGACACGTGGGCTGATGCCGTCTGGACCGGTTGCAGAATCTGACTCGAGGTTTGAAAGCAAGCTCTCCACCTTGTCAGGAGAAAAGGATACAGAGTCCAGGGACAGTTGGGTGCGACTGGGTAAAGTGGGTAGAGATAGTGATGGGTTTGGGACACAAGATTTAGCTGCAAACACCGAGTTTAGACATTCAGCTTTATCACGTGTGGAATCAGCAGTGCGGCCATTTGAGGTAAGGGAGGGGAAACATACACCAGAAACAGATTTGATTAAACGCCACCAGGATTTTGAGGAGGGAGAGAGGTTTGAGAGTTCAGACTTGAGATGAGAAAGATGTTGTTTTCTGGCTCTCCTGAGGGTAGCTACACACTTGTTCCGAGCTTTGTGGAAAGAACTGAGATTGCCCTCAGTTGGGTTTGCTTTCCATGAGGCAAAGGCAAGTTGTTTTAAAGTCTATCCCACGTATGGCACACACAAAGATGCCTCACCCGAGACAGCCCTTCCTCACATTCGACAGAGATCCTCTCTGTTGCTTGTACATCTCCTTTCTGGTCTTGTGTGAAATAATGAAGCAACAAATAATGGAATTATTAAATAAGCCTGGGAAAAAAATATTTGGAAAAGAGATTCCTGTGCACCAGGTTTAACCAGACTTTGCAACAATTACAGCGAGCTTGTCCAGTGAATTGAGAATAAATGTGCACCAAGGTCCACAAGGCCTCTCACAGTCGGTGCTCAGTCTCCTTATTATGTACATCCTCATCCAAAGCAGTCCAAATCAGACAATCCCAGGAAAGCTTTCCATAATTTGAAACACGATTTCCTCTTTTCCCACACAAAAATTTCTCACAATTATAGTCTTTGAAAGATATCTTTCTCCGACTACATTCTCATGACATTTTATGGAGATGAGTTTTACCTTGATGTCCCCGTGCACGATATTCTTACTGTGCATATAGCTGAATGCAGAAGCCGCCTGGAAAGAAAGCAATGGTTTTGTTTTAATGGGAGGTTTTGAAAATTGGAGTTGCCATCAAATCTTGTTCATTTAAAATAACCTGTTTTGAAACCACAAGGTAAACATCATGAATAATGAAAATCAACACAGGCTCAACTCACCTGACGAATAATGGGCCATATCTGTTGCTCAGTGAGAGGTGCATGATGATTGCAATAATCGGAGAGATCACCTGTGCAGATAACTTGCCATTAGTGAATGACACCTTTCAGTAAAATCAACAGATTCAACAAATGTTACCAAGCAGCAGTCGAGGTTTCGGAAGATCACCAGTGAGAGAAGAGTTTGTTGAGTCAAATGGAGGGTAAAGTGATCTTGTGGAAGGGGTTGGTCATTGAAATGAGGTCACACTTTTCACTGTATGTCATCAAAGCAAAAGTATAAATTGTTTTTAGACATTGTAGTTATTCAAGGATCAAAGAAATGGTGACAAGAGGTCACCACTTTCATGGCACCTGATGCTACCAGGTGAAAGACATCAATGATCACTCTTGAAAAACGATTGATCTCTGCATTTCAACAGCTTGTCCCCCATCCAAAGCCTGATTGATGGATTCTGTGATTGAGTAAACGATTTTACTACAAATAGATTACAGTCATTTGTTACGAGGAAATTTTTTTTTGCCAAGTATGATGATCTGTCTTATCTGTCTGTCACAAGATTTTGGCCACAGTTTTCAAGCAATCGTTTTCAATTTCTTTGTGCATGCAGGTGACAGGCCGAGGACAGCAGCATTAATTGTGGTGATGATCCGAATTCGAATCCGAGAAATTTTTTCAGTGATTCTTCACCATTGAGAGAAAAACAACATGTATTGCACAATGTCTCAAGAGGTTGGGGATGGATTCCGACAAAACTTGGTGGAAAGGTTGGGTGTGCAACTAGGATCAATTGATTCGATTTTGCTGAAAATCTGAATCCAAATCTGGATCCGAGAAATTTTCAAGTAATTCTTCACCATTGAGAGATCAGAACAAAAACGATTGATACCACAATGTCTCGAAAGGTTACGGATGGATTCTGCAGTGGACAGGTTGGGTGTGTGACAAGGATGAATTAATTCAATTTTGGTGAACATTCCAATCTCGATCAAGATACAAGAATTCTTCAGTGATTCTTCATTGAAAGATGGGGTCAAAAACTATGGAGAGCATTATATTTCAAAAAGTTGTGGACAAATTGTGACAAAGCTATGTGGATGAGCTGGTTCGATGAAAGGAACAAGCCGATTCGGTTTTGGTTAAGGTCCAAATTCAGATCCGACGTTTCAGTGGGATCCTAATGTAAACTGTTCAGCCTGGTGGAGGTGTGGGCTCCACCAGCACCGTTACATTTTTCCATGTGTCACTCCATGAGTTTGTCTTTCCATTATTTTGTCAATATGTAAAGTTATATCTCTACATGCAAGGAACAATTGATTTTATTTCTCAAAATGTAAAAGGATGTGGGAATGATATGGAATGTGAATAAGGTGGGGGTGGCCCAATAGATTATCATGTGAAAACATCCCTCCATCTTTCTTTGAATCATCATTGAGCCTGTCCATCGCCAACCCACCCCTCCCCCCCCACAACCATTCATATGAATGACAGTACCTGTTGAGAGTTTCCGTGCGCAAATTTAACCATTGCCATGCAAAAAGTAGGATGACTGACGAACATGAACTGACACACACAAGCTATTGTTTGTGCTCATTGTGAACCCAAATTAATCTCATGTCCAAAACCCATCACTTTCTGCACCCACCTTACCCAGTCGCATCCAACTGTCCCTGGACTCTGTGTCCTTTTCTCCTGACAAAGTGGAGAGCTTGCTGTCAAACCTCGACTCACATTTTGCAACCGGTCCAGACAACATCAGCCCACGTTTTGTGAAAACCTACTCCTCCACTCTTGCTGTGGAAACCAAGGTCTCTCTCTCTGTTCTTTTCACCCTCTCATTTGCTCAAGGTCATCTGTCATCTGCTTGGAAATTAGCAAACATTGCTGCCCTGCATAAAAAAGGTGCAAAAACAGATCCCTGAAATGACCGACCAATCAGCTTTCTCCCCATCATCAGAAAGGTTATGGAATCCACAATCGCTTCAGACATAAAATCCCACCTCTTCTCCAATGGCTTGATTTCCATTCATCAAGTTGGTTTCAGAACAGGTCACTCTTCCCTGGATATGCTGCTTCGACTCTCCCAACATTGGATGGAGGTACTCAATGCCGGACATGAAATCAGAGCCATATCCCGAGACATATCGCATGCTTTTGACATGGTCTGGCACCCTGCCATGCTCACCAAACTCTCTTGCTATAGTCTCCAAGGTCATCTCCACTCATAGCTCGCAGACTTCCTCCACTGTCGCAGTCAACGTGTGGCCCTAATGGAGTTCTCTCATCCCCTCTCCCTGTCAAGGCTGGAGTTCCTCAAGGCAGCGTTCTGGGCCCTGTTCTGTTTCTGGTTTTCATCAATGAGCTCTCTCTGACTCTCTGTAAAATCCTCTATCTCATTGCTGCTGACTCCACCCTCTGTCATACCATCTGTCATCCCCCAGGCCGGCAAGCCGCAGCTTCTTTGCGCTCTGCAGATCTGGATAAAAATCACAAACTGGTCCAACACTTGGAACATGTCTTGGAATCCTTTGAAATCTCACACTCACGATGTTATCTCCGAAAGGACCATTGGGAACCCCCCCCCCCATCTACTTTCTCAACAATCCTCTGGAAGAAGTCCTTTCATTCAAGCTTCTGGGTCCCACTATCTGCCATGATCTTTCCAGGGAAAGCCACATTTTCATCCTGGCTTCTCAAGCCAGTCGCCGACTGGAAATACTCCGTTGTGCAAAGTCCTTCCTCGGCCAACGTGAGCTCCTGGCCACTGATAAAGCTTTCATCCACAGCATGATGGAATACTGCTCTCGCCTCTTGGCTGCTGCTCCTGCCTCTCATCTTTCTCGGCTTCACGCTGTGAAAACCAAGGCATTTCGGATCATGAGTATCTCCCACGATGAGGCTGAGTCGTTGGGTCTCTCACTCTCTCACCGCAGGCAGGTCGGTGGCCTTTCTGTCTTCTCCCATCTCTTCTCTGGTCTCGCACCCCCCCCCCTCCTCCTGCTCTGTCTGTGATATGTCCCAACCATACTTTCGCAGGGCGCTCAATGTCTGTCAACAACCCCCTTCTGGTGAGACAACCAAAATCATGAATCACTGCTCACCTTCACTCTTTCATTCCTCTTTTTTGCCACCTTTGGAATAAACTCCCTCCCTTTGTTCAATCAAATTCTTCCCTCCAGGCCTTCAAAACAGCTCTCCACCACCACCTCTTATCTCCCCCTATCCAAATCCTCGATCTTTTCTATCCCCGTTAATCCACCCCAAAACCACCTCCTTCAAATTCCCTGCTTTTCTTCCTCAAAGTCCCTGTAATATCCAACTTGTATATCACATGTTCCCCACCGCATCCCTCTCCTTTCCACAGATCTCCTCATGTCTCTGTTCCCCACTGTTTTGTCCTTCCCTTGTCTCATGCCTCCCTTGCTCTCATACAAGCATCAACAACGTATACAAAAAAAAGAGAGAGGGGGGGAGAGAGAGAGAGAGAGAGGGGGGAGAGAGAGAGAGAGGATAGAGAGGAGAGGAGAGAGAGGAGAGAGAGAGGAGAGGAGAGAGAGGATAGGAGAGAGAGGATAGAGAGAGAGGATAGAGAGAGAGGATAGAGAGAGAGGATAGAGAGAGAGGATAGAGAGAGAGGATAGAGAGAGAGGATAGAGAGAGAGGATCGAGAGAGAGGATAGAGAGAGAGGATAGAGAGAGAGGAGAGAGAGAGAGGATAGAGAGAGAGGATAGAGAGAGAGGAGAGAGAGAGAGGAGAGAGAGAGGATAGAGAGAGGATAGAGAGAGGAGAGAGAGAGGAGAGAGGGGAGAGAGAGGGGAGAGAGAGAGAGGAGAGAGAGAGGAGAGAGAGAGGAGAGAGAGGAGAGAGAGGAGAGAGAGAATCATTGAATTGAAAATGGCTTGCCAATTTCAAAGCAAAATTCTGCAAACTTGCAGTGGGACACAGGGACAGGTCACAAGCACAAAATATTCTATTTCCCACCCCAACATGAGCATGGGGAGACGACTTATGATTTTCGCTGTATACATAGCAAAGTGCAAGTGTTCACTGATCACTTGGAGAGAGGGGGAATTCCTCATCATGGGACAAAAAAATATTCGCCTCACCTCCCCAATACATCCACCCCATCCCCCACCCCCTCCCCCCCATTCCATGAGGTTGTTCCCGCTGGTCGCAGGTGTATCTTGTTGCACAAAAAGCATCAAATTGAATCCGTTCATTTCTCATTTCAAATGGAATGACATGGAAAACATCCAGATGATGGGTGAGGAAGTGATATGGAAAACAACATTACTCATGATGACATGGCACCAAAAACATCTCCGACTGGAATGCCATGACATCATCTCACATGGCAAACGTTTTACGAAAAGTGTACTTTCAACCGCTCCAAATGGAACAGAAGTTGAAATACATTTAGATGCCATACGTGGAATTGCAAGATATTGTTATTCAAACCGACAAAGTTTGTTGACTGTGTGATGTGAGATTGGAGAAGGGAAACAAAAACAGACACAGACAAACACTGTGATGCGATTCATCGAAATGTACAATATGCTTGAACAAGCTCCACCAGACCTGACACTTGGTAAAACATCACTTCATTGGAAAAATGACATGGCAAAACGATGTAATCCACACTGAATTCGGAGCATACTTGACACCTTTAGAACAGAGGATTGATTTAAACCATACCTCCACGTGCCAGTTCCAGCACCATCTGCACCATTTTCTTCGTCCTGATAACCTCGTGTAATTGAACTAAGTGAGGATGACAGAGGGCAGCATAAAGAAACAAAATATAACAAGCAAAGTGCAGGAGTGCAGGATTAAATAAATTGACATTACATTGAATAAATCCGTCAAGTGAACTAACTTCATGATAACGACAATAACTTTGATGGTGAGGCTGGTGAATGGCTCCCCTCACATGAATGATGTAGTTTATCCGTGGAGATATAGAGCCCTCACTGCTACTCAGCATTACATTCCATGGAAGTGTTATGAACATTCCTATGGAAAGGAATGCAGTTTGTGTGCATTTAATGGATCAGCTTCGTTGTCCATAAACCTCTAATATCATCCATTGTCATTATCACTGGAAGCACCCACTGGATGGACGCACGACTGCACGGAAGCACACATGGACGAAAGAACGCCGAGAACGAGCTCCTTTTATACATCAGAAAGAACCACCCGCTGAATGGACGCCTGCCCAGATGTACGCACGCCTGGACGGACGCATGCAGGACCGGAGGGACACACACAGGGACGCAGGCATGCCGAGACCGAGCTCCTTATATACATTAGATGACATCGTAACATTTCAATTGAACAATTTGAAAATTGCAAAAAAAATAAATAATTGCAATTTAAATGCAATTTGAAATTGGGGGGAAATCAAACAATTAAAAACCAATAGGTTGAATAATTAAATAATTAAAGTAGACAGCATCTCAAAATACAAAGTCCATCTGCATCCACTTTGTGCTCAAACTCAACTTGTGTTTCATGCGTCGTAAATTTGGGGAAATTTCATTCTGAAGAAAAGAGAATAAAACTTTGATTTCTCTCAACTGTTCAGTGGTATCGTTAATTACAATCTCATCAGAATAAACTATTATTGGTGAAAATCTGATCTGAACATATACTACAAGGAATAATGGACGAAAAAGAGGGAGTGAGAGATGAGATAAGGAAGCGAGGAAAAGGTGGACAGTGGGTGATCTGAAAAAAACTCCACATCCGGGATGAAGGCATCATCAGTCCAGACTGGGTCGCCGAATCCTCATCCTCATGCCCACGATCAACCCCCCCCCCCCCACTCTCAATCGATTGATCACTTGGTGATAATTTAGTTGCGAAATTATTCCTGAGTTAATCCGCTCTCAAGTTCGATTCCACCTGCCCCAAATTTCGTGGGAATGACCTCCCTCCTCTGGCATTCATCCATTCATATAAAGGTAGAGAGGGGACGACTGCCAAATTTCCCCTCATGAACATGTTGGTGAGACTGCTACAAATTATCCAGGAATGTGGGGCATTGATTCATTGGGGAAAAGGGGGTACGGTTCATGGGGAGGAGTGTGGGGAGAGGCTCGTTTTTGAACATCAATGCACATAATTAGTTTCACTTAAAATGCTGACAAATAAAAATAAAAATACTAGAATAAAATGGAAGACCATGAAGGAACCGGAAGAAGTAAAGAGCAAAGTTGGAGTCATCAGGAGGAACCTGGGAAAGAAACATTTCCAGAATGGTTGCCAACTCTTGCCGTGAACGTCGTGTTATGTTATCGAAGACAATCCGTTTGTTTTGCTTCAATCTTTCGTGATCCCCAAACTACGTCTTGATCCCCAAAAAATTCCCAACTTAACTGAACAGAGTTTATACTTGAAGGAAGATCATCTGTACAATCCTCCAAAGATAGACGTTGAGTTTAAATTGCATAATTTTACACGTTCTTTCATCATCGTTCACATGTTAGAATCATATTTTATTTTAAATAACATCCAAAACAAAAGTTCGTTTTTACTGACCCTGAACCAGTGTTGCAGATCGGCGCGATATTTACACAATATAATGCACTTTAATCCAGTGAGTGACTCAAGGAAATATGAAGGAACTTAAAACATAACAATAGAAAAATAATTAAACAATCATTCATGGTTCCCAATCAAAAATAACTCCGAGGTTCGGAGACTGGATCGTGGCGAGATCATGGAGGATGGTAACACCTTCTGTTGGTCTGGTCGCTCTGATGGTTACCATGCCCAACGAGTTGCTGCAGCTGTGTCCAATAAGCTGACTCCAATGAAAATTGAGGGAAGACCGGACAATTCGGAAACTCAGGATTTGTCACTCATTCGGTTTCGTTTCCCTGGTCTCTGGACATGCTCTGACTGAGGAATTCTGACTGATGTGGCGAGCCGACTCAGGGTTCAGCGTCCAGCCGACTCGGTTTTGTATGTATCGTGTTAATAAAATCACAGACTCCAGATAAATCAAATGTCCACAAGTAGTTCTTTCTTTTTGTACAATTTATTTCTCATCTCTCCACGAGTTCAGGTTCTCACCGTCGATGCTCCTCCTCAAATGAACCTCTCCCTCACATATATACAATTTGAGAGGAGAGAGGGCCTTTTTGAGAGCAAAGAACAGAAAGTACAGCTTCTCAGACCGGTCACCTTGTACTTGCAAAAGAACCAAACAAATGTCCAAAGTGGCAAAGAAAGATAAGATTATAAGTCGGTCTTAGGCCTGAACAATTAAATAATAGAACAGTAGAGAGTCAAAAAAACAAACACTTTGACCTCGTCAGGCTGAGGCAAGGGCCATTTGTCTCAAGAGGAATAATTTCCCCAACAGTGATATCACCATGAAGGACGCATTCCACGCCGCGCTCGAGTCTGTGGTTGATTAGTGACCGAAGCGAGATACTCTTCTCGTCTAGGAGGATTTGAATGCATCGACTGGAACTGTTAGGGATGGTTATGAGCCATGTGCTGATCCCCATGGGTCTGGAAATCTGAACCAGAATAGCACCAAGTTCATTAACTTTGCAAGAAGTCATGGACGTAGGGTGGCTGCTTCATGGATTCAACATCCACAGGATCATCGCTGGACTTGGTATTCCAATGCTGGTGGGGCAAAGGAGATTGACCATGTGCTCAATGATGGTTGCTGGAGGATGATCCAGATCTGCAGGGTCTACCGGAGTTCTCAGTTCCTCATTACCCACCACAAGCTTGTTGTAAAAACTCTGAAGTTGCACCTCAAATCTGGAAGAAAGATACCATCCCAGCCTACCCTGGATGTTGGCAAGCTCAAGGATGAGAGAATTGCTGAGGAGTTTGCTGAGAGGCTGAATGGGGATTTTGGGGTTCAAGGCGCTTTGGGAAATCCTGAAGAGGTGTGGCGTGCCTTCAAGCCCACCATCCTCAATGTTGCCGGTGGATGTCATGGAACTCCCTGCAGGGCACAGAATAATTTTGTCTCTCAAGGGACACTGGATACCATTTATTAGTCAAAGGGCCAGACTTAATGGCAGAGCTGAGCTGTTCAGTGAGTTGACACATAAAACTTGGCATGCGCTGAGGGAGTAAAAGGAGGCCAATGTGCAAGGAATCTGTGAGGGGGATGAGCATAAACTGTGGTCAAATTATTCTCGTCCTGTTTACAGGGGAATTCACGCATTGCGCTCCTCCAAACCCATCCCTCAGAGCACTGTAGTGAGAGCGGACGGTGGTGCGCTCTTAACAGAGTCCGTAGTGAAGGCCTTCTGGGCCGGCTACTTTAAGCGGCTGTACCAGGCTGACCAACAAGCTGTTGAGTTGCATTTCAACGGTGTAGCTGTCCCGATTGCTGATCCTCCAATCAACTGTGGTGCACCTTCATTTGTGGAACCACAGGCTGCGGTGAACCGAATGAAATGGGATAAAGCTCCTGGTATCTGGAGCATTCATGCTGAATTTTTCCAAGGCTGGTGGAAATGCTGTACTCGTGTCATCACATGCAGTTTTGTGCTCTGCCTGGAACACAAGCAACACCTCCACTGACTGGAAGAGGGGCCTTGTTGTCCCTCTCTGGAAAGGGAAGGGTGATCAACAGGACTGCAACAACTACCAAGTCGAGTGACGCTGCACTCAGTGCCGGGGAAGGTTTTGCTCGGATAATTCTTAACAGGGATTGCCATCATATGCTTGAGCACCAGCACCCAGAGCAGTCAGGCTTTACACCAAAGAGGTCAAGGATACACCATATCCTTGCTCTTGGGTCCTCACCGAACACAAACAAGACTTTGGGCAGGGGCTGCTTGCCTATATTGATTGATCTCTGCAAAGTGTTCGATTCGGTGAATTGGGATGCCCTCGAGAGGATTATCGGTCTTCGTGAGGTGCCACCAAAACTGATCAATCTGATGTCTGAAGTATACTCAGGAACTGAAAGTGCTGTGAGATGTGGTGATGCCATTTCTGACTTAGTTCAAGTTGATACTGGAGTTCATCAGCAGTGCACTGGCCCCCACTCTTTTCAGCACTTGCATGGACTGGATTCTGGGGAGGATGTCGGAGAGATCAAGCTGCGGTGCTTCGTTTCGGAATGTCAAGATCTCTGACCTTGATTTCGCAGATGATGCAGTCATCATTCCTGAGCCTCTGGATATCGTTTTGGGGTGTTCAAGGTGATGAATGAACAGTCAGATCTGCTGGGATTACAGGTTTCCTGGGTCAAAACGAAGATTCAGCCATTTAATGACATCATGGATGTTGCTCTCTTGTCTGCACCTGCATGTGGTGAGGGTGTTGATTCAGGAAGAGATTCACTTTCCCTGGCAGTGATATTCACATCTCCGCTGGCTGTGAGCCAGAGGTCAATAGATGTCTGTGTCGGGCCTGGGGAGTCATGGATTCACTGGATCAAAGATTGGTGCTGTCAGAACCTGTGCAGGAGGACAAAAGTCCAAATCTTCAAGTCCTTGGTGCTTCCAGTCTTCCTCCATGGATGTGAGTGTTGGAGTCTAACCAGGGATCTGAGATGGAGATTAAATTCCTTTGGTAGCAGGTTTCTTTGGAGAATCTGTGGCTTTCACTGGTCGGACTCTGTGTCCAACGAGCGGTTGCTGAGAGAGACTCAAATGAGATTTGTTACCTGCATAGTCCGTGAGCATCAGCTGCGGCTGTCAAGACATGTGGCTCGTTTTCCTGATGCTAATCCTGCTCACCAGATTCTCTCAGTGAGAGATCCTCTTGAGTGGAGGAGGCCAATGGTCCGACCACATGCCTCGTGGTTGCAGCAGGTTGATCAGCATCTCAAAGAGATGGGGTTGGGGCCAGGCAACGAGCTGGGGGATGGCCAGATGGAGGGCTCTGGAGAACCGACGGAAAGCGGACGTAGTGATGCGTTGCTCCAGCTCATGCTCCCATACCTGACCTCATTATGAAGGTTTGTTGAAAATTTGGTGACAAAATCTCAAATGGTAAAAACGTTATGGCCTGGACAGATGGACGGACGGACGGACGGACGGACGGACACACACACACACACACACACACACACACACACACACACACACACACACACACACACACACACACACACACACACACACACACACACAAAACCCTGTCCATATCTCCCGCTGTGTGTGGGTTACGGGAACAACAACTTCGAACATCAACTTCCAACTCCAACTTCTCAATGGCCACAATTATTCCCACCTTCTTGTGGAGTTGATCAGGGACAGTTTATGAACAAAATCGTTCACAAACCACCTGGCCTGGTCCCATGTTTTAGTGCAGGTTATTCTGGTAGGTATTTGTAATTTCTCCAGGATGCCGGTGAAAACTCGCATACTCTTCACGAAAGACACAGTGGGATCTTTGAATTCCTCCAGCAAATGCTCGTGGGTTGAACACCTGGAGGTGTTGGTCCCGCAATATCCAGTCTCCGCAAATTCTAGCGGGTTGGACAGCTGTCTTAATGTCCATCTGAAGGACAGAGAATTTGTCGTGCAACGCCTTGCCTGGAAAGCATCGATCTGACAGCTTCCAGCCAAGTCGGCAGACAAACCCAAACAAGACAGCTCCACGGTAAGTATGCTGTCTCTGCACCATCCTGAAATCGTGCAATCAATCCCACCACTTCATGATTTTTTAAAATATATATTAAAATCACTTTTTTGACATAAATATTCATGACAAAAACAATGTTTGGTGAGTCGTGGATGTCAGAGAAAAGTCGACTTCTTGGTTGTCATCTGTGAGACAATTTTTCATAATGTATATGCCAAAAAAATAAAGAACACATTGAAACTTTTGGCTTCATCCTTATTTTTTGCAATGACTTCATGAAAAACCAATCAAACGACCACTCGTTATGCAGTCCACTTGTGAGTGAACAACGGTGACAACACAAGCACAACATCGTCACAAGGATTGATACAATTTGTTGCTTGCAATGAAAAGCTCACTTACTGATGTTTCGATGTTTCAATGAAGAAATTATTTTGGCTTCTTTTAACAACTGCAAAGAGAGAGAGTGAGAGAGTGAGAGAGCAACAAAATGACGTGCGCAGTGCAATAAACTCATTCCTTCCACAAACTCATCTTTTTAATATTTTTTTTCTTTCTATATTTTTGAATACCTTGTCGAGGCTCGAATGAGAGCAGACACACAACACACAGCAATGGGGCATGAGACGAGAGGGGCGGGAGTGGGAAGGACAAAACACTACAGGGACTTCCAGGAAGGAAAGTAGGGAATTTGAAGGAGGTGCGTTTGGGGTGGATTAACGGGGGTAGAAAAGATCGAGGAATTAGATGGGGGACGAGAAGATATCGTGGTGAACAGCTGTTTTGAAGACGTGGAGGGAAGAATAGGATTGAAGAGAGTGAGGGAGTTTATTCCAAAGGCAGGAAAAAAGAGGAATGAAAGAGTGAAAGTGAGCAACGACTCGTGATTTTGGTAGTTTTACCAGAAGGTAGTTCTTGGAGGACCTTTAGCGTCCTGAGGAAATATGGTGGGAACAAATCGCAAACAGATCCGGGGGGGGGGCAAGACCGGAGAGTAGTTCGTAGAAGACAGAAAGACCACCGGCATGCCCGCGTGAGAGAGTGAGAGGCCCAAAGACTCAGCCACATCGCGGGAGATACCAATGATCCGAAATGTCTTGTTATCCGAAATGCCACAGCCTAAGCCAAGAAAGGTGAGAGGCAGGAGCAGCAGCCCAGAGGGGAGAGAAGTACTCCATCAGGCTGCGGACGAAAGCTTTTTCTGTGGTCAGTGGCTCAGGTTGGCCGAGGAAGGACTTTGTACGATGGAGGATTCCCAGTCGGAGACTGGCTTGGAGGCCAGGTTAGAAATGTGGCTTTCTCAGGAAAGCTCATGGCAGATAGTGAGACCCAGAATATTGAAAGAAATGACTTCTTCCAGAGGATTGTTGAGAAAGTGGATGGCGGTGGTGGGGGGGGGGGGTCCAAACGGTCCTTTCGGAGAGACAAAGTGAGAATGTGAGATTTGTCCGGATTTAAAGACATGTTCCACATGCTGGACCATTTTGTGATTTTACCCAGATATGAAGAGAGCGAAGAAGATGCGGCTTGCTGGTCTGAGGAATGACAGATGTTATGGCAGAGGGTGGGAGTCATCAGCCAAGAGATAATGAGGATTTTCCAGAGGGTTGGAGAGATCATTGGTGAAAACCAGAAAAAGAACAGGGCCCAGAACGCTGCCTTGACGAACACCAGCCTGGACAGGAAGAGGGGATGAAAGAACTCCATTT
This sequence comes from Eptatretus burgeri, assembly GCF_056783735.1. Lineage (NCBI taxonomy): Eukaryota > Metazoa > Chordata > Myxini > Myxiniformes > Myxinidae > Eptatretus > Eptatretus burgeri. Next base: position 50,114,828 of record NC_140964.1, read on the forward strand.
TGGGCCAGACGTTGGCTGCGACAGTGCAGGAAGTCTGCGAGCCATGAGTGGAGATGTCCTTGGATACCATAGGAAGAGAGTTTGGTGAGTAGGGCAGGGTGCCAGACCGTGTCAAAACCACGCAATATGTCTCGGGATATGGCTCTGATTTCATGTCCGGCATTGAGGACCTCCGTCCATTGTTGGGAGAGCAGAAGCAGCATATCCAGGGTAGAGTGACTTGGTCTGAAACCAAATTGATGATTGGAAATCAAGCCATTGGAGAAGAGGAAGGATTTAATATCTGAAGCGACGATGGATTCGATAACTTTGCTGATGATTGGGAGAAGGCTGATTGTTCTGCAGTTGCAGGAATCTGTTTTTGCACCTTTTTATGGAGGGTGGGAATGTTTGCTGACTTCCACGCAGATGGCAGATGACCTTGATGATGATTTGAAATTACATTAAATTGTGTTCTGAAGTTTCATGCATGAAGTAAACAGAAAGATGCAAGAGCTGTCTGACCAATTCATTGGGAGAATTTGTTCAGTAAACTGGACTCTTGGCCCGACTTTGTGGGACAAACAAGCATTTTTATTTTTTCAACACACATTTGACCTTCTCCTTTTTCTACCACGAACTGCAACACACCACCATTAATATCGCAACTCCCATGACCCCAACTTCCTTCTTTTTGTACGGTCACCAAAGGGAGGATTTTGGAACATGTCTTTCACGAAGCGGATTGCCAGATCTGACTGTCATCCAAAGGTTGGAGGAAATGTAATTTGTTCAGGGTGTCGGTGACAATTCCCCAACTCTTCACGAAAGAAACCGTGGGATTATTAATGCCTATCATCGACTCGTGCTAGCAGATGGGATAGCCAGATTAACGTCCTTCTGAGGAACGGTGCACACATTGATGGTTCGCCCTGCACGTGAAAAACAAGGACAATAGTTTACAGCTTGGTCGGGATTTAAACCCAGGAGAAACAGCTCAGAGGTGAGTGTGCAAACCTCATGGTTGTCCAGCCAGTCCCCACAACCGAAATTTTAACCCAACTTTTGCATTGAGGAACTGTTTACGCTCCTCATCAAACTTTCGTGTTCCATATTCTCAGGTTCGTTCTTTGTTGAATCAAAAATGTTTATCTTCACGTGATGCTCAAGGTAGAGATGACATGTTTATGAGTCCCAGTAATACCTGGTTGATTTTGAGAATACATACATTTTCCACTTGCAGGTGCACATCATGAACCTAAGTTATGGGTAAAGTCACATGATCCTGTGATTTACACTCGAACCCCACACCTCCTCAAATAGACTCACCTCCTTGCTGTTCTTTTTTAGTGAAACTTTCACTGCAAACTGGAAGAGACACAAACAGGTAAACGTTGGTCATTAACTTGTGATGTCGTAGCAGGAACAAAGTTGTGAGGAATACCATTTACAACAATTTATATCTCACAAGCGTCATGCTCACCTTAAAACAGCCAGACACGGTAACATGTTTATCAATGGTAAAAGGGTAACAGCCAGCCATGTTAACATGCCCTATCCATCCACCCATCGGGACCATACTCTGTACAGAGCGTCGCTGCTGCCAAAGCAGTCTCTTGGGCTATTGGGCACAATCCTGGACAGGTCGCCACTCCGACGCAGGATACTCAAATGGCTCAATCATCCCAACAAGCTGGTACTTATTTTGTCGACCTCAGAAGGATGACAGGCTGAGTCAACCCCACCAGGTATCAATTCAATGGCCAGCAGGGATTGGACGTGACGTGACGTGACGTGACGATGTCAAGCCCGCCACCCTCACCGTTCAGCAAACACCAGGTGGAGGCTCTATCAGCTGAAGGTAAACTTCATAGTTTCGTTAAAAAGAGCCGAGTTTGAAAATGCATGAAGGATTAACAAGGAAATTGAGGTGAACTTTACTGCATTTACACTCGTTTTAATGTAATTCACAGGTGAGAGGAAAACTTCAGGAGTTGATTTGACATTAAATTAATTAATTTACAGGAACAGATGTGGAGTAAAACATTTTATTTTAACCTTCATGAACTCTGACCACAACATTAACAGCACCACACTTTTCCTACCTCATCACTCGAAATGATGCTCCTCGCCTGGTAAACGGCTCCGAAGCTTCCTTGCCCGAGCTTGGTGATGATGTCATAATTCCGGATCTGAACACAAAACGTGAGAAAACGTCATTTTTCATTCCAACATCAGGTAAAGAGTGCGTTGATGAGTTTGTTTGTTTTTTTGAAAAATACATTTATCAGTTTCATTATTTCACCTTGCTCGGCAATCTTCTTTCTTGCAAACAACACAGAAAAACTTTATAAACAAAAAACTAATGATCTGGTCACATGTCACACTGGAACTTGAGGGGACGAGATATTGATCTTGGGATATCCGAGGCAGAGATACTGTGATGGGAAAGAACTTTGAGGGTATTCATGGGTTAACGTGTTAAACGAGAGATAGTGGGACACACGACACGACACGACACGACACGACACACACACACACACACACACACACACACACACACACACACACACACACACACACACACACACACACACACACACACACACACACACACACACACACACACACACACACACACACACACACACACACACACACACACACACAAACACACACACCTTGCAGGTATTAATACTTACTAGCGCGTGCCCGTACGTGAAAAAAATTGTGACGTCAATTGTGACGTCATTGCACCGTGTACTCTCATTGGTTTGGTTAATAAATGGCCATAACTTGGGAACCACTTGTCTGATTAATATCAAACCTTGAAAAAGCACATCCACAGGGCCCCAGCAATGCACCTGGCAAGTTTCAATTAGATCGGACCAGGGGTTGTTGAGAAACAGTGGTCACAGACAGACAGAGACACACACACACGCACACACACACACACACACACACACACACACACACACACACACACACACACACACACACACACACACACACACACACACACACACACACACACACACACACACACACACACACACACACTGGTAATAATACTTATTTCAGGTTCACCTGAACGAGTTCTCCTGCCAGGATAATTTCATCCCACATGAATAAATATTCTTCGGAGCACACACGTGGAATAAGGTGGGGTTTGAACCTCAACCAGACAGTCACCAAGCCCTTCTGCATGAGTAAAACAAATTCGATAACCGATCAGAGCGTCGATCACTAACCTTGGTCTTGGGAGGCACAAAGGAAGACTTTGCAGAGGGAGGATTCTTCACACTCCATCCGGAAGATGAGGTGTTCAAGGAACTGAACTCCATCATTTGTTTCAAGAGATAATTCACTCTTGAATTACAATTAGAACACGAGAGCTAAAAACGTCTGTCCGCTGTTCCAGCTGCAAAGCAAATCAGAACGAACTGTGACATCACAATGCCGTGCTTATTGTTTATGACGTCATTCACAAATGGAACTAACATGAGTTTATTTTGTTTTTTCTTGGGATTTATCTGTGAAAAGAAAAGTTTGGTCACCTGGGGTGTAATAATAAATAATAACAATGTTCTGTAATAAATCCCCTTGCTATCGCTTGCCAAGGCAGGAGTACCTTGTCAACCGTTTTGATGGAGTGCTTAAGCCGCTTGGCGAGCGCTCCACAATCTGATTGGTGAAGCAACACAGCTCAGGATGAACAGTCAATTTGGTTTTCCGTTTTCTATCCCACGGATCGGCCGGATCTGTTTCCGTACCTTCACCAAGACCGAATTATCTTGTTCTCATCTCCACAACTCATCTACCAAGTTTTGTTTCTGCTCCTCCACAGATTATATAAACGAGTAGAGTACCCGCCCTGCAGGAGATCTTGTTCCAAGTGAACAACAAGTTCTTCTGATGAAAACGTTTATTTGGGCGGTGTATAAGCAACGGACAGTTCTGTTTACGTAATAAATAAAAAAACAGGGTTTCGGGCACGAAGTGAAAACATTCCGACTGTTTGTAATTCAAAACACCTCACAACACTGAAACACGTGTGGACATGAACACTGTGAAGGAGGGAGGCTTGTAATACTCTCCCCCACCTGGAGGGGGCACCACACGATACACATTTACATGGAGAATTTACCTTCTACACCAAGATCACCATCAAAGGTTAAAAAAACACCCGGAACATGAATTGGGCTCATGCTGATTGTGTGGAGCAAGTCTCCATGTAATCAGTTCAGAATTGTCGGAGTAGCGTCACAAACAAACATCGTCACAAACAAACATCGTCACAAACAGACATCGTCACAAACAAACATCGTCACAAACAACCATCGTCACAAACAAACATCGTCACAAACAGACATCGGTCTGTGAAACATTAATATAAACAATAATCGTCCGTCAAAACGTCCGGTTGGAATGATTCCATTGGAAATGTTCAAGGAGATGAGAAGATGTGATATTTAAATTCGTCTCAAGAAAAAAACGTTGTTTTAAAACACCACATGTGCACGTGACACCCTATTGTTATCTTTTTATCTTCTGTGACGTTTCATTTGGACGGCGGAGCCGAATGAGCACACGGAGTCTCCAACCTGGGCGGAGCATCAGGCGTGCTTCAACCTTTGTTTATTCGACATCGCACGAATGTAAATGAACACTCGTTTTACTCTGAACGAGTTCCACATCATGTGCAGCGAATTTCCCTTCCCCACACCTTCTATTTATTGTTCTTTAATAAAATGATTACATACACCGCCGTTGATGCCAGGTTACATGTCGCCGTCTCCATTCCCAAGGGCAGAGATTCTCTCATGAAAAATGTTTTCAAAATTTGTTTTTGTTTTTTTGTCCTGAAAAATGTAACTTCGTGAAAACCCTTCCTAAATCGTCGTCATGAAGAGGGACAGACAAATACACACCGTGTTTTATATATTTACAAGGAAATCTAACACAGGTGGACCCCATTCAGTCCACGGTTCCTGTGCGAACACCATTCTAATTTATCAACACAAGATCCAAGGAAGAAAATGTTAAAAAGTCTTTAATTAATGAAATGATTTTTTTTGTTTGTTTGTTTTGTTTTTTTGTTGTTGTTTTTTGTCGTGTTTTATTTCACTTTATTTTTCTTCTCCTCAGAGGAGAGGGCATGGGCTTGGTTTAAAACACACATCAACCACACAACCCCCCTTGTCAAGACCCCCCCCCACCAACAGCACTCCGTACACATGCACACAATCACCCATCAATACTCAAACTACTCAAAACTCTTTTCAACATCCCCATTCCCCTCCATCTCCATCACTTCCAGTTACCTATCTAATTCTAATTTAAACTTGTCCACTTTTTCTGCTGCCACCACCTTTCCAGGGAGGCCATTCCATGCATTAACTACTCTCTGAGTGAAAAGTCCCTTGCCTTGCTTCTCTTATAACTCTCCTCTTCCTCACTCTCAAGCTGTGACCTCTGATCTGATCACTGTCTATTCTGTTGAATAATTCATCTGCACTTATTATATCTTTACCTTTCATTATCTGAAACATCTCTGTCATATCTCCTCGTAACTACCTCCTTTCTCGTGAATAAAGCCCTGTCTCCTTCAACCGCTCCTCATGGCTGAGTCTCGCAAGGCCCGGAATCAATCTCGTCGCCCTGTGTAGAACCCTCTCGATGGCATCTGCGTCCTTCCTCAATTGTGGTGACAAAACTGAACACAATATTGTCGATCTGGCCCTCACTAAATTCGTGCACAATGTTAACACCTCCTCTTTTGATTTATAATTGATCCCCCTCTAAAAACAACCCAAAACCCTATTTACCTCCCTCCTGCTGCCTGGCACTGTGCTGCTTGCTTTCCTCCCATATCTATTACCACCCACAGATCCTTCTCCTGTGTGACACACTCCAAAATTACCCCTTGCATCCTGTAATCTCAATTTTCATTGTTCTTTCCCATCCACAAGACCTTACACTTGCTCAGGTTAAATTCCATCTGCCAGTCTTTTGTCCCATCTGTACAAGTATCAATACTTTCCTGCGTCTGAACACCACCCCCTCTGCTATCCACCTCACCTTCAAGCTTTGCGTCATGTGCAAATTTGGAAAGCTTCCTCTTTACCCCATTATCCAAATCGTTGATGTAAATAATGAATAGTAATGGTCCGAGTACTGATCCCTGAGGTACCCCACAACTTACATCCTCCCAGCAAGACATCCTCCCACTCACAGCCACTCTTTGCTTCCTACCATGAAGCCAGTTTGCACTCCCATGAGCGACGTGACCAGCCACTCCACAAGCCCTCACTTTGACAAACAACCTCCGATGTGGTTCCTTATCAAAGGCCTTCTCAAAGTCTCGATCTACTACGTCCACTGCCTTTCCCTCATCCACCCAATCCACCTTCATGGAACTCTAAAAGATTTGTAAAACAGGAACTACATTTGTTAAACCCATGCTGACAACCTTTGATTAGTTTGTGTTTGTTTAAATGGTTCCTCATCTGGTCCTTAATTAATGTCTCCAACACCAAAATAGAAACGTCTGAAGACATCATGCAAAATATCGTTTTTGGCACCATAACTCAACGGTGAAGAATCACTTGTTTAACGAAACCGCGTTGGGGTGTGTTATTGACTGAACAAACACCTTCACATCCGTATTTCAGTGAAGGAGCCCACCCCAGTGAAAGACACAGACACCGTGGAAGGACGCCATCGCAGGACGTATGTTTTTCACTTGGGTTACGATGTGCAAATAAAGGTGGAAAAAAAAATCTGATTTTATGCAATTTAATTCCAGGCAATAAGGCAACAAAAGGTGAAAATTTTAAAAGGGGATGTAGACTTTCTATCGGCATTGTGTGTAAACAGTTAGAGTGGTGCTTTGCAGGCAGGGCGTTGCTTTGGGTGCCCCAACTGTTAACATGAGTTAGTTGATGGATGTTAAAAATCCAACAGTTTCTTTCATGAAGAATAGATGAGTTATCGTTGGCACACTGTACAAGTTATAAATTCCTGCCAAAATCACTTTCTGTTGAAGGTAAAGCCTGGCCATCCAGTACATGAGGGACTTGGGCCAAAAATGTTTCCTGCATGGTCAACCCACAAGATTTGGGAAATATAACTCGGGCTGTAGGAGTGTTCGTCGTGGTCGTCATGGTGTACTTGTCATCATAAATATTAAAACATGTAACCTCTTTCTGAAGGAGGAAGAACAAGATTCATGAAGGAAAGAACACAACGGCTTGCAGAGATATTTAATTGCTGCAGGTGCACAGAGCACAGGTATCCATGATCAAAACATCCTGCTTCAACGAATATGTACTTCACTGCAGAAGATAAGATGATGCACTTTTTCCATCACCACTCCTGGCCACAGATATGGGTAACAGTTTTGAATGGTTTGAGCAGTCCTGAGTGGCTTGGTTGAGAAGGATATAACCATGTTGAACCATATATTCACAGACAGCAGTTGCATTCTTTCTCATCAAAGACCCCATGAATGCTATCATTGAGAGTCAAATCAGAGAAGTCCCAGGTGCACCGTGATCGGATCAAACATTTTGAACTCTGAAGAACATTGTAGATCCAAGAAATGGAGACAAGGAATCAATATCAATCATAAGCTCATGTGCTTGCTTTGTCCATGGGAGTTATTGTTCAAAGAGGAGAAAATCTGCTGAGTTGGGACCTCTGGCAATGACCCCATACTTATTCCAGCCAAGTTGGCAATTGATCCATGTACTTACCTCACCACCCTGTCGCCAAAGCTTCCAATAGAAAATGGAAGTAGGTATGGCATATCACCCACATTTACACAAAGCACCAGTCATTTGTTCATAATTCTTTAAAGTGTGTGAGACTGGAATCATCATAATTATGGGCGATGAAGAGCTCTACATGCAGCCTCACACTGCTGTGGGTGGCCGGAACAATTTTTGTGTAGAACAAAATGTCTTCATCATTGATATCGCTGCAAAATAAGTAATCATGCTCCACTGGACAGATGCTAATCATGGAGATTCGCGTCTGTCCAGTGGAACAGCTGATCAATTGTGTAAACATTGCTGATCTTGAGTTGGAAAGAAGAGATGCAAAAAGACACATATTTCTGCCTTGAATACAGGTAGTCATGGACAAACTAAAGGGTGCCATGTTTGTCTGGAGTATTTACCTCATAATCCATGTCACATCAAGTTCCAGTTGTGGATGAGGACATTGAGAAGACTCCTTTCCACTTGAGAACCAATTCATTACAAGAGTTCATGTCACTGCCCATGACCTTCTTGTGATCAATGGCCAAAGAAGGCTTTTGCTGACAAAATGTTCCAAGCAATCATGATTTACATGGATGACATACTCATATTTGGATTGAGATTGGAGGAGACAAAGCAGAAACTCAAATATGGTCTTGACCAACTTTGGCCACCTCAATCTGAAGGGAAAACCTGATAAGTGTTGTCTTTCCTCCAAGAGGTGGTGGTTATTTGCTTATTGACCAAACCAAGAAAAGACCAGACTGATGCTAAAATGGGACAGACAAATAATTAGACAGATGAAAAGAAACACATTAAAATATTAAATGAAGAGGAAATTTTGGAAAGGTTAGAGAAATTCGATGAAGAGTTTTCAAGGGTATGTTTGATGATTAAGACAAGTATTTTAGGTCAAGAAGAAAAGCCTGGTGTTGGCGCAGTGGTGAGGGCAGTGGCTTGGGACCCAAAAGGTCCTGAGTTCAAGCCCCGTTGGGACACTGAATTAATATATGTATATGTATATAAATATATATATATATATATATATATATATATGTATATATATATATATATATATATATATATATATATATATATATATATATATATATATATATATGTATGTATATATGTATATACTGGAGCCTGGTGTGTTGGCGCAGTGGTTAAGGCAGTGGCTTGGGATCCAAAAGGTCCTGAGTTCAAGCTCCGTTGGGCCACTGAATTAATACACCAGGGGGTTGACTCAGCCTGTCATCCTTCCGAGGTCGGCGAGATGAGTACCAGTGTACTGGGCCGGTGTATATCCCGGTTAAAATAGGTGTGCCATATCCCTGTGTCGTAAGAGGCGACCAGGGTTGTGTCAGGAAGGGCATCCGGCGTAAAACATGTGCCAAATCACTATGCGGATCATACGGATGATCCGCTGTGGCGACCCCTAATGGGAGCAGCCGAAAGAAGAAGAAGATGTATATACTGGGCCCGGTATATGCCCCAGTTAGAATAGGTGTACCATATCCCTGTGTGTCGTAAGAGGCGACCAGGGTTGCGTCAGGAAGGGCATCCGGCATAAAAACCTATGCCAAATCATTATGCGGACAACAAAACGAAATAGAGCGAAATGGAGACGGTTGATCTGCTGTGACGACCCCTAACGGGAGCTTGTTGAAAGAAGAAGAAGAAGATTTTAGGTGAAGAAGAAAAAAACTTTAAAAATTAGTAAAGTTGGGAAAGGACTATTTTGAAAAGGTAATAGCGATAAATGAAGGAATATATAAATAAATGAGAACCTTGATAGTTGATAAGGTGTTAAATTAAATAGAAGTGAAAGAAAAATTGAGAAAATTAGATGAATAATTTTGAAGCTTTGATATGAAGATTAAAATGAGTGTTTTGGGTAAAGAAGAAAAAAAACACTGAAATTAGAAAAGTTGGGTGAGGAGTATTTTGAAAAGGTGGTTGCGATAAGAAAACGAAAAGATATAGATGTGACTTTCATGGTTGATTTGAATCCAAAATAACTGAAAGTTAAAAATCTGAAAGTTATTCTTAAAGTACTTATGATATTAAGAGCTTTATTACACATGATGATAGAAAAATCAAAAGAAGTATTTTCTTCGTGGAAGTCTTTTAATATCTCTCATAAATATATGAGTTATTGTCCGAAATGTAAAAAGAAAACGAAAATTAAAAATATCACGCATGTTAAACGTTTAAAAAAAGAAGAGTTTATCAAAAGGTATATGTTTTGTGTGTAGCTCTAAAAAGTGTCAATTCATCGCGAAGGATAAAAGTGGGGTCGATATACAAAAGTTTTTTATCGGGAACACCGATCGAATTTCATCGACTGATATATTCTTTCTGTGGTCCAAAAACAAACGTGGATAAAAGATGAGATAAGGCTGACAATCCTAAACCGTAGTAAACCTAAGAGAGGGTTGATGAAGTGTGCATGAAACATGATTTTGATTAAAGGGACAGCACGACGTTGGAAAAAAACACAAAGCCGATAGAGGAATGTTGTATAATTTGTCTTTGCTACAAAATCCAACGTTGAGAGAAAAAGTTGATGGATTTATAGTGAAAAAGATAATAAGTACTAAATTGAGATGTGGGCTTGGAATTTCAAAAACCATGAAACTCCAATGATGTGAAGACTGAAAAGCTTTCGTAGAGTTCCCACAATCGGGTCCCGTGACCGTTTTTCCGGGACCAAGGTTTGAAGGTTGATTTTAGTCAATTTGAGGGTGCTGATTAAAGTGAGCTGCGGTGAACCTCGTGAAAATGTGGGCTAATTCGGCCAGATGCGAAAATTCAAAATGGCCACCATGCTACTTCCAGTATATCAAAATTGCATATCTTTGGTTCTTCATGTCCGATTTTTATGATTTTTGGGTCAAATATATGTTTTGAAGGTCAAGGATGTCATATATTACCATTCCAGATTGTTATATTTAAGGGTTAAGTCACAAAATATGAAATAACTTTTCGGAGGCCAAATACAAGATTGTCGTCGAGTAACATCTGGAAAATAGTAAAAAATCAATTTTCTTCTCATAATATTATTGGCAGTGAATCTTTTCATGCAAGTTAATGTTTGTTTATATGTGGGAGTGCACAACAAATTGAGACAAGAAGAGAAGGATGCAATCATTGTCTTTATTTTCAGAACATGATGTGTACATAATATCAATTTCTCAACTTTTATACTGTTCAGGTTGGTTATACCATTCTTTTGTATGTCCCTCCTGCACTTTATCTAGAACAGTAATATGATGAAAGAATATCAACATTCCTTCATTTTGTCTGTAGAGCAACAGTGTTTCAATGGAAAAATGAAATAAAACATGAATTATCTGAATTCCCGGCAATTGATGCTTTCCGGTAAGTATTCTGTAATTTGCATTGACCAAAGTTTGATGTACTGTCCAAACTGTCTTTTATCTAAGACAGTCATAATAAAATAATATTAACATCTCTTATATTTTGACTGTGGCAATGTTTTTACAGTTGAAAATTAAATGAAATGAAATCTCCATTGAAACACATACATGTAATCCTTCAGTCACTATCTGAGTCACTGGCTCCAGAGTCACAAACTTCATCATTACATTCAGCCTCATCATCGTGCAACAATGTCTGTTCTTGTTCAACCAAGTCATGTAAACTTCTTGGGAGTGCATCATGGGTATACCTCACTGACACACATCTACCGTCTTTCATTGTCCATCCATGGTTGGTGGGATTTGGGGGTGCATCCGGCTTGTCATAGTTTAGTTGAATGTAAACTTGGTAGTTAACTCGCGTCACATGCAGATTGTGAGAATCTGGATCTGGTGGGATGTGGGACGTGGACTTGTTCTTCATCTGACCGCACTTCCATGCTCTGGCTTCACCTAACGTTTCACTGATTGTGTCATTATAGATGTGTCTAATAGTGAATGTGGCCATTTGCTGAAGTACCTCTTGTGTCACTGGAAGTGTTTTGCCAACATGTTTCAAAAGATTGCGTGCCTCCTCAGTTCCTGTTCCTTTTTCATAAACTGTGTTTTTCCCATGTCCATAGAAGCCAGATGTTGTATCAGGTCCACTATGGATATGTAATGGGATTAATATTTCAGCAACATCATCAGAGCAAAGGTCTCTGCAGCTGATGATTTTGCCTTTCTGTTTGATAGCAAGGGTGCCCTCCAGTTGATGTGCAACATATGCAGAAAGAATCACTACATCTGTGTCCTTGGCATCAATCACGACTGTCTCCATTTTTCCTGCTTTTCGGATTTGCGAATAGATGAATAACTGCATTATGTCCGCCTCAATGTGACAACATTCAAATTCTTCCATCCTTTCCAACAATTTTGCCTGATGGAGGACACAAAGTCAATTTCTCTATGATTCTTTACAAGCTTGGTGAACTCATCCTTTAGAAACTTTTGCAGCCTTTGTTTGTTTCCCTGATTGCTGAACAGCACCTGGAAGTTCTTTGTGGCAGGAAAACTATCTGATGTTTTCATGTACACATTTCTGGACCCATCTCTATATGCTGTCGTGGATTTACGACGCTCATGCTCACTGTCTTTGATGGAGTTTTCCACACCATAGGCATCATTTACAAAAACAATCTGGCTTGCATGCTTTACCAAAGAAAAAAAATGTGAAGAAGAAAACCCCCCCCCCCAAAAAAAAGACCGAAGAAAAAAAAAACCCAAAATAAAAACCAGGGAGTCTGGAACACTGACGCTAACAATTACCTTGACGTGTTTTGACTTATGAGTAAAGTACAAGTAACGTATGTCGACGTGAGTCAACGTTCGCGTAGCGTACCTACAACTTATGCCAGCGTATGCGGAATGTGTGTCATATGTCGAGTACGTCGAGAAATTTTCAACATGCTGAAAATTTCTCGACGTACTCCGTGTACAATGACGTATGCCAGTGTACTACGTCGTATGCCAGTGTACTACGACGTATGCCAGTGTACTACGACGTATGCCAGTGTACTACAACATATGCCAGCGTACTACGATGTATGCCAGCGTGCCCTTAACGTATGCACAACTTACCCATAATGTATTCGATGTGTGCCAGCTTGGTTCGGCAAATTTTTCATACGTCGACATACGCTGGCGAAAACATCGAGGTGTGACAGCGGCTTCACACTTCGATGTACAGTGCGGTCATGATTTGAATCGTCGAGCTGCAGCCTATTAATAGCCTATGCCACGTGATCGTCAGCGATAGGCTGCCGCGTGCGATGCATAAGTTAGACGATCGTTGGGCATAGGTTGTGAATGCCGACAACACGCTCAGCATTCGTTGGTATAAATTATCTATGTGTGATTAAAACGTTCTGTGTACGTTACTTATATGTTATGCATACGTCCAACATTATTATACGCCCAAAAATAAAAAAAACCATCAATAGTTCAGCGTACGCCAGCATTTTACATACATTTTGATACGTTGCCATACGCTGGCTAAAACGTCAAGGTGTGACAGCAACTTTATGAACATATTAAAATCATTGAGGTAATGCTTACAGTTCCTTGGACTGACAAATTATATGATTTAAAATAAACACAAACACAAGACTTTTACCTTTAAATTGATGACAAAACATCGATGTGATTTTTAAAAACAGAGAGGTGGGTGACAGAAAACATTTCATACTCGACTGTACTCTTCTGTAAATCTAAAACACAAGACTTACCTTGGAATAATGATGATGCTGCTGTTGGAGAGTGGGAGGGTGGAGTTTCGAAAGATGTGGATGTCGAACTTGCGATGACTGTTTGATCATCGTGAGCACAACAAAGTATATTGCTGCATTGCCAAATATAAGGGTAACACAATTCTTAGCCACCTTGACCCGGAGCAGATCTTTCCTGCTTGGACAGGAAGGTTTCCTTTGGGACTCAATCGGTCAATTTCACGACCCGGATCTCAACCAATGGTTCTCGATCTCTTCTGGATCTGATTTTCACAAATTTACCTGAAAACATCTGCTGTTCTTACTTTGTTCCAATCGGTTCTTCTGTCCACGTGCTTGTAAAAGTAGACATCTCTCTGGCTGTTTCCAGAGAATCACCTCAGTGCCGTCGAGTCTGGAATTTCACTCAAGCTGACTGTTCGGGTCTCGAGGCAGCCAGCAAACTTCTAGACTGGTCTCCCATCGCTACTTTCTCCAACATCAACTCATCCTGGGAATTCTTTCAAAGAAGCTTGCTCTCCCTCATGCACAGATTGATCCACTCTCGTCTTCAGTTGTCCTGCCCTTCTTGGTGCATGGTTCAGTGAAGCTTGTGGGGAGGCAGTTGTCCTGAAACAAGTTGCCTTTGCTTCAAGGAAAGCAAACCCAACTGAGGGTAATCTCAATTCCTTCCAGAAAGCGCGGACCAAGTGTGTATCCACCCTCAGGAGAGGCAGAAAACGACATCTTTCTATTCTCAATGCTGAACTCTCAAACCTCTCTCCCTTCTCCAAATCCTGGTGGCACCGAACTCAATCTGTTTCTGGTATATGTTCCCCTCCATCCGCTCCCATAGCTCAAATGGCCACACTGCTGATACAACACATGAAAAGGCTGAATGCCGAAACTCGGTGTTTGCATCAAAATCTTGTGTCCGAAACACATCGCTTTCTGCACCCACCTTACCCAGTGGTAATCATGACCCAGTTATTATTATCATCATTACCCAGTTCAATTGTTTATCTCATCATCACCAAGTTCAACAGTTTATCTCATCATCGCCGAGTTCAATAGTTTATCTCATCATCGCCAGTTCAATAGTTTATCTCATCATCGCCAGTTCAATAGTTTATCTCTTCATCGCCAGTTCAATAGTTTATCTCATCAACGCCCAGTTCAAAAGTTTATCTCATCAGTAGGGTGGATTTACTGGTTCTGGCTCACTTTTCCCCATGTAAATGAATGGGGGATTTTCAGCGATTCCCTTTTTTTCCCCTAAAAATAAACCCCCTTTTTATCCGTTTTTCCCTGCTGTGCAGGGGTTTGGCTTTTTGTGAGGCAATGTTTTATGGCCGGGTGCCCTTCCTGAAGCCAACCCTGGTCGCCTCTTACGACACACAGGGATATGGTACACCTATTCTTACCGGGGCATACACCGGGACCAGTACACTGGCACTCATTTCACCAACCTCGGAAGGATGACAGGCTGAGTCAACCCCCTGGTGTTAATTCAGCAACCAACGGGGCTTGAACTCAGGACACTGGGATCCCAAGCCACCAACCTAACCACTAAGCCAACACCAGGCTTAGCCAACACCAGGCTATCCCAAGGTATATTTATTTGTCTCCCCTTTTAACCTGGGGGTTGAACAGCTCACTCATTGAACCTATAAAGATTTGTTCATTCTCAAATTCCTTCAATAGTTTAATTTTCTTTGCACAATAATCCCCATCTAAAATATTGACAAACAAAACATTTGAATCTTTATATTTTTTAAGATACCCCTTTTGTGCCATTACGAAATGATAAACTTCTCTTAATGCTCTTGTTTGACCACCTCCTGAGCCAAATATCATTTTGAGATTATAGTAAATTGTTTTTTCATTGTTCAATTGATAACCATCAAAGTTTTCAGTCCATTCAAGGATATTCATTTTTTTCTTTGCATCCTCTAACTTACTAGTTTTTAAATTGATTCGCTTATTTGTTTTATTTACCATTGTTTTAGTTATTTTTTCAATAAGACTTATTTGATATTTTTCACTTTCATTATGTTTTCCATTTATATACCAAGACTGAGATTTTCTCCACTCTTTAGTTTGATTAATACTTGGTTTAATCATTTACATATTGCGAAAAAACGCGGCGGTAGCCCTTAAAAAAACCCTAACCCATCTTCCCATCGTTAAAACACAATCTATTCTATTCACTCTATCATACAATATCCATATGGAACACAATCTATTCCATTATCTAAAATAAATCTCTTATCATCAAAGGCTCCTAATGCCTTTTTATTTACTTCTTCACTATATATGTAATGTTTATAACTTCTTATTGTATTCATTTTCCTATATTCTTCTTTCTTATTCATCAAACAATTATAATAATTTCTAAAAGTTATTGATTTCTTTATTACATATTTCTTTATTCCCTTTAACCTCTTATCAATCTGATCACCATACTTATAAGCATATGCCTTTGCTCTCAATCCAATAAACTCACTCATTACACTGGTCAACAACAAATTTGTTGTCTGCATTTTTTAAGCTGATTTAGGACGAATCTGATGCGCTGAATCCAAAACTCACATTAGTTTTGTTCAATCAGGTCAAGTTTTTGAGATATGGCCACATGTCGTTTTTTACATTTTTGTTCACATGTACGCATGTGTGGAGCATTTTAGAAGAAGTTGGTGGGGGTAAAATGTCATGTCAAATAATTGTTTTGATTGGAAATAATTATTTTAATGACAAGAAGTATTCAGGTACGATAGTTCTGGGTGATTATGTCGAAAAGGGATCAGTTTGAAGTCATAAAACCTCAAAATCTTCCAAAAATTGGTGAGGCAAAGCATAAAGTTCGTGGATCAAAACTAAAGTTAATGGGGCAGATTTTGTAATAATGTGATACAAAAAAGTTGTATTTCTTGAAATAACGAACTCTGAAGAATGTACAATACCTACATGCGCCAATTTATGACATGCGCTTCTGCTCAAGCTTGGAGTGCCACAGTACGAACCCAAAGATTGGAGACTGTTCATTGACAGCAGCAAGCGATCACTGAAATGTGTTCTGCTACACAACAGCAACCAGTTTGCCTCTGTACCCATCGCTCACTCGACTACACTGAAGGAGAAGTATGAAGCGGTGAAGTACGTGCTGGAGAAAATTGGTTATGATCAGCATAAGTGGTTTATTTGTGTTGACCTGAAGATGGTGAACTTTTTGTTGGGACAACAGTCTGGCTTCACCAAGTACCCATGTTTTCTGTGCATGTGGGATAGTAGGGACCGTGCTCAGCATTACACGAAGAAGGACTGGCCTGTGCGGGAGGAATTGGTGCCATGCAAAGAAAGGAACGTCATCAACGACCCTCTGGTGGACAGAGACAGAATACTCTTCCCACCACTGCACATCAAGCTCGGCTTAATCAAGCAGTTCACCAAGGCTCTGGACAAAGATGGTGACTGCTTCACTTACTTGTGCCAGGCTTTTCCAGGATTGACCATGGAGAAGTTGAAAGCTGGCATCTTTGATGGTTCTCAGATCCGTCAGCTCATCAGAGATCCAGAGTTCAAAAACTCAATGAACGAAGTGGAACTGGAAGCGTGGAAGACATTTGTTTTGGTAGTGAAGAACTTTCTTGGCAACAATAAGGCCAGAAACTACACAGAACTTGTCAACAACATGCCGACTGCTTTCAGAAACCTGGGCTGCAACATGAGCATCAAGATGCACTACCTATTTTCACATATGAACCGGTTTCCTGAGAACCTGGGTTCAATGAGTGACGAGCAGGGGGAGAGATTCCATCAGGACATGAAGGAGATGGAGACCAGGTATCAGGGTCGCTGGGACGCAGTCATGATGGCTGACTACTGTTGGAATCTGAAGAGAGACCTCCCTGCCGCTGAACATTCCAGGAGTTCGAAGAAATGGAAGTTCAAGCCCTGAAGTTTGAACAGTGGTGACGCAACATGCAATTTACTTGTACTTACCTTTATCAATGCCCACCATTCAGATGACAGTAATCGATGTTTCTATCATGTAATCAATAAATGTTGTTGGCAAAACATTTTTTTTTCTTAAAAACATGTTTAGGATGATATGTGTTGACAAAAATCAGCTGATAATGCCACAAAAATGTAATTGATTTTGTCACAAGATCTGATTTTTTCAAATCAACTTAGCACAAAAACCTGACCTGATGGAGAGAAACGGATGCCATTTCCTGATTCAGCAGTGCCAGAATACCCTAATTCACTTGTAGAAATCTAGACAACATTCAGAAAGTAAAAAATTGTTGACCAGTGTTACTTTTCCACCCAACTCATCCTTAAACTTACCAATAACCTTTTCATTCTTTTTGGAAAATAACTCACTCTTCTTGCTGAAATTACTTGTATCATATACTCCTATATTTTTCTTCATATCTTCATAAACATCATCAGTTTTTATATCTAGGATAAAACTATCAGTGTCCATATACAACAATGAAACATTTTCACCATACTCTTTCTTTAAGTCATTATACAAATAATCAAACATCAATATCTTTGATAAATCAAGAACTGCTGTTCCAATATAAATTGGTTTATCCATTACAATACTTTCCTTTTTCATATGAATTGCAGAAAAGTTCTCTGAAAAAACCTCTTCTCTCTCAAAACTTGGTTTATTTATCAATCTCGAAGCTTCTTTCCAAGATGTTGCGAATCTAATGTTTTGCCTGTTTCTAACATTTCCATAGTCTTTCCAAATACAGCATTATTCATTAATTTATAAAAGTCCCCTTCAAATTTTACTTTTGTATTTGCTCTCATATCTGTATTGAATTGAATATACTTTTTCACCCAAGGATTTTGTTTAAATTTTAAAACTCTATGAATTTTAGCTACTCTCAATCCTTCTCTCAAAAACTGTTTTAAGCTTCTCTGATGCAAAACATATCCCTCTTTATCATAGAATGTTGTTAATAACTTTTCTGTTGATTTACCTTTGATATTAAAACTTTTATGATAATCACTTAACCATTCTTTCTTTGGGGTTTCTTTCTCACATGCAAAAGGAAGATCTTTATGCTTATTATGAAGATCACTCGGGTACCTCAAATCAACTTCAAAATAATAACCTTCTTCTTCGTCATTCAATTCCTCTTGAGAAGAAATAACAATATTCATCAAAGCCTTTTCATAATCCTTTTCTTCCACCCACTCTAATTTACCATAAGGTAGAGATTGAGACATTGCCCATCCATACAAATTATTAGCATCAAAATACATCAAATAATTACTATGTTTTTCACTATCATAATTTGGAAGATATTTATTATTTGCTTTAGCATATCTTTTTGAACATACTTGTGATATTCCACCTCTCTTGGACTTCTCAATCATCAAAAGCATATCAACATCACTGATTAAATCTATATCTTGTTTTGTCATTTTCAACATTGCACTCCAAGCTAAACCAGGAGCTGTGAAATAGTGGGCAGGATCTAATCCATAACAATTTTTATTATGACAGAGTGATCTAAAAGCTTCAAACACATCAGCTAACAATAAAACATCTGTTTTTAGATATAAATCATGATATTCTCCAAGGTTCTTTATCTTAAATATTTTCCATATTTCTTGTGTGTGTTTATATTCCTCATCACTTATCTCTTCTTCATAAAGGTTATTATAGAAACTTTCTTTTGATGGAAGTTGTGTTTCTTTAAATCTCATAAATGAATCCATATAATCATAAGGATAAATTCCCTTACTTGTAAGAATTTTCTCTTTACTTTGAATTTCACTCCTTGTTTGAATTTCCTCTCTCGTAAGAATTCCTTCTTTAATCAGAATTTCATCTTTAATCAGAATTTCCTCTTTAGTTCGAATTTCATTCATTGTTCGAATTTTCTTTATAATTAGAATTTCATCTTCAGTTAGAATTTCTTCATTAATTAGAGTTTCCTCTTTACTTTGAATTCTCTCTTTAATCTGAATTTCCTCTTTAGTGAGAATTTCCTCTTTTGGAAAGAATGAATTAAGATTTGGAAAAGAGTCTGTGGAGCTTAGATTTGATGCGAGGTAGGCTAGTGGTGTTCCCATAAACTTGTAACAATCAAGAAACCGAATACGAGTTATAGGTTTTGTGAATATCATTTTTGTAAATGAAATATACTTTTGACTTGTGTTTGTTATGGCAGAAATATTCCCTGGTGTTTTTGAAAGTTCATTTATAAATAGATGTGTATCATAGTTGGCGCTGTTGTGAAGAAAGACTGGAATAAAAGAAGGTAATTTATAATTAAGTTTACAACAGGAATGAGCGGGACCTCTATATTTACCAGTAAGATGACAATGATCCCTAACTTTAGACTCCTTAATTTCCCCCTCACAAATATGACAGATATTGTTCTTTCTAAATTCTAATTTTTCTTCTTTGGTTAATTTCATCGGTTCATTTGTTTCTTTCATTAATTTAGTGAGTCTTATACAATCCTTTTCTAATCGTTTTACAAACTCTTGTGAAGCTTTTTTTCCACGATAATGTTCAAGTTTATTATACTTTTCTCCAACAGATGATTTGATATAATAACAGAAACCACAAGGAATATGTTTTTGATATTTATTTGTATATGATTCTTTTGGATTAGGAGAAGCAGTATTAATCTTTTTAAGGATACACTCAAAATCAGCGTATATCACAAATGGGTGCATGATAGATTTATTATAATCTTCAAAAGAAATCTTTTCATCAGGTTCAGGCATTGTAATTACAGCTGATTTATGATTACTGCAATATTTTGAATGTTGTTCTAATCGTTCTTTTGTATGAAATGAATTAAGACATCGCTTACAAGGATATATTTTGTTTGCTGTTTTGAATACCTGAGGAGAGATTAATCTTGATAAATTATTGATGTATGTGTAATGTGAATTCTTTCCAACACTAAAATATAAAAGATCAATGTGTGTTTCTTCATTTTTATAGTTGTTTGAAATTTTTAATATTTGAACTTTGTTTGTATCCGTTAATCCATATACATTAATAGAAAGATTATTCTTTTTCTCAAATTTCGGAATATCTGTTAGTGGCATTGGGAATTTAAAATCTTTAATGTCCAAGGTATTCTCATATTTCATATATTGTTTTACTCTTTCTGAATTACATTTTGGTGGATGTAAGTGAGCAAGAACAGACCAGAGAAAACATTTATTATCATTATTCTTAATATTAACAACTGCCTTCTTTCGTTTTATTTCTTTTGGTAATTCAATATAAGAAGAAGCTTTAAGAGGGTTTGATTTTAGAATGTGTATATCTAAAAAGATGATTTTTTAAAATATTGAATCCACTTCCTACCACTGTATTATCAACATCCTCCTCTTGTCTTGATAGTTCTTCATAAACCCCACTATTCAAAAAATCTTGAAATGATGTTATAAAATGAAGATCTGTCTTGATTGATGTCTTGATTTTGACAAATTTCCCTGACAATATCTGCTGCTCTTCCTTCGCTCCAATTGGTTCTTCTGACCACGTCCTTGTTAAAGTGGACATCTCTCTGGCTGTCATCAGAGAACCACCTCACCGCCGTCGAGTCTGGCATTTCACTCAAGCCGACTGGCAGGGTCTCCGAGCAGCCATCAAACTTACAGACTGGTCTCCTATCACTACTTTCTCAAACATCAACTCATCCTGGGAATTCTTTCAAAGAAACTTGCTCTCCCTCATGCACAGATTTATCCCCTCTCGTGTTCAGTTGTCTTACCCTTCCTCCCGCCCTTGGTTTACTGAAGCTTGTGGCGAGGCAGTTGTCCTGAAACAACTTGCCTTTGCCTCATGGAAAGCAAACCCAACTGAGGAGCAATCTCAGTTCTTTCCACAAAGCTCGGAACAAGTGTGTATCTACCCTCAGGAGAGCCAGAAAACAACATCTTTCTCATCTCAAGTCTGAACTCTCAGACCTCTCTCCCTCCTCAAAATCCTGGTGGCGTTTAATCAAATCTGTTTCTGGTGTATGTTCCCCCTCCATCCCCTCCCTTACCTCAAATGGCCGCACTGCTGATTCCACACGTGATAAAGCTGAATGTCTAAACTCGGTGTTTGCAGCTAAATCTTGTGTCCCAAACCCATCACTATCTCTACCCACTTTACCCAGTCGCACCCAACTGTCCCTGGACTCTGTATCCTTTTCTCCTGACAAGGTGGAGAGCTTGCTTTCAAACCTCGAGTCAGATTCTGCAACCGGTCCAGACGGCATCAGCCCACGTGTCCTCAAAGCCTGCTCTTCTGCTCTTGCTCACCCTCTCTCTGTTCTATTCACCCTCTCATTTTCCCAAGGTCATCTGCCATCTGCTTGGAAATCTGCTAACATCACTGCCCTGCATAAAAAAGGTGCAAAAACAGATCCCTGTAACTACAGACCAATCAGCCTTCTCCCAATCATCAGCAAGGTTATGGAATCCATCATTGCTTCAGACATGAAATCCTTCCTCTTCTCCAATGGCTTGATTTCCAATCATCAATTTGGTTTCAGACCAGGTCACTCTACCCTGGATATGCTGCTACTGCTCTCCCATCAATGGATGGAGGTCCTCAATGCCAGACAGGAAATCCGAGCCGTATCCCTGGACATATCACGTGCTTTTGACACAGTCTGGCACCCTGCCCTACTCACCAAACTCTCTTCCCATGGTATTCAAGGCCATCTCCACTCATGGCTCGCAGACTTCCTCTCCTGTCGCAGTCAACGTGTGGCCCTAAATGGAGTTCTTTCATCCCCTCTTCCTGTGCAGGCTGGAGTTCCTCAAGGTAGCGTTCTGGGCCCTGTTCTTTTTCTGGTTTTCATCAATGATCTCTCGGACTCTCTGGAAAATCCTCTATTTCTCTTTGCCGATGACTCCACCCTCTGCCGTACCATCTGTCATCCCTCAGACCGGCAAGCAGCAGCTTCTTCGCTCACTGCAGATCTGGATAAAATCACAAACTGGTCCAACACGTGGAACATGTCTTTCAATCCACACAAATCTCACACTCTCACTATGTCTCTTCGAAAGGACCGTTTACAAAACCCCCCATCCACTTTCTCAACAATCCTCTGGAAGAAGTCTTTTCTTTCAAGCTTCTGGGTCTCACTATCTGCCATGAACTTTCCTGGGAAAGTCACATTTCCAACCTCGCCTCAAAAAGCCAGTCGCCGACTGGGAATCCTCCGTCGTGCAAAGTCCTTCCTCGGCCCTCTTGAGCTCCTGACTACTTACAAAGCTTTTGTCCGTAGCCTGATGGAGTACTGCTCTCCCTCTGGGCTGGTGCTCCTGCCTCCCACCTTTCTCGACTTCACGCTGTCGAAACCAGGGCTTTTAAGATCATTGGCATCTCCCGCAATGAAGCTGAGTCTTTGGGCCTCTCACTCAATCACCGCAGGTTGGTCGGTGGTCTTTCTGTCTTCTACCGACTCCTCTCCAGCCTTGCCCCCCTGCTCTCTCTGCGATTTGTCCCAACCACATTTCCACAGGGCGCTCAAGGTCCGCCAACAACCCCCTTCTGGTAAAACTACCAAAATCACGAATCACTGCTCATCTTCACTCTTTCATTCCTCTTTTTTCCCGCCTTTGGAATAAACTTCCTCACTCTATTCTTTCCCATTCTTCCCTCCAGGCTTTCAAAACAGCTGTTCACCACCACCTCTTATCTTCCCCCATCCAAATCCTCGATCTTTTCTACCCCCGATAATCCACCCAAGCCCACTTCCTTCAATTCTCCTGCTTTCCTTCCTGAAAGTCCCTGTAATGTCCATCTTCTCCTCGCCATGTTCCCCGTCCCATCCCCATCCCTCTCCCTTCCACAGTTCACCTGTGTCTGTTCCCCAATGTTTTGTCCCTTCCACTCCCACCCCTCTTGTCTCATGCCTCCTTGCTGTGAGTTGTGTGTTAGCTCTCATTCGAGCCTCGACCAAGGTATACAAAAAAAAAAAAAAAAAAAAAAAAATCTGTTCTCATATAAGGAGTTTGTTCTTCATCTTGTCTTTTCATATTCATTTTCACTCCCATATAAAACTTTAAAGTTTTCATTTCTTTTAATGTCTTTTTAATAAAATTTTCAACATCGGGTTTCACTATTACAATTGATTCAGCTATTGATGATGGACCGGGTTCTCCAAATTGAAAAATCCTTATTTTTATATGCCCTTTAAATGCCCCATCACTGTTTTCAATATAATAGTCTCCCTTTACTTTAAACTCATTTTTCTTGTGTTTTTGTGATTGAAGATGTTTATTATAACTACTCTTCAAAACATCCTTTGAACAGATATCACAATGTTTTCTTTCCAACTCAAGAGGAGATATTTTATGAAACAGATTAAATGTGTGTTTGTTGGTTTGGAGGTGTTTTCTATAATGTTTATATTCGTGATTACAAACATCGCAGTATGTTGTATTCACCATATTTATATAATAAATCTTTGCAAAAACTAAAATTTTCTTGATGAAAATTTCGTTTATTTTACAGGTGAATCTGTGCTTAAAACCATTTTATCCTCCAACTTTTTCACTTAATAAATACAATGTTTCAAGACACAAAAGACAAGTTTCAATCAATCTCTTCATTTGTTAAAGATACTGAGAAATATGTCAAGGATGTAAAATTGAACAAAGATAAATATAACAACTATTGGATAAAAACTATTATGGTAAATAATATGAGTTCTTCAATTTCCTTCAGTGGAAGGGCTTTTAGTATACCTGGTAGAACATCAATTAAAGTATCTCTAACAAAAGTTTCTCCTCTCCTTCTAGTAATATATTCAAAACTAGAAAAAGCAATGAAACAAGAAAAAGTATCAAAAAACAAAAACCTTATAGATGAAGCTTTAGAAAGAAAAGATAAGACCATCTGTAATATGCAAGGAGAAATTTGTATTTTTTTCAACAACCCTAAAGATGTAAATCCTGATGAAATAAAGGATGTTAATATATCAGGTGAAATGACATTTCGTTCAATAGTAATTAACGATCATTTTAAAATTACCTTTAATATAAAAAATGTTGTCGTTGAATCTGATAATGAAAAAAAGTATATCGATATCAATGGTAATATTATTAAATATGAGTCAATATACAACTGAAAGTATAGATGAATTTCAGTTTAAGTAAAGTTTTACTTTATAAATATGCTAGACTTTCCCGATTCTCCATATGACAAATTTGAGAATTGTCCTGCGTGTGAAAGACGGGGATTAAACACAGAGTCAAAAGCCTATAAACAATGTATATTCTGTGATTATCTTCTAATTAATGATAATAAAAAATATAAAAAGGAAAATAATTCTTTTAGATTTACACCAAAAATGAATTACTTTACAAGATTGATTAGAGAAATGAATGTAAAGTATGAGGGTGATAACACACCTTTCCTTACAAGGGAAGAAACTGAACGTATAAGAGAAATGTTCAAAGGATTGTTGTTATATATTATTCATGGATGTAATTTTCAGGGAAATATCAACACAAGATATTGTATAAATAAAATAGTGGATTATCTTGAAATTAAACCTGAACTTAGGATAAAATATAGAGTTTCTAAAAAAGCCAATAATAAATTAAATGACCTGTTTTTCAAATATATAAATGAATAATTTTTTACCTATTTGGGAAAATAAGATAAAATTTAACAACCATAAAAATCTCCCAAATTCATTAAGATGTCTCATAGTTGGTTCAAGTGGATGTGGAAAAACCTGCTTACTTTTAAAAATGCTCCTCACTCCCAACTTTTTAGATTATGATAATTTAATAATTTTCACAAAGTCGAGTTTTCAACCAGAGTATCAACTACTCTCACAAGGTTTTAATGCTGGTCTTCAAAAAGAAGATATAATCGGTTTATTTAAACGTCAAAAAAACCTAAATGATTATAACATTGAAGATATAATTCAACTATTTTGTGATACACAGAGATGTAAAAAGAAATCAAATCCTATAACTTGTATTCTTAGTGATAATATGGATGATATACCGTCTCCCCAAGATTTGGATAAATCAAAAAAGAACCTCGTTATCTTTGATGATTGTGTTAATGAGAGAAACCAAACGGTAATGGACAGCTACTACACAAGAGGGAGACATTCTTCTTGTAATTGTATTTATCTTAGTCAATCGTACTTTCAACTTCCTCGTCGTTCCATCAGAAACAATGCTAATACTTTTATTTTATTCAAGTTAAATTCAATAGATATCAATAATTTTTGGAGAGATTATGTAGTAAAAAGAAATTTGAGGATTACGTGAAGCACACGACCGAAAAATATAAATATATTGTTGTGAAAGAAGATGAGATCTTAAGGGATATATTTTTTGTTTTATAAACAATTACATATATAAATGACAACTATTATTGTAAATCTTGTGGGTAAATCTGCTTCTGGAAAAAACTTTCATAAATCAAGGTTCTTGTGTAGTACAAATGAGAATATTGTAAATTTACTTAAAAAACACCCCGTGATACGCATTGTATCAACAACAACTAGAGCAATAAGACCTGGAGAAGTAAAAGGTGAAGATTATCACTATATTTCAGTGGAGGAACATATGCGATTGAGGAATGAAGGCCAAATGTTTGAGGAGGTTTCTCTTGGTACAACAAAATATTCACATTGTAAGAGTGAGTTAAGGAAACTAAAATCTGGTGGTGTTGGGATATTAGAAACTAATCCAGAAGGAACGAGACAAATTATTAAACATCTGAGTGGAGTGAAGATTTTATCATTCTGTTTTGATGTTGATGAAGAAACTCAACGCAAACGTATGAAAAGCAGAGATGCAAGTATTAGTGAAGAAGAAATTACAACTCGCATTAATGTTAATAAAGAATTTGATGAAATATTTAAAGAAAAGGATTTATTTGAACACATCTACTTGAATGATGAAGAAAAGGAAAATTTCCCTGTTGATCTTTACAATTCATTAAATTATATTTTACAATAAATAAATGGATGCAAAAGAAAGAGCAAGAAGATTTAAGGAACATCAAGAGTTGATTTCAAAAGATGTAAAACAACAGGAAGACATAAAGAAGAAACGCAGACAGAAACTAACGGGTGAAGAAGCATTTGAAAGAAAAAAAGAGAATTTTTTTTAAACGACTTTTAAAAACTTCCCAAGAAAAAATGAAAGATATTTCCACAGTTCCCACAGTAGAATATACTCCTAAAAAACTTCAAATGTTAAAAGATTTTGATCAAATGAGGGAGGAAGAATTAGAGCATTTAGGAGAATTAGAATATGATGATGAAGGTTTATTTCAACAACTGGAAGAGATTAATCGACCCCCTGATTATATTGTGAATGCTCTTCAAAACAATGAATATTCAGCGGATTCAAAAACCAAAGCAGGATTCATTCCAACAGAACAACCAGCAATATTTCATCTTGTTCAAGAAAAGGTATTGATATTTAATGATGAATTAAGGTTCTTGGGTTCTGCTCAACCCCCTGTTAAACTAACTCCGAGATTAATGTTTCTTTTCACAAAAGATGGAAGACAAGGTTCAACTGTGAGGGATGAATCAAAGTATATTGATAAACCATTGGATATGGAAAATAATGATGATAGAGTATATATTGATCTGCTGAACACTCTAAATTATAAGGTTATTCTTTCTGGTAAAAGTAGGAAGAATGAAAAGGAGAAACACATTATTCAGGCTTTAAGTATCCTTGGTTCAGGTGTTAGTTTTCTTCCAAATGACCCATCGCAATTAGTTAATAGACTGTTATTGTTGTTAGGCAGTAAGAAGGCTGGAAATAACAATTGTTTTAATGAAGCATCAGCCATTTTAGACCAGTTGATGAACATGAAAATAATTAATAAATATCAATATAAAGACATTTTATCTCATATTAAATAAGATGAGAAGCACAATCCTTAGTTTCAATTTCACAACAAGCGACCACACATCTTCATTCCCATACCCACTACAACTTGACAAAACAAAAGAATATGAGGCATCTTTATTGTCCATGGAAACTTATAATACCTTATTTAATATAACCGAGAAAAATGACAAGTTTAGTTATAATCCGGGAAGTGGATACAAAACGATAACAGTCTCACCCGGAGCATATGAGATTTCTCAAATATCTTCCGAAATTGCTCGTCTTATGAAAGAACAGGGTGATGAACCAAAAAATATTGTTATAAACATTCAAAAACATACTTCAAAATCAACGATTAAAGTTAAAAATAACTACAAGGTTGATTTCACAATTGATAATTCATTTAGAGAGTTATTGGGTTTCTCCTCAAAAAAGATTGAAACTAATGGGACGTTTTACAGTGATAATGTCATTCAAATATCCTCAGGAATAAATTCGGTGTTAATTCACTGTGATTTGATTGATGGTGCTTATAATGATGGAAAAAAAACAAATACAATATTTTCATTCAGCGCATACTCAACCCCAATTGGTTATAAATTCAATATGGAACCTAAAAATTTGATTTATCTACCTGTGTCAGGAAAAACCATACACAGAGTAAATTTTAGGATAACCGACCAAGATAATCGTGTGATTTCTTTTAATGGAGAAGTTATATCCATCAGAATTCACCTACGTGAAGTTTTCCAAGAAATAAATACGATGGTTATTGTGAGGAACACGAGTTGGGAAAATTTAAAATAATTACAGGGGATGGGATGTTCCTTTCCCCATACTACAAGGGTGAAGGTATGTATCTTGGTAGAGGATACTATAAACCTAAGAGACAAAGGGGTGTTGGACATCAACTTAGAGGAGATGGTATAATTGATACTCTAATGGGAATTGGTTCAACTATTCTTAAACATAAAGATCTAATTGGTTCAACTGCTTCTGCTGTGGGAAATGTAGCAGGTGCTGTAAAGAGCATAAAAGATGCCCAGAAGGAATCTCATAAATTACAAGCAATAAAATAAATTAAGAAAGGCAAAACTCAGTTGTCCCCCCAAGAACGACAGAAAATAATTCAAATACTTGGATCAGGGTTTCAAAAGTTTTAACATCTTTTTTCCTAAATAAATACAAGTATGGAAGCAATTGATAGTATCTATGATTTGGATGATACTATTATTATCTCAAACTCCACTAAAAAGAAGATTACTTCAAGGTAAATGCAATAACTGGAACAGACTGGAATACGAATGGTATAAAAAGTTTTGAAATAAATAATCAACAAACCTATTTGAATCTCTCCGAAAGTTTCTTGTTGTGTAAATTTAAATTCACTAAAGCTGGGAATAACACAAACGCTACACTTGTAAATGATTTCTTCTGGAAAATGTTTGATAGTGTGCGTTTGTATATTGGAACACAAGAAGTTGAAGCGGTTGATTATGTCTCTGCTGTATCTGAAATGATGAAATTTACACTCTATACATTCAGTGATAGAATGGGAAAGGGGTCTGTCGAAGGTTTTATTCCTGATATGTCAACGGGAACAAACACAGACCCTGGATATACACAAAGGAAAGGAATGTATAATGATGATACAAAAGCAGAAAATAGTTTTACTGTGGCAGTTCCTCTTAAAGGTATATTTGGATTTTGTGATCATGATAAAGTTCTGTATGGTCTTAAAATTAGATTTCAACTACAAAGGAATGTTAATGAAAATCGATTGCTTTTTGGTGTTGGTAGTGCTTTTGGTGATCAGAATAAATTTGTAATTGAGGAGATGAGTTGGTATATCAGTGAATATACTCCTAATCTTAAAACAGAAGAGATGTTGAATCGAAGACTTAACTCAAAGAAACCACTCAGTGTATCATACCTCAAAAGAAGATGTCAACACGTTAAACTCAACCAAACTACTTACACGTGGAATTTGGGTGTTCTGGAAGGAAAGCCACGATATCTGTGGATCATTTTTAAAAAGCCAGATGGTGATACTGCGACTGATAAGAATAATGCATTGAGTGATAATGCTAAGGTGAAACAACTTCGCGTTTCTCTAGATGGAACATTTTATCCACGAGATAGATTGGAAATTAATTGGGAAAAAATGATTTTGCTGAAGCATACAAGTCTTACCAAAAGGTGTGTGAAAGTAATGGAAATAAAGAACCTATTTTAGATATGACAGCATTTAAAAGTTTGTATACAATCTATGCGTTTGACCTGAGCGCTCAAAAGGAAACTATAAAGTCTAATCGAGTGGATACTTCCCTATACATTGAAAGAGGAGAGAGTGAAGAAGTTGATACATATTGTTTGCTTTTGGAAGAAACAGAATTGCAGATTAATACAGATAATGGTGTGATGATTAGTCTCACATAATTTTTTGTTAAATAAATGAGTGGCAAAGTACCAACTGGGGTATATGTTAATCAAATCAATCTTCATAAACTATCATCTTGTGTTCAAAATCAAAAGCCTTGTACGATTAACGTTAATACAATTCAGAGAAAAGGAGCAGTAAGAATTGATGTTTTGCTCACAAGAGAACAGGTTAAAATCTTGAATGACACTGGCTCACTTAAAATTAAAATGACAAAACCAATGTTGAAAAAATATTCAATAAGAGAGACGAGTGGAGGATTTCTCCCATTTCTAATTCCTTTATTTGCTGGTTTAAGTGCGGTTGGAGCATTGACGGGTGGTATTTCAACAGCGGTGAAAACTGCCAACGAAAGGAAGGCTCAACTCCAAGCTCAAAAAGAATTGGAAAGACATAACAAAGAGTTGGAGAAACAAATTAGTGGAAGTGGTGTAATTGTAGATTTTGCTGAAAAACTTGAAGGTTTGCCTGATAAAGCGAGATTGTTAGTTGGAGATATGCTTTCTTCTATAGCACAAGCAGGTGTAAAATTAACGAAAAGAGGTAATGGATTATATCTTTCTAATAAATAAATGAGCATTGATGAGTGGTTGAAAGAATTTGGAAATAATACAACATCAAATTTACAACTTGTTAAATATTGTAAGAAATTAAAAATTCATAATGTGGTTATTCGTATGAGAGATGAATTAACAAATGTGCCGAAACATACAAAGAATATTATTATGAACTTAGAAGATAATAATGGAAACGGTTCTCATTGGGTTTGTATTTTTAATAGTCAAGCCAAATATTATTTTGATAGTTTTGGTCTTCCACCACCTGTTGAAGTCATAAAATTCTTACAGAATGGTGTTTATCAAACATTTCAAGTCCAAGAATTAAATTCCAAGTGATGTGGTCAATTATGTCTATATGTGTTATTTCAACTCAACAAAAATAAAAAATTTTATGATATTATTTTTAATCTAATATAAATGACTTATGTTGGTAAAGATGGTTCTACCTTTGGTGTATCTCAAGAACTGGATATTGATTTATCAAATTATTACACAAAGGCACAGGCTGAACGACATAAATATAATATAACCAAAAATATTAACATGAAAAATGTTTATAAATTAAAAAATTATCCAAGCCCGACTGACGCGAATGACTTGGTGAGATTAAGCGATTTATCACAATATATATCCTTAAATAAAACGGCCGTGTATTCCAAAGATACAGAAGTGTTGATATTATCTCCAGGTCATACAGAATTCACAGTTCGAATTAAAATAAATTTTTATAAAGAAGGGCGTATCGTTTGTATGAGAATAGAACAATGGGGGTATGATATGAATGATTTAGGGTATAATTGGTCATTTAAAATTAACCTCGAAGACCTGGAACAATTAAATCAGTCTCGTAAGGAAGAATATTATCCACTTGGTATCGAGAATGAGTTTTGTGGGGCTACGATTAGTAAACAACAAATAAAAGAATTTAATAAGGGTAAATATAATAATGGTTTTGCCCTTGTTTATCTCATGAAAACAGAAAAAACAGGATTATATATAATAAGTAAGGAAATACAAAATGATTTAACTATGGGAAGATGGGGAGGTGTTTCATGCCATAATATTATTCTAACATATATTTCTAATACATAAATGACAGCAAGAAGGCTTCAAGAAAATTATCATTTCTGTGTCCAAGCATACCTTCAAGAAAAGGATATTCGGTATTTTAATAAATATGTTCTACAACATAAGAATGAGGTATTTTCAATAAAAGATTGGCATTATGCTGATGTTGATAAACCGACAACTTTAGATTAAATTAGAATGTTAAATAATGAAAAAATTATGAAGTTAAGAAAAGGTAAGGCTCTTTTAGAAATTCAAAAGAAATTTTATTGGTTTCCTGTTGTAAAAAAAATTATTTTGGATACAGGAATAACAAGAAATCCTGATGAATATATGTATAATATTCTATGGGGTGTAAGCGATTCAAGGATAATAAGGGATGAGGAAGGAGTTGAAGAAGAGAGGGAAGAGGAGGAAAAGGAGAAGGAGAAGAGAGAGAGGGAGGAAAGAGAGAAGAGAGAGAAGAGAGAGAGGGAGGAAAGAGAGAAGAGAGAGAGGAAGGAGAGGGAGGAAAGAGCGAGACAAAATAAATATCAAAATATGGAAACCAGTGAGATTCAAAAAAGATTGGTGGTATTACAGAAAATAACTCAACCCACCGAGGAGGAAAACAAAGAATTGACAAGTCTATTTGCAATACTTTCTTCAAGACTATCATCGACAAGATATTCATTTTAATTCAAGTTTTTTCTTAAATAAATGGAGGAGAGAGTGAAGGCATTTCTAAGGATTCTTTATGTTTTAAAAATTAAGATTCAAATGTGCATGTTGGAAACTAAAAAGGTTTTTGCACTCTGCAGGAATTTTTCTCATAAATAAATGAGTTATTGTCTCAAATGTAAAAAGAAAACTAATACTAAAAATATTTAATATATTAAAAGTAAAAATAACAGGGTTATACAAAAAGGTATATGTTCGGTGTGTGGTTCAAAAAAAAATCAATTTATCTCCAAACACAAACTCGGAGGAGATATACAAAAGTTTTTATCAGGAAGTAAATTTACAACTACTGGAATACCAGCGGAATTACATCTTCCAGGGTATTCTTTCTGTGGTCCAGGCACAAACTTGGATAAAAGATTAGATGAGGCAGACAATCCTAAATCCTGGAGTAAACCAATCAATTAGTTGATGAAGTGTGCATGAGACACGATATTGATTATGGGAATACCACAACGTTGGAAGAAAAGCATGAAGCCGATAGAGAAATGTTGTATAATTTGTCTCTGATACAAAATCCAACCTTGAGAAAAAGTTGATCGGTTCATTGTGAAGAAGATGATCAGTGCTAAATTGAAACTTGGACTTGGAAATTCAAAAAACTTATAGGCTCTAATGATGTTATTAAGACTGAAGAGCAATTAGCTGATGAATTACATAAACCAATATTCACAAAGTTTCAGAGAAGGAAAGTTTATTCCAAGGAAGTTGATTATATCTGGTCTGATGATTTGATTGAACTCAATAATGATAAGGGGTACAAGTATGCTTTAACCGTTATTGATTTGAGGAGTAGATATGCGTGGGTTGTCCCTTTAAAAAACAAAACAGGTAATATTCTTACGTTAGCTTTTCAACAGATATTTAATAAAAGTAAGAGAAAACCTAAAAAATTGTGGACTGATGAGGGTAGAGAGTTTTATAACAAGACATTTATGAATTTTCTAAAAAATAACAGTATTACATTATACAGTACCTTTAATGAAGGGAAGGCAGTTGTTGTTGAACGTTTTAATCGTACCTTAAAAGAGAGACTATATAAAAACTTCACACAACTCGGTTCACAACAATGGTCATCTTTTATTCAGGATATTGTGGATAAGTATAATGACACGATTCACACGTCAACAAATATGAAACCATCAGAAACATTTACAAAATTAAAATATGAAAAAGAGATTAATGTCAGAAAACCTAAGTTCAAAGTTGGTGATATCGTAAGAATATATAGGTGGAAATCTCATTTTGAAAAGGGTTTTACTGAACGATGAACGAAAGAACTTTTTAAAATTGTTGATGTAATAGATACGGTTCCTTGGACTTATAAAATATATGATTTGGAAGGGGAAGAGATTTTAGGTTCATTTTATCCACAGGAATTACAAAAGACAAAGATAAATTGAAATTTTTTGACTCCGCCCCTTTTTGACTCCACCCACACAAACCCCACACAAACCCCACACAAACCCCACACAAGCTCCACACAAACCCCTCACAAGCTCCAATAAATTGAAATTTTTTGACTCCGCCCCTTTTTGACTCCGCCCACACACGCCCCTCCCACACAAACCCCACACAAACCCCACCACACACAAACCCCACACAAGCTCCGCACAAGCTCCACACAAAAACTCCACCCCACACAAGCTCCACACACACACAAGCTCCACCCGTATTCATCATATTCACATAATTAGTTCCCCACACACAACATGTTTATTTAATTAAAAAATTATCCACCCATCCACACAAGCTCCACTCATCCACCCATCCACCCATCTCTCCACCCATCCATTTATCCACACAAACCTCATCCACATAAGCCTCATCCACATTCACCCCTCCCACATAAGCTCCACCCACATAAACCCCTGCTCACATAAACCCTGCCCACATAAACCCCTCCTACACAAGCTCCACACAAAAACTCCACACACATAAACCCTGTCCACATAAACCCCTCCCACACAAGCTCCACCCACATAAATCCCGCCCACACAAGCCCCGCCCACACAAGCCCTCCCACACAAGCCCCACCCACACAAGCCCCCACCGAAGCCCGGCCCACACAAGCCCCACCCACACACACCCCGCCCACACACACCCCGCCCACACAAGCCCCACCGAAGCCCCGCCCACACAAGCCCCACCCACACAAGCCCCACCCCCCTCATCCCCCCTGTGCACCCCCCACCTTTGACCCACCACCTCCCTCATCCCACCCCCACCCTTCCCCACACACACACATGGGGAGGGGAGGATGGGATGAGGGGGTGATGGGTCATTGGGGGAGCGCACCTATCCCCCTTTATCCTCTTCTTGAAATTCAGAATCAAGTAATTGTAAACAAAACAAATATAATTTATTAATATTGTAAATATTAAATATTCATTTGCGAGAATGTATAATCTTTCCCAGCAATCTTCTTCAGATGTCTTGTGATTTTGAAACTCAGACACCATATTCTGTTTTGAAACAAAAAGTGGATAATAATTAGGTTTTATAAAGATAATTACATGGTAATATGAGTAAGCCTCGTTGACCACTGAATTAACACACCAGAAGCCTGTCATCCTTTCAAGGACAATAAAATGAATTCCAGTGTACTGACAAAACCACGTCCAAACTAATGATGCAACCAACATAAGACGACATTCTAAAGAGAGAGTGATATTAATAATAATTCAGAAACATTTACCTCCAGAAAATCATGTGTTGTACAAGATTGCTTCAACAGCTGATGTTGTGTGATAGTGCTGAAAAAAATAAAATAATAAGTCAAGGGTATAGATGAAGAGACAGACAGAGAGAGATACAAACAGACAGGGAAAGCAACACACACACACACACACACACACACACACACACACACACACACACACACACACACACACACACACACACACACACACACACACACACACACACACACACACACACACACACACACACACACACACACACACACACACACACACACATGTGTCTCACCATTGGTTTAATTCATTCGAGATCAGAGACCAGTCATTATAAATCATTGACCTCTTCAATAAGAGCAGAGAGAGGTAGGTAGAAAGACAGACAGAGAGAGACACACACACACACACACACACACACACACACACACACACACGTGTCTCACCATTGGTTTAATTCCTTCGAGATGAGAGGACGTGATAAGACTTCGTACCACTCATTATAAATGTCTTTCAATTCTCTTCTAAAATCATTGATCTCTTCAATAAGAGTATTCATTTCATGCACCTCGTCGTGATATGTAAACTCAATTTCTTCCAATGACCTGTCAGGGAAAAAATATATATATCAGAATTATCATGATTTAATTTAAAATCGATTGCTTCATCGTTCAAAGAGAAAACCATACACAAACTTACCAACTCTGTAGTGAGCTGTTGTCTTCATCGGAAGAAAGATCGCTCATGTCTCAGTTGTAAAAATGAAAATCCCGTCTGGCAGAAACTTTGTCTGGTGAATCACTTATAAGGCAACGACGAGGAAATTACCCAAGCATTGGGTGCGGCCACAGGAAATGACAGCTTGGAAAATAACTGGGCGATTGTATGAATCATTTACAAAACATACTTAAAATGGTTTTGATTCAAATGTTTTCAGTTCGTGTTCTGAGATAAAATATAAACACGAGACCTTGTCTCACAGAATAGTTCCTGTTTTTTCACAGCATGACTGTCTAAAACCACTTCCTCATTCACACAGCACGACCGTGTCAAAAAAACACTTCCTCATTTTCACGGCATGAACTGAAAACATTTGAAACAATTTACTATAATCTCAAAATGATATGTGGCTCAGGAGGTGGTCAAACAAGAGCATTAAGAGAAGTTTATCATTTCGTAATGACACAAAAGGGGTATCTTAAAAAATATAAAGATTCAAATGTTTTGTTTTTAAATATTTTAGATGGGGATTATTGTGCAAAGAAAATTAAACTATTGAAGGAATTTGAGAATGAACAAATCTTTATAGGTTCAATGAGAGAGCTGATCAACCTCCAGGTTAAAAGGGGAGAC
>NC_140964.1:50151470-50513970 GCF_056783735.1 Eptatretus burgeri
CAGACAATGCTTTCCTTTGGTTTAAAAAGCTTGTTTTAGGGTAATTTGAGCATTTTTTTGCATGAATATGAAGCTAAATCATTCACTATTTCAATGAAATCACACGTTTTCGCTTCAGAATAGTGATGCAGAACAAAAAGTTGAGTCAGACAATGCTTTTGTTTGGTTTACAAACCTTGTTTTAGGGTTATTTGAGCAT
Source organism: Eptatretus burgeri (assembly GCF_056783735.1). NCBI lineage: Eukaryota > Metazoa > Chordata > Myxini > Myxiniformes > Myxinidae > Eptatretus > Eptatretus burgeri. The sequence continues at coordinate 50,151,670 of NC_140964.1, forward strand.
TTTTTTTGAAATTTGAGCATTTTTTGCACGAATTTGCAGTTAAATACTCACGATTTCAATGAAATCACACGTTTTCGCTTGAGATTAGTGAGGCAGAACAAAAAGTTGTCAGACAATGGTTTTGCTTGGTTTAAGAAGCTTGTTTTATTGTATTTGAGCATTTTTTGTGCAACTTTGAAGCTAAAATACTCACGATTTCAAGGAAATCCCACATTTTCGCTTCAGAATAGTGAGGCAGAACAAAAAGTTGTCAGACAATGGTTTTGCTTGGTTTAAGAAGCTTGTTTTATTGTATTTGAGCATTTTTTTGTGCAACTTTGAAGCTAATATACTCACTATTTCAAAGAAATCACACGTTTTCACTTCAGAAGAGTGATGCAGAAGAAGAAGTTGAGTCAGACAATGTTTTTGTTTGGTTTATAAAGCTTGTTTTGGGGTAATTTGAGCATTTGTGCACAAATTTGAAGCTAGAATACTCACTATTTCAATGAAATCACACGTTTTCTCTTCAGAATTGTGATGCAGAACATAACGTTGTCAGATAATGGTTATGTTTGGTTTAAAAAGCTTGTTTTATTGAAATGTGAGCATTTTTTGTGCGACGTTGAAGCTAATATACTCACTATTTCAAAGAAATCACACGTTTTCACTTCAGAAGAGTGATGCAGAAGAAAAAGTTGAGTCAGACAATGTTTTTGTTTGGTTTATAAAGCTTGTTTTCGGGTAATTTAAGCATTTTTTTCAACGAATTTGAAGCTAAAATACTCACTATTTCAATGAAATCACACGTTTTCGCTTCAGAATAGTGATGCAGAACAAAAAGTTGTCAGACAATCCTTTTGTTTGGTTTAAAAAGCTTGTTTTAGGGTAATTGGAGCATTTTTTTTGCGTGAATTTAAAGCTAAAATACTCACTATTTCGATGAAATCGCACGTTTTCGCTTCAGAATAGTGATGCAGAACAAAAAGTTGTCAGACAATGCTTATGTTTGGTTTAAAAAGCTTGTTTTAGGGTAATTTGAGCATTTTTTTTGTAATTTGAGCATTTTTTGCACGAATTTGAAGCTAAAATACTCACTATTTCAATGAAATCACACGTTTTCACTTCAGAAGAGTGATGCAGAACAAAAGGTTGAGTCAGACAATGCTTTTGTTTGGTTTATAAAGCTTGTTTTAGGGTAATTTGAGCATTTGTGCACGAATTTGAAGCTAAAATACTCACTATTTCAATGAAATCACACGTTTTCGCTTCAGAAGAGTGATGCAGAACAAAAGGTTGAGTCAGACAATGCTTTTGTTTGGTTTAAAAAGCTTGTTTTAGGGTAATTTGAGCATTTTTTGCATGAATTTGAAGTTAAAATACTCACTATTTCAATGAAATCACACGTTTTCGCTTCAGAATAGTGATGCAGAACAAAAAGTTGAGTCAGACAATGCTTTTGTTTGGTTTAAAAAGCTTGTTTTAGGGTAATTTGAGCATTTTTTGTGTGAATTTGAAGCGAAAATACTCACGATTTCAATGAAATTACACGTTTTCGCTTCATAATTGTGGTGCACAACAAAAGGTTGAGTCAGACAATGCTTTTGTTTGGTTTAAGAAGCTTGTTTTAGTGTAATTTGAGCATTTTGCGTGGATTTAAAGCTAAAATACTCACTATTTCAATGAAATCACACGTTTTCGCTTCAGAATAGTGATGCAGAACAAAAAGTTGTCGGACAATGCTTTTGTTTGGTGAAAAAAGCTAGTTTTATGCCAATTTGAGACATTTTTGCGTTTGCAAGTCCTTTCTGCGAAATGCAGCGTTTTGCGACTTTGAAGCTAAAATACTCACAATTTCAATAAAATCACGCGTTTTCGCTTCAGAATAGTGATGCAGAACAAAATTTGAGTCGGACATTGCTTTTGTTTTGTGAAAAAGTCTTGTTTTAGGCCAATTTGAGTCTTTTTTGCGTTTACAAGCCCTTTCTGTGAAATGCATCGTTTTGCGAATTTGAAGCGAAAATACTCACAATTTCAATAAAATCACGCGTTTCCGCTTCAGAATAGTGATGCAGAACAAGAAGTTGAGTCGGACAATGATTTTTTTTGTTGAAAAAGAACCTTGTTGTCAGCCAATTTGAGAAATTTTTGCGTTTACAAGTCCTTTGTGTTAAATTTTTCGTTTGGTACCCTTTTACATTACCTTGGTACCCTATTTCCACCCCCCCCCCACCACAATTCACATTACCTTCGTACCCTATTACCACCCCCCCTCCACAATTCACATTTCCTTGGTACCCTATTATCACCCCCCTCCACAATTCACATTACCTTGGTCCCATATTACCACCCCCCCCTCCACAATTCACATTACCTTGCGACCCTATTCCCACCCCCTCCACAATTCACATTACCTTGGTACCCTATTACCACCCCCTCCACAATTCACATTACCTTGGTACCCTATTACCACCCCCTTCACAATTCACATTACCTTGGTACCCTATTACCACCCCCTGCACAATTCACATTACCTTGGTACCCTATTTCCACCCCCTCCACATTTCACATTACCTTGGTACCCTATTACCACTCCCCTCCACAATTCACATTACCTTGGTACCCTATTAACACCCACCCCCACTCCACAATTCACATAACCTTGGTCCCCTATTACCACTCCCCCTCCACAATTCACATGACCTTGGTACCCTATTACCACCCACTCCATGGATTTACATTACACATTACTCCACAATTCACATTACCTTGGTACCCTATTACCACCCCCTCCACAATTCACATCACCTTGGTACCCTATGACCACCACGCCCCCTTCACAATTCAGATTTGCTTGGTACCCTATTACCACCACCCCCTCCACAATTCACATTAACTTGGAACCCTATTACAACCCCCCTCCACAATTCACATTACCTTTGAACCCTATTACCACCCACCCCCCTCCACAATTCACATTACCTTGGTACCATATTACCACCACCCCCCCTCCACAATTCACATTTCCTTGGTACCCTATTACCACCACCACCCCCCCCCTTCACAATTCACATTACCTTAAGCTCACAGGTTTTTATATTTATTTTTGTTTCCATTGTCCTGGCTCGTATGAGAGCTAACACACAACGCACATCAAGGGGGAATGAGGCAGGAGGGGAGGGAGTGGGAAGGACAAAATAGTGGGGAACAGAGACATTTGGAGATCTGTGGAAGGGAGAGGGATGGGACGGCGAACATGGGGAATAGAAGATTGACATTACAGGGACTTTCAGGAAGGAAAGCAGGGAATTTGAAGGAGGTGGGCTTGGGTGGATTATCAGGGGAAGAAAAGATATAGGATTTGGATGGGGGATGATAAGAGGTGGTGGTGAACAGCTGTTTTGAAGGCCTGGAGGGAAGAATGGGAATGAATAGAGTGAGGGAGTTTATTCCAAAGGCGGGAAAAAAGAGGAATGAAAGAGTGAAGGTGAGCAGTGATTCGTGATTTTGGTAGTTTTACCAGAAGGGGGTTGTTGGCGGACCTTGAGCGCCCTACGGAATTGTGGTGGGGACAAATCACAGAGAGAGCAGGAGGGGTGAGGCTGGAGAGGAGACGGTAGAAGACAGAAAGACCACTGACCAACCTGCGGTAATTGAATGAGAGGCCCAAAGACTCAGCCTCATTGCGGGAGATGCCAATGATCAGAAATGCCTTGGTTTCTACAGCGTGAAGCCGAGAAAGATGGGAGGCAGGAGCACCAGCCCAGAGGGGAGAGCAGTTCTCCATCAGGCTGTGGACAAAAGCTTTGTAAGTGGTCAGGAGCTCAGGTGGGCCGAGGAGAGACCTTGTACGGCGGAGGATTCCCAGTTGGCGGCTGGCTTTGGAGGCGAGGTTTGAAATGTGGCTTTCCCAGGAAAGGTCATGGCAGATAGTGAGACACAGAAGCTTGAAAGAAAGGACTTCTTCCAGAGGATTCTTGAGAAAGTGGATGGGGGGGGTTCCAAATGGTCCTTTCGAAGAGACATAGTGAGAGTGTGAGATTTGTCCGGATTGAAAGACATGTTCCACGTGTTGGACCAGTTTGTGATTTTATCCAGATCAGTCGTGAATGAAGAAGCTGTTGCTTACTGGTCTGAGGGATGACCGATGGCACGGCAGAGGGTGGAGTCATCAGCAAAGAGATATAGAGGATTTTCCAGAGTTTCGGAGAGATCATTGATGAAAATCAGAAAAAGAACAGGGACCAGAACGCTACCTTCAGGAACTCCAGCCTGGACAGGAAGCGGGGATGAAAGAACTCCATTTAGGGCCACACGTTGACTGCGACAGGAGAGGAAGTCTGCGAGCCATGAGTGGAGATGGCCTTGGATGCCATAGGAAGAGAGTTTGGTGAGCAGGGCAAGGTGCCAGACTGTCAAAAGCACGTGATATATTCAGGGATACGGCTTGGATTTCCTGTCTGGCATTGAGGGCTTCCATCCATTGTTGGGAGAGCAGAAGCAGCATATCCAGGATGGAGTGACCTGGTCTGAAACCAAATTGATGAGCAGAAATCAAGCCATTGGAGAAGAAGAAGGATTTGATGTCTGAAGCGATGATGGATTCCATAACCTTAATGATGATTGGGAAAACGCTGATTGGTCTGTAGCTGCAGGGATCTGTTTTTGCACCTTTTTTGTGCAGGGCAGTGATGTTTGCTGATTTCCAAGCAGATGGCAGATGGCCTTGAGCAAATGAGAGGGTGAATAGAACAGAGAGAGGGTGAGCAAGAGCAGAAGAGCAGGCTTTGAGGACACGTGGGCTTATGCCATCTGGTCCGATTGCAGAATCTGAGTCAAGGTTTGACAGCAAGCTCTCCACCTTGTCAGGAGAAAAGGACACAGAGTCCAGGGACATTTGGGTGTGACTGGGTAAAGTGGGTAGAGAAAGTGATGGGTTTTCGACACAAGATTTCGCTGCAAACACCGAGTTTAGGCATTCAGCTTTTTCACATGCGGTATCAGTAGTGCTGCCATTTGAAGTAAGGGAGGGGATGGAGGAGGAACATACACCAGAAATAGATTTGATTCGACGCCACCAGGATTTTGAGGAGGGAGAGAGGTTTGAGAGTTCAGACTTGAGATGAGAACGATGTTGTTTTCTGGCTCTCCTGAGGGTAGATACACACTTGTTCCGAGCTTTATGGAAGGAACTGAGATTGCCCTCAGTTGGGTTTGCTTTCCATGAGGCAAAGGCAAGTTGTTTCAGGACAACTGCCTCACCACAAGCTTCAGTGAACCAAGGGCGGGAGGAAGGTAGGATAACTGAAGACGAGATGGGATAAATCTGTGCAAGAGGGAGAGCAAGTTTCTTTGAAAGAATTCCCAGGAAGAGTTGATGTTGGAGAAAGTCGACATAGGAGAACAGTCTGTAAGTTTGAGGGCTGCTCGGAGACCCTGCCAGTCGGCTTGAGTGAAATGCCAGACGAGACGGCGGTGAGATGCTTCTCTGATAATAGCCAGAGAGATGTCCACTTTGACAAGGACGTGGTCAGAAGAACCGATTGGAGCAAAGGAAGAGCAGCAGATATTGTCAGGGAAATTTGTCAAAATCAGATCCAGAAGAGATGGAGTACCATTGGTTGAGTTCGAGGTGGGGAAGTTGACCGATTGAGTTCGTCCCAATGAGTCACAGAAAGCTTTTGCTGAGGTGCCATGACAGGTGAGAGGGGTACCCACACCTATCCAAATGGCATGATGACAATTGACGTCACCACATATGAGGAAGAGAGAGTTCAGATGAGAAGATAGAAGTTGGTCCATGTTTTCAGATAGTGAGATGTGGATGGAGTCATCACTGTTGGATGGACGGTGCAGTACACATGTAAACATGAGGTGGGAGTTGAGGGGAAGCCGTAGCCAGAGGTATTCCTGGGGGTGTGGGGGACTGAGGGCAGTGCATGGAGAGTGAGGAATAGAGTCTTTGATGAAGAGAGCAACTCCTCCACCAGGGCGAGGCTCAGGTCTGGCAAACCGGAGGAGGGAGTAACCAGGGAGAGATACTTGGGAGTCAGACACGTCTTGGGGGAGGAAAGTTTCTGTTAGGCAGATTATATCTGGTTTGTCAGTGGCAACCTGTATGGAAAGATCTGAAAGGTTTGAGCGAAGGCCCCAGATATTTGAGGTCCATACTTTTCATGAAGAGGGAAGGGAGGAGGCTTTGGGTGCAGGGGGTGGGGGAGGGGGAGGGTAGGTCAAGGGATGAGGGGGGGGTAAGGAGCGTTGTTGAAAGAGTGTGGGGGAATGCAGAATAGCTCGGGGAGGGGGCCGAATGAGGAGGAGAAAAGGCTCTGTGGTGCTGGGCGAGAGGGGGGACAAGAGAGGGGGAAGAAGGCAGTTGAGGATTTGAGGAGGGGAGTGAAGAGATGGAGGTGAGAGGGCAGTGGAAGGATGCAGCTTTGTGGATGGGATGGGGGGCAACTCTGGGAAGGATGAGTGAGGGGTGAGAGGAGTGAGTTGGCACTGAAGTTGGAAAAAAAGAATGGTTGATGGAAAGCGAACATTCATAGCAAACTGGGGTTTTTTTTTAAAGTTTTAGGTCAGTTATGCGATTAAACACGTTTCTTGATGGATGCAATAAAGGTGAATTCAAAGAATGGAGAGAAGAAACGCTATAACAGTTGGATTTTTTAGGCAAGGTATGAAGGAAAGGTCAAATTGAGAGCAGTCTGTTTAAATAGCAGAAGAGTAGTGCATTCTGATACAGTATAGATAGAGTACCACATGTGTGAAAGAGGAAGATGAAGCATTATAAGAGATCGTTTTTGTTATTATTATTAATGTTTGAGAGAGTTTTCAACAGATTATGTCATGGAAGTGTTGTAGAAAAAAAAAATCGAGGAAGAAGAAGAGGAGGAATAATAACAGGAGATGAAGAAGAAGAAGAACCAGAGAAAGGTCGCGGTTTATTTTTTTTATATATATATAAGAAATAGAGTGATTAGTTGGGATCGGGGACATTAAGAAAGTGGGAAAGATAGAAATTGAAGATAATGGGGAGAAAAAAAAAACAAATAAACACGATCGTACACCGAGGGGAACAAAGGGTAGGCCTCAGGCCTCAAGGATAGGCCTCGAACACCCAGTAAGAACAAGTTCGACGAAATCTCACAAAATAGCACCTTATTTGAAACAAAACAGAACTAGGAACACACAGTAACATGGAGGTGAGAAAATAAACAGTTAAAACGGGACATATAACGACCGGAAACTTAACTTTGAGATCGTCAGCAGGGAGCCCCCAAGGAGACCTGTCGACTCGGGTGGTCCAAAATCATTAGGGAAAAATTCAAAATTTGAATATTCTTGGGGCATGTTGATAATTTTGTTCTACCTGACGAGAAAATACTCCTGGCCAAATTTGCCACAGTTCCAAAAATATTTAGGGGTCCATCAAGAGGAAGGAAGTTGTTACATCCGGTGGGGGAGAAGAAGACGTCAGTGGGAGAGAGGGAGACGTCAGTTGAGCTTTCGGTTCGCTGTCGGTTGCTGTTAAAAGTACTCTTTTATTTTTCTTTTTTATCTCTAATTTTTTTCTTCTTCTTTTTGATTCCCAGAGTGAGTGAGTATGGCGTGTTCTACACGGAAAAGCACGGAACTGTTCCTCTTGGATCAACCATTGGAGAAATTCACTGACCGCCAGTTGCCCACTGCCCACTGAGAACATTTTATGCTCTTTCCTTTCATTTTTCCTATTTGTATTGTGACATTATAATGAATCCGTTGAGAGACTTTGATGGACCCCTAAACAACCTCCAAATCTGCTAATTTTTTGTTTCTTTGCGTTTTTCAACGTCAGGAACGATTCGGCAAACATGCCCGCGAGAAATTCGAACTTTCATTTTTTGGACCACCCTACTAGTGTCGACGCTCCAAACCCAGAACCGGAAGTGAGGTTCCATCGAGAAGTGAGGTTTTCTACTTTGTTCCATCGAGGTGCCTCCTTCACATCCATGGATCAAGCAACTCCACACAATGCTATATTCCTTATTACATTCTGCCACCTACCCCCACAACCGTAACACAGCCCCCCCCCCCCCAGGACCGTAGCTTCTGCAAGGTTCAATGCAGGCATTACCATTCCAGCCTTCCCACTTACCGACACGCACCTAATTAGCCTCTGAAATATATTAGGAGGGGCTATGGGAAGCGACCCATAGCTAACTTTCCTATTCTTCTTAATGTTCTACTCCTCTTAAACACAATTCAAATATTTGCAAACCTCCTGGTTCATTGCTCCTTACTCCTGGGGCAGGTTGAAAATGTCAAAAATAAATAAATAAATAAATAAATAAATTCGAATGCAGGATAATACCTTCACCAAAAAAAATAATTTTAACGTTTGTACAACACCCTTCCAAAGACTGTGTATATTTGTGGATGCCACGAAACTCAATGTTACCTGCAAAGCCATCCAAATTATCTATTTCAAATTTCCGTGAGCCTTGTCTCTCTGGTACAGGTTAGTGATGTCGATCCAGTGAACCTTCCCCCACTCACTTACACATAAATCCAATATAAATAATTTGTTCCAACACTGCAAGACCATGGCTTAAATGTTATAACACACATGTGATCCTGAACTGGGCAGCGGGGAGGTACCGTACAACAATAATGGTGGGGGAATTTCCGGTTGTGCTGTCCGCACTCCAAAAACAAGTCGCCCGACTTACGACTTCTTTGCCCCCCCCCCCTCAACTATTCTGTCACTGATAGCCAAACAGCTATATTGCTGTGCGCCTCGCCAGGGAGTGTCTCCTCACATCCAGGCTCTCATGTAGGTCGCCAGGGGTTTCCTTACCGCTAGTCGCCCAAATCAGACCTACCCTCCGATGGGTCTCCATTTCTCCACACATCCAGGTTCTCTCCCAACCTCATACACATTCAGGTTCTCACGCAGCCTCATACACATCCAGGCTCTCACACAGCCTCATACGGGTTGCCAGGGGTTTCCTTGTGACTGGTCGCTCAAATCAGACCCTCCTGATGGATCTCCATTTTTCCATACATCCAAGCTCTCACGCAGCCTCAGACACTACCAGCTGCCAGGGACAAATTACCTCGGGGGGGGGGGCGAGGGGCGCAGTCACCACTTCTCCAGAGCTTGATCCATCCCTGAAAACCCATATATCTTCCCCACCCATACAATCCAACATCTCATTCCCTCCCCACTGTCATTCAATTCTCAGACAATGCAATACAAAATGGTGATCGTGTTCCTCTACTGCCATGACCTGCTTGCATGTTATAATTCGCATTAATTCTCAAAATAATTCAATTCGTACACATAAGAGACATCAACTCCACCAGAAAATTTTGGTTTCCAAACCAATCCCTTTACGACCATTGAGTCACTCTCACTCGCTCTCCTCCTAATTACATATGGCCCAATTTCTAGCAACACTGAACCCTTGGGAAGCATCAAAGCACTTCTCCCTAAGTTTCAGTCTTCGCAGGTTGGTCGGGTCGAAAAGTGTCATCCACCCCTTCTAAATTTTCTTCGCACCCTTCTAATCCACCCCTGTGGATTCATTGCTTTCAATCTCCCTGGGTTCCAAACTTTAAAATATATATATATATATATATATATATATATATATATATATATATATATATATATATACATATATATATATATATATATATATATATATATTTGCCTATTTTTCCAAAATCTTGTGGACTTCAAACACAAGCTCCTTAAGGTGCCACAGAATCAGATCAGCCACAAGAACTGTGTCGAAAAACATTCTTGCAAGAGGCAGCAGGATCTCTACTTGCACCCCCTCCAGGATCCGGTAGACCCAAGTTTTTTCATCCTCTCCCAGAAGCCTACATCCTCCTCTGGGGTCGGGTAGATAAAGGTTTCTCTCATCCCACTCCTGACACCAAAATGTCGTGGGGGGGGGTAGCCGGCCCAGGTTAACACTCCGAACCAATTTGTGGTGATGGGCAGTCAACACCGCCAGCTCCCAGGATGGCCGAGCGGTTCCTTATTAATAGGAGGAGAACACGTTGATCCTCGGAGATTTTAACACGTGCTCGAAGGGCATGGGCGCAATGGCGGTGGGGCGGGGGAGCATGGGGATTGAAACGGATACACAGGGGGCTTATCCTCAAACCCCACTATGAATGCACAAATAGTTTCTTAAAATGAACACATTTAATGGACATTAAAGAAATACTTACAAAGGACAATAATTCAAGAGGGTAATGACAATACTGAAAAAATAAATCCTAAAGTTGAGGCACCTCTCACACAGACTGAAATACAAACAAAGGGAACACAAAATAAAAAGAAATACCCCTCCTTTCAAGTATTCTTGTACTTAGCTTGGCCCAGATCTGGTCTTTTTGGAACCTGGAATCCAGGCCCCTCCATCAGCATCTGCATAATGGTTCTTACTCACTCGGCTAAGTACAAAATAGCACTTCTCTCAAAGCAGGACAAATGCATGCCAGGCAATCCATGGGTGGCACCCCACACCAAGGCTCAGAGCCCAGTGGAACTGCTTTGTGTGCTCCGATCGTTCTCACCGACTCAACCAAGAGCCAAAGGCCAGTGTCTTGCTTCACCACGCGAGCCAAATCGCCTCAACACTGATTTAATGGCCGTGTCGTCCTCCTCGGCGTGTGCTCACCCTCCGCTCTTGCCGATCCAAAAACAATGCACCTCGTGCCGCCACTCTGATCATGGCTCTCCACAAAATGTGGCAGCCTTCCTCTTTAATCATGGCTCTCCAAAAGTGCGCAAGCCAACCTTGAACTCTACCCTCCTCCAACCCATTTATCCTCCGCCTCCAGGGCGTGGCCTGTTCGCACCCGGGAAGATGGACTTCTGCCTGCTCGACGAGCTTCTGACGTCACATGCATCAATCGTCCCTCGGGGGGGGTGTGACTTCGCTTGTTGTCAACCTTTGAAGGCGATGCTTTCTGCCCATTTGTTGTGGGTTTTAGCGTCGTGTTCCCCACCTTTATTGCCGAACTTGAAATTTTTGAGGTTCAAATCCTGATGCACCCGGAATTGAACCCTGGGTTTTTTTTAACAGATCATGGTGTGGATAAGTTGCATGGGAGGGGATGATATTGGTTGGTTGTGGAATTGGTTGGCCAAAATCTGTAGCTAGCCTAGAAAATAGGTTCGCTGCTGATTTCATGTTAGAATGGTGCAACTGGTGTTTTTGAAGAGTCTAGGCATGACCAAGTCTAGTTCCACTTGTTGCCAAGTCTGCATCTGAATATTATGGCCGCCATGACAGTAATCAAAATGGCCACCATCAGATTTAGTCTTTTTCTTACTGCAAATTGTACTAGCCAGAAATTTGTCATGATTGTGAAATACTATGTAATCTGACACGAGGAACACTATTTTGTGCTTTATTTTTGTACTGGATCACAACTTTTCACATAATTGACAACTTAAAGACGAAATTGAAAATGCACATACGAGCAACAAATGTGAAAAAGAAAATGTTTAGCACTATTGATGGAGATGGGTTTACAGTCAGTCAAAGGTTATTTCAACAGCTGTCAGATTCTTTCTAACACAAAATTACGTTGCTTTGCAGAAGAGAAAAGTGTTGTGAGAATACCCAAGTACAATTTTCAGAGCTATTGATCGGCTTGTACACTGAACGGGTTCCTACAAAGGGCTTTGCATCCACATGCTTTCGTGCAAGGCAGTCCATTCCGTGTACATTTGCACCGTCGAGTTGAGCATGACCCACGTCATTTGCATGTCGTCAGTTCTACACAGTAAGCAGTAATAGGCTGTGCAGTCATGAGTCGCGGCTGAAATGTCTCGTTGCCATCTTTGACGACCTGTTCCCACCCACAGTTCTCAGGTGCAGGTAGATGTGGTTCAGATTCCAAGGCTCTTCTCCACACAAAAGTCTTGTAGTACGCTCGCTTGATGTGTATAATCAGAGCATCGCGAGTTGGAGGCAGATTCTCAATAGCTTTGGTCAGACTGAGAAACAGATCACATCTTACTCGCTGAATTGAGTTATCTTGGCCATGAGGGTCATAAAGCCTGCAGAGAAATGACTCAGCATCTGCAATCACACTCTCATCAGGAATTTCCTCTTTGCCTAGGTTATTCAACAGGTGGGAGTTGTTTTGAAAGACAGCCCATGCAGAGCGCTTCGCAATTCCAGCAAACTGGCTTGTGCTGTCTGAACCTGTCACTGCATGAAATGCCAGAAGTGACTCCCTCTGCGAATCTGGGATATTGATGGAGTCAATGGGAATGTAGTGTTGCTTTTTGGGTGTCCCTGCATTCATCCAGAGAAAGGGACTGAGATGCGGCTGATAGGCAACAAGGAGAATGAGGACATCAGTGTCCCAGCTAACAACAACAGTTTGCATGTACCCCTGTTCATATGCTTCCTTGGCATGGAGAAGAATGCGAGTATCAGCCTCTTCATGCTCAGGAGATGACAAGTGTGAGACATCTCTCCCTGACGACGTCCACACTTTTGCAGGATCTGTGAAGCCTCCATTCAGTACCAGCTCCTGTTCGTGATTCTGGAACTTGTTTGCTAACTCTGTGCATAGAAAATTTGCTAAGCTAGCTTTGTTTTCATCGAGGCAGATGAGTGTATTCCATTGCCCCATGGACTGGCTTCTTGTTTGCACGTATCTTCTGATTGCTTTCTTGCCCCGTATCCTCTGACTTCGAGCTGTTGATTTGATCGTTTTCTTCCTATACTGATCAAAGGCAAGATCAACCCTGGAGCAATAGTTGGAAAAAACATGACTAATATGATCTGCAACAGAATCTGCCCATTCACCAAGCGTTTTAGCATTCATCCTGTTCCCGAGGCCTGGATCAGTGCCATGCCATCGATGATAGTGCATGTCGATAACGGTTCTGGAGCAACGTTTGGCAAGCCTTGCTGGAGAATCTTGCCAAGGTCAGCTTTGTTCAGAGGTAGACATAATCTGCCATTAGGCATTGCCAATGACAGAGGAACTGCGCATATCTCTTGCTCCAGCATTTTGTTCATGTCAACGTCTCGGCCTGCCTGCATTGCTGTCACCACACGTGTCAGAAGTTTTCTGTCTGCCTTTAGTGTGACCATTTTTTCCTTTCCCACTTTGACTTCAACAGTGTACATGCTCTCAAAAGTGTGCAGATTCTTAGACTTGATTCTGTCATGAAACCTTGTTGTCTTATTGATCAACCGGTCCTCCACAAAGTCTATGACGAGCTGCTTTCCAGTGATTTCAGCATTCAAGAGATCACTTGTCACAACATCACTGGCAATGTCCCCTGTCGTAATTGAGACTAATTCTGGGGAAGTGCGATCAAATGGATTGTGGGTCTTGAATAGGTCAATGACCTTTAGCACATACTCTTGGTCTTGGATCATTCTCTTGGGACCGAAATCTTTATGCGCACAGTCATGCTCATCATCGTCGTCTTCCTCACTGCCAGCGAGTGTGAACATGTTTTTTGTGTCTCTGGTAAGCTGAGCTCTTTCGTTGAAAGAGAGAGCCCATCTGTCACGGGCGGAGTCTGTTTTTGTTATTCCAACCAAACCTCCAGCTACTTTGCTGGCTTTGTTCACATGTTCAATTGCCTGGTCATCAGGTATTTCATTGAACTTCTGCTTTGTTTCTTTTGTGACAAAGTCTCCTGCAAGGAAACCTCTGTGCACTTCTGGAGCTGTTGTCGGCAACATGTGCATGTCAGCAAGGAAGACAGCTCCCCAGCGAGAGTAATGGAAATGATCAAATGCTGCAAACCAGGGAAGCATTTCAGCAAATGATGTCAGGAACAGGATCCAGTCTCCTTCACGAAGAGCATGTGTGAACCTCAAGAGGATGGAGATCAACTTCATGTATGTTCTCCAGAATCTAAAGGTGGCATTTTCTGAACAAGTAGCTTCAAACTCTTGAAACAGGAACTGCACCTCTTCCACCTCAGACAAAAGTTCTCCAAAAGAGGAATTCATTCCTCTATCATCTTTGTTGGCAAAGGCATCTGAAACTCTTCCAGCTGCACCTTTCAAGTCATCCCGGATGAGCTTGTCATTTTCTTTGGCCCATGCTGTGAAGCATGCCCAGAGAACGGACCAAAGTGCCTCTAAAGTCAACTTGTGAACGCGGATGACACGGTTCCACCCTTTCCCTTTGATTACTTGTTCACATGCCTTTCCACCAAGGACTCCACTTTCCATCCAAATGTTCTCCAGGCCTGACGAATCCATGTACTGTCCGAGTACTTTCGTGAAATTCAATTGGATATGAAATCCTCCAAGCATGATGACCAGATCCTGACAGCCGTTCTTATCCCATTGCAGCATCTTTGCTTTGCAGTAAAGCTGTTCACCAAAAGTGATGACAGTGTACTTCTCCCCAATCTTCTTTGTCATTGCCTGGCATTTCTGTAGAACCGTCCACCGCGTGTCAAAGTCATGTGCTGGGGCATTCAGAATCGGCATTGACCCGATGACTGTCACTGGTGGCTCAACTGTGGACATCTTCTGGTTAAAGCCACTCCAGCCTGGAACGGCCTGATTATTTTGTTGATGCAATCTGGCCAAGATCCAGGCAAGCTCCTGAGTGTTGGCTGCTTTGATTTTCTGTTCAACGGGTGAGTACCATGTATGCTGCAGTGGTTCAGAGAAAACAGGTTCTGGCTTCAAGTTGGTCATATTGGCCTCTTGGACGCTTGTCATTTCAGGAGGGGCACTGAGAACTTTGGAGCGGCCAGGTTTAATCTGAATGTCCATCACTGGCTCTTGTTCTCCCTTGCGTCTGAGGGCCACGCACTGACTTGCATGAAAAGTGCCAGACCCAGTCAGCGTCTCCTCAATTATGTCAATGTTGTCATTAGAATATCTCAAATATCCTGTGGTAGTTGGGATGTTGAGAAAGTTCCTTGGGATCATGACATTTCCATTATCTCGGAAGCATTGTATAACATCATTGGCAATTGCTGTGTCAATGCTCCTCACTGTATCGTACCCAACTGTGTGTGCAGCTGCATGAAAAAGATTGACAAGCTCTTTTGAGCGTGTAGCCTGGTGAAGAGCAAGGCCAAGGCCCAGGTGTTTGGGGGTCAGTTTTTTGCCTCCTGAAGCCACATGAATAATATCTTGGCAGATGCTCAGAACTTTGTTCTTGGTATCTGTCTCATCCGCTTCTTCATTGTCCATCTTGTCAGTGCTGTCACCACCACAAAGAAGCTTTACAAGCATGTACAGGGTTTCAGGTACAATTAGCTCTGCATTTTCTGTGTTCAGTCCACCGATAATGCTATGCCCTGGAGAGTGTTTTACGTCACTGTAAATCTTTATGCCCACTCTGAAGATCCAGCTAAGGATTTCGTTCTCATGATGAGGCAGACTGCACTGGGCCAATTCATCTTCTTCAGAACTTTCACCTTCTTCAGATAAATCATTCACGGCGGTTCTCATGGCAAACTTTGTCACAGTTGAGGACGCAACTATGAGGGGTTTTGTGACATCCAATGGCTGCACGAATGTCACCTTGTCACTACCAAAGTGAACCTCCACTTTCTGCTTGAAATTGTAGCTTTTGTAGGCTCCAGCCTCAATTCCAAAATCATTCAATAACAGCATGCTGTAGTGTTCCCAGATGTTTTTCAGGGTAAACACATGTCCCTTCTGCAGCTCTTTCTCAAGCTGGTTCATCACATTTCTGAAACACCTGCAAACCTGTGACGCATGGTGGGGTCAAATTGGGCCAAACTAAGCATCCTGGATGATGTGTGATCAAATTCAACATTTGTCAGGACACCAGCTTTTCCAGGAATGTCAGTCTGGCAGAAAGCGCATTTTGACCAATCCATAGCGCTGTGCGCGGATCTTAGTGACTTTAGGACATGGTATTTCTCTGAGGAACCTGATGTTGTGGGTATCTCTTCTGCGTAAGTCACAGATTGTGGCTGAATCCTTGACTTCAGTCTGTCTATTTTTTGTGCGTGAGTAAAGTCACTATAGCAGAATTTGTGCCATTGAATCTTTTCGACGTGCTCCGGTACAGAATATTTTCTGATTCTTGAGAATGAGTCAACATATTTAGCGTCATTATATTTCTCTCTTTCTTTGCAACATTCAGCTACAGTTTTCACACCAACGATTGTAGTCTTTCGAAGTGGCGTTGACTTGCTAGTTTTTGAACTGTCCTGGCAAATAAAGCATTTATTCCAGTCTACATGCTCTTCTTCTTCTCGATCCCTTGAACCCCCTGTGAGAAATCTTGCGGCTTTCATTTTTCAGTTAGTCCTGGGTAACAGAAAAACACACAGTTATGTAGTTTAGGTTCATTTTATAGCAAAGTTGTGAAATTCATTGATTGTGGTTTGTATAATCAGACATTCTAATTCGAGCCTGAACATTTCTTTAAAAATAATATAGTGAAAAACAAGTCATATTATTTTTAGAAAATGGATGGAGCAATGTTTTTTTCTATACTCCCATCAGCTCAGGCATGCTCAAAAACATGGAAATCGACCCTAATTTTGTAATTTCATGTCAATTTGCGGCTGAAATATGACGAAAAGTGTATTTAATGGCGACCATTTTGTAAACTGTCATGGCGGCCATACTATCCATATCCAGAGTTGGCAACAAGTTTATTCACGTTTCTGTGTGTCTGGACAGTCAATTTACAACTGTTGCACTATTCTAACACGGAATCAGCAGGGTCGTACACTATTCTGCATTGGGCCTCCTGACTAAATTATCGCGGCTCGATCACGTCACGATACGGAGGATCACGATGCACGTGACCCATGATCATTTACAGGCACGAGAGGCGGGGGTTATTTATTTATTTATTTATTATCCGGTTTGGGCAGCGATCGCTGACGCTGGTAAAGTGGATTTGTTCGTTAATTCAGTGACGTCACTGCAAGCAACGAAATATGCTCAAGTCGTGTGCCAACCTTTGGGTTCAGCACTTACAATGGTGAGACGGCTTCTTCGCAAAAATACAGGTATGAAGGTGAATGTTACAGGAAGAGACGAAATCTACACGGTCACGGTGCCTGCACCAAAGTTGCATTTTTTTTTTAGCGACTCATTCCGTACAGGGACTAATTTATTCCGGGGTACTGGGTGCACGCGTGAAGGTGCACAGAACAAAATGAAAGCCCCGCCTTCTGAGTCCGAGTCGCCATGGCAACCGCACCGTCACGACTCGCGAGTCACCGCTCAAACCGTCGAGCCGCTCAGGTGTGTTCAGGTGTCGGTGCGTTGCGTGTCGAGACGATGTTATTATAAATAATGTTAAAACGATCAAATTAATCGTTTATTAATAACTACTAACGCGTTCGAATAAACAGATGAATGTTCGTGGAGGAGAAGGCGGTGCTTGGCCGTGAGGGGGAGCTCGTCGGGGATAAATAGGACGGAATACGTCATCATTCACGTACAGTTCGTCTGTGGCATCGTGAGACAAAATTTGAGAGAGTGGTGTGGACATCGTGGTGGACTTCTACCTGTGTCTCATAGCAAAAGGTAAGTTGGGGGCCGAGATGGAAGAGCCACTGGGGGGTGGTCGGGGAAGTCGGGGAGGTATATATATATATATATATATATTTTAACATTTGGGGATGGTTCGTGAAATGGGCCGCATGCGCAAGGATGGGAGGGTCGTGGTGTTTATGTTGGAGATTTTGTGGGTTTTTCCATGACTGCGTCATCTTGGGTTCGAGTACGTCGACGGTAGGACTTGTGCAACACGAGCAGACCACTTGACGGGACCGTTGTTTCGCAATTCGTCGCGGCCACATCTCCGTTTGTTCGGCCATTTGGTGAAGAGTCAACGCGCCGTTGGATCCTCTCTTGCTGCTGTGAAGGGACTTGGCCCTTGATGGTACCGCCGAGTTGGTCGAACACCCCCGGTAATGCACCACGGACTGCCGGTGTTGTACCTGACTGGAGAATGATGGGTGTTGGTGTCGAGCTCCGAACCTGGAAGACGAGTGCAGGTGTACAGAAAGAAAGGAGTTGGGGTTGTACGATTTATGGTTTGTGTGGACCATGTGGTTCAGGAATTTGAACCATGTTTTTTTTTTTTTTAATTGGGAGAGACGATTCCTGGAATTCTGGAATGTATTCGATTCCGAGCACTTATTTGTTTGTTTTTTTCCGTTTTTTGGGGGGGGGGGGGGTGGGTGACGGTTGACTATTTCACAAGACTCTCAGGTGGTATTTCTACAATAAGTGATGCTTTACTTTTATTCTGGAACATACTGTGCACTTGCAAAAAAAACCAAAACAGGATATACTTGAACCATATGTGGCTTTGCTGGACCACACTAGAGTTTTTGTGAGAGTTAAGTTGTCAATTTTGGTGTGTGTGTGTGTGTGTGTGTGTGTGTGTGTGTGTTAGCTCGATTGTATTAAGCCATCCATCCATTGAGACCAGACTCTGTGCAGAGCGTCGGTGCTGCCTAAGCACTCTCCTTGGGTATTGGACACAATCCTCGACGGGTCGCCACTCTGACGCAGGACACTAGCAAACTGGCACTCATTTTGCCGACCTCGGAAGGATGACAGGCAGAGTCAACCCCACCTGGTGTTGATTGAATATCCGAGTGGGATTTGAACTCTGGATCCTCAGATCCCAAGCCCACCACCCTAACCATTAAAGCCAACACCAGGCATTATTAAGATATGCAACACGCAAATTCCGATTGCTGTCAAGGAAGTGTGCCATGTGAGTGATCTCCACTTTGGTTTGATGAGATGTCGGTTGTGGTGGCAATGAAAGTGGCAGCATGAATCGTCCTCGTAAGATTTGACCTGGTTTCTCAATACACGCCTGGATATTTCACATGATTATGCAATGCCTTACAGTCCAATGTCCAATGCCCCTATGGTCTATGAAGCCAATCTTCAAAAACAGACAGCCTGCATGTCCGTCACGATCATATTTATCAGCTCATGCTCAATAATGTGATTTTTTTTCCTTTTGTGGAATCGACGCTGTACTTTGAGCCGTTCAAGATTTGCACTTTGGTTTCTCTGATTCCGCGTTCTCAACCGTCACTAATCGCACAAACACACAGGAACATTTTAAGGCCATTTTTTCCTGCTAAAGTGGGAGTTAGCCTTGCAGGTCCCATGACAATCTTCTATCATTGTTCCCTTTTTGGGGCAATGTTTTTACTTTTTTTTATTTTTATTATTTTTGTTATTTTTTAAGGGCCGGATGCCCTTCCTGATGCCAACCCTTTAGTCTCATGTGACACGCAGGATACGGGGTACCGCAAGATATAAACCTTCGCAAGTTGTTTAGTTAAACACATCTTCGCAAGTTGTTGTTTAGTTGTTCGCAACTAAACTAAACCTTCGCAAGTTGTTTAATTTAGGTGCTTCCCGGGATCAACCGTCACTAATCGGTGCTTGGTTTTCAAATGCTTCAGCATGTCAGATATGTTTTTGTAATGAGTAATCCCTGTTGAACAAAGAGAAACTTCACTTTTGGACTATCTTCTTTATCCCTGCTGAAATATTTCCAAACTGTGCTCCTGGCCCTCTTGAACGACAGGTTGTTAAATTTTCGAACACTTGCATGCTTATCAATTGATTTTTGTTGCCTGACCCAGTGACCCCATACATCAGCATGTCTTACTAGAGTTTGTATGCCATTTGAGTGGAAAAAATTTTTCCTTTAGGAAGTAGCAAGTACTTTGAAAGCTGCCTAAGTTCCACCAGGGTTAACACGATATCAAGTTTTCATGTAATTTTATTTATTTATTTTTTTCTCCATGTTTTGACGCCTGTCACCCTCAGTCCCCATCCTTTGGGGCATGAACCTGAAATTTAATCCAAAAAAATCGTGGCATATTTCCTGTCACCCAATGTTGATTACATGTACAAAGTTTAAATCAAACGATGTTTAAAAATGTGCCTGCAGTTGCGTTTTTTGATAATCGACCTTTTGGCACCGCCCCAGGGGGTGGGCCATAATTGTACTGCGCTTGCACCTTGTCATGTGGTGTGGTGATGACCAAGTTTGGTGAATGTCTGCCAACCATTTAGGAGATGGAAGGAGCCGATTACAATACATACCCTCTGTTTTTTGGGGGTTTTTTTATTTTTTATTTTTGAAGCCTGGTGTTTGCTCAGTGGTTAGGGTGGTGGCTTGGGATCCTAGGCTAGTGGGTTCAAGCCCCGTCGGCCACTGAATTAATAGATAAGGGGGTTGACTCAGTCTGTCATCCTTCCAAGGTCTGCAAAACCAGTTCCAGTGTGTGTACTGGTAGAGGGGCACTGCATCAGCGACAGTCGCGCTTCAAGAAATGATGACTACCCTGGCCGGCAGCTAAGCTGCCATACGACCACCACCATTATTATTTTTTTCCTCCAAAAAGCATGGGGATTATCCCATGGCTGCTTTTTTATTTCATTCGCTGAATTGAAGTCGTGTGTGTGTGTGTGTGTGTGTGTGTGTGTGTGTGTGTGTGTGTGTGTGTGTGTGTGTGTGTGTGTGTGTGTGTGTGTGTGTGTGTGTGTGTGTGTGTGTGTGTGTGTGTGTGAGATTTGACAACATCTGGATGACCCAGGAAATTGTGAAGCCCTTCCAACCAAACTCTATAGAAGTTATCAATGGGTAACTTGAGCTTTCTAAAGCACCTATTTCTCTTTGGTGGGTTTGAAGTCTAACAGCGTTCTTAACGTGGTTAGAAAAGGTTACTAAAATACGCAATTTATATCGAAAGTACTACCGTATTTTCACGACCAAAAGGCGCACCGTGCCAAAAGGCGCAGTCTCAGTTGTGTGTGCCGTTCCTGTATTTGACACACACATAAGGCGCTCCTCACGATAGGGCGCGGCTCGGATATGGCTCGGCTGGATATGGCTCGGATATCGCTCCTCACGATATGGCTCGGCTGGATCCGTTTGTCGCAGATGTGCTTGCTGCAGTAGGAGCGGAAGTTTTCCATCATTTCTTGATAATCCGCCGGACGTTGCTGCGCTATCGTAGTCCTGGTCCGGATGGAAAAATGGCACCGTTTCATGAAGCGAAAGCACCAAGACGGACCTCCGTGGAAATGTTCGATTTTCATTTCCTCCGCTATCGATACTGCCTTCAGTCGGATCGTGACCGTCGAAACGCTCCTCCCACTTGCTCTTTGCTCAACGATCCACTGCTCAAGTCTTTCCTCCAACTCTGGCCACCTCGCCTTGTTTCCACGGAAACTCAGCTGCGTCTTCTTCACCTGTCGCAGCTCGTTTTCCAGCTTCCTCCACTTTCGAACCATCGACTCGTTGATCTGGAAATTCCTCGCCGCGGCTCGATTCCCATGTTCCTCCGCATAGCTGATCGCCTTCAGTTTAAACTGAGCTTCATAAGCGTGTCTCTTTGCCATTTTCGGGGTTGTTAAAACAGCAATGTTCTGCATACCGCACATACCTGTTCTTTTATACATAAGCCACGCCCACATTTACCCCCAGTTCTAATGTTCACAAATACGTCCGCCTTACAATGACGACACACAAAGGGCGCACTGCACTATAGGGCGCGTCGCACATTTTGACAAAAATCTAAGACGTTTATATGCGCCTTATAGTCGTGAAAATACGGTACTATCGATTGGTCGTTAAAGCCAAACTCAAAATGTTCTTGAGTTCAACAAGTGCTTTTAACACAAAATACCTGCATTCTATCATGAGAAGGGCAACATCAGCATGTGCTTTTTTATATTACTTAACCTCAGACTATCTCACAAAGTAAACCTGACTTGGTGGCGTAATGGTTCGAGTGTCCACCCTGAGTTTGGGAGTGGCAGTTCAAACTTGGTCACCCAGGCCGAGTCATAACAGACTTAAAGTGGAACGTGCTGCTTCCTGGGTTGACGCTCAGCATGTAAAAGTACGTATAGCTCAAGCACAGAGAAACAACCACAAGTTGATAACACTAATGGCCCCTCTCTGCACTGAAGTTCCTTGTACAGGAACATTATTGGCCCCTGTTGGACTTTGTCCGCAATGGGGGTTTGTGCGTGCACACATCCGCAACCATATCTCGGAGATGTGTGGACCGACTGGTGGACTGGCACCATTTTAGTTGTACATAAATATGGGCTAGCCCTTTAACTCCATGCAGCAAAATTACTTAAGTAGGGGTGATGACACTTTGTCTTTTTGTTTTTACTTGTTATTACTGTTAGTCACCAGGGCACCTGTAATAGCACCATATCGTGTTCATCATATGCCACATTTGTTTTGCAACTACTTCTCATTAGCCAACTTATGCACTCTCATGTTCGTCTATAGATGTCCTTAAAATTGGCTTTTAAGGTTCTTGCCATTTTAGGGTGCATCTTACCCTTTACAGTGTATTGGCTATGGTACTGCACTTGCACAATCCTCCAGCAGTAAATTTATTTCTTTAATAGCTTTGTAACTACATTTTTGTGGAGAACTAATTTTCATATTATTGCTTTCTGCTCACTAAGTGACTTGCTTGATTCAAAGCACTCAAGCAAGCACTGCACTGCTTGACAACATGGTGGTAACCAATGTCAACAATGCTATCTTGGTACTCGAGCAAAGGCTCTCTCGGCTGTCGTTTTCAGTTTTACTCATTTGTCGGATAACAACTTTCCCAAACGAATTTCTTGTGATTGCAGCGGCTATAGAGAGCATTATGAAAAGCAAATTGGGAGTTGTAAGGGGGAGGCCCCACCAAGCTTATCTATGGACTTGCCACTGTTTTGGGGGCAGGGAGGTGGAGTGGTTTTGCATGTTTGTAGACTTTAAAGAAATTATGATGAAAAGTAGAATTGACAATGTATGAAATGCGCATTTCAATATCGTCGTCCGTGATCGCAAAATTGAAGAAATAGCCAGCAATCGTTTTGAATTTGACTCTGGCATCCATTTTTGCAAACATACTAGGTGTACTGTTTGCAAGCGGCCCTCTTACCAATCGCTTCCTCTGCTTCCCGAGCAGCTATGTAAGCAGCTTGCAAAGCGATGGTAGGTCGTATCCTGTAGTTATCCCAGTCTAATCAAGGTTGAGGTCAAATTAACTTTAGTTCTGCACATACATCAGACTGTTGGTCAAGAACCTTTGCCTCTACTAATGTCGATCCAGCCTACCTTTGAACACATTGACATTTTTAGCCTCGACAATTCCCTGTGAAGATAGTTCAAATCATTATCAACTCTTTGGCTGAAAAATATGATTGACTGTAAATACAAGCCGTTGAAGCACTCGAACATGAGGGAAAAATTTGGGCAAAGTACATGCACAATATTGGTCAGCACCAATTTTGAGTCTAAAAAAAAAGGAACCTCCTGCAAAAGGCATTTAAAAGAAATAAAACAAAGTGTCTGATTCCCAAGTATTTCTCCCTGGTTATTCCCTCCGATTTGACGGATCTGAGTCTCGCCTTGGTGGAGGAGTTGCTCTCTTCATCAAAGACTCTATTCCTCACTCTCCATGCACTGCCCTCACTCCCCCATACCCCCAGGAATACCTCTGGCTCCGACTTCCCCGACACTCCCACCTCATGTTTATATGTGTACTGTACTGTCCACCTAACGGTGATGACTCCATCGACACCTCACTATCTGAAAACATGGACCAACTTCTATCTTCTCATATGTGGTGACTTCAATTGTCATCATGCCAGTTGGATCGGTGTGGGTACCTCTCTCACCTGTCATGGCACCTCAGCAAAAGCTTTCTGCGACTCATTGGGACTGACTCAATCGGTCAACTTCCCTACCCGGATCTCAACCAATGGTACTCCATCTCTTCTGGATCTGATTTTCACAAATTTCCCTGACAATATCTGCTGCTCTTCCTCTGCTCCAATTGGTTCTTCTGACCACGTCCTTGTCAAAGTGGGCATCTCTCTGGCTATTATCAGAGAAACACCTCACCGCCGTCGAGTCTGGCAGGGTCTCCAAGCAGCCCTCAAACTTGTAGACTGGTCTCCTATCGCTACTTTCTCCAACATAAACTCATCCTGGGAATTCTTTCAAAGAAACTTGCTCTCCCTCATGCACAGATTTATCCCCTCTCGTCTTCAGTTGGCCTACCCTTCCTCCCGCCCTTGGTTCACTGAAGCTTGTGGTGAGGCAGTTGTCCTGAAACAACTTGCCTTTGCCTCAAGGAAAGCAAACCCAACTGAGGGCAATCTCAGTTCCTTCCATAAAGCTTGGAACAAGTGTGTGTCTACCCTTAGGAGAGCCAGAAAACAACATCTTTCTCATCTCAAATCTGAACTCTCAAACCTCTCTCCCTCCTCAAAATCCTGGTGGCATCTAATCAAATCTGTTTCTGGTGAATGTTCTCCCTCCATCCCCTCCCTTACCTCAAATGGCCGCACTGCTGATATCGCACGTGAAAAAGCTGAATGCCTAAACTCTGTGTTTGCAGCTCGATCTTTTGTCCAAAACCCATCACTTTCTCTACCCACCTTACCCAGTCACACCCAACTGTCCCTGGACTCTGTGTCCTTTTCTCCTGACAAGGTGGAGAGCTTGCTATCAAACCTCGACTCAGATTCTGCAACCGGTCCAGACGGCATCAGCCCACGTGTCCTCAAAGCCTGCTCTTCTGCTCTTGCTCACCCTCTCTCTGTTCTATTCACCCTCTCATTTGCTCAAGGTCATCTGCCATCTGCTTGAAAATCAGCAAACATCACTGCCCTGCACAAAAAAGGTGCAAAAACAGATCCCGGCAACTACAGACCAATCAGCCTTCTCCCAATCATCAGCAAGGTTATGGAATCTATCATCGGTTCAGACATCAAATCCTTCCTCTTCTCCAATGGCTTGATTTCTGCTCATCAATTTGGTTTCAGACCAGGTCACTCCACCCTGGATATACTGCTTCTGCTCTCCCAACAATGGATGGAAGCCCTCAATGCCAGACAGGAAATCCGAGCCGTATCCCTGGATGTATCACGTGATTTTGACAGTCTGGCACCCTGCCCTGCTCACCAAACTCTTCCTATGATATCCAAGGCCATCTCCACTCGTGGCTCGCAGACTTGCTCTCCTGTCGCAGTCACCGTGGAGCCCAAAATGGAGTTCTTTCATCCCCCCCCCCCCATTCCTGTCCAGCTGGAGTTCCTCAAGGTAGCATTCTGGGCCCTGTTCTTTTTCTGGTTTTCATCAATGATCTCTCCGACTCTCTGGAAAATCCTCTATATCTCTTTTCTGATGACTCCACCCTCTGCCGTACCATCAGTCATCCCTCAGACCGGCAAGCAGCAGCTTCTTCGCTCACTGCAGATCTGGATAAAATCACAAACTGGTCCAACACGTGGAACATGTCTTTCAATCCAGACAAATCTCACACTCTCACTATGTCTCTACGAAAGGACCGTTTGGAACCCCCCCCCCCTCATCCACTTTCTCAACAATCCTCTGGAGGAAGGCCTTTCTTTCAAGCTTCTGGGTCTCACTATCTGCCATGACCTTTCCAGGGAAAGCCACATTTCAAACCTTGCCTCCAAAGCCAGTCGCCGACTGGGAATCCTCCATCGTGCAAAGTCCTTCCTCGGCCCAACTGAGCTCCTGACCACTTACAAAGCTTTTGTCCGCAGCCTGATTGAGTACTGCTCTCCCCTCTGGGCTGGTGCTCCTGCCTCCCACCTTTCTCGGCATCATGCTGTAGAAACCAAGGCATTTCGGATCATTGGCATCTCCCGCAATGAGGCTGAGTCCTTGGGCCTCTCACTCAATCATCACAGGCAGGTCGGTTCCGACTATACTCCAACCCGTTGTGCATGCAGGCTTTTATGGGCTTGCAGGACGCCTCACCTCATGACAGCGCTTGGACATGACTGCCCTGCACTTATTGGTGGTTCAGTTGTAACTCCCAGGGAGATCCCACCCCGGAGCCTCTTTGCTCTTCTCAAAACTTTGAGGCTCGAGCCTCATTTTGTGCCAAAACTATCGCCTTGGTTGGCTTGCAGGACCGCTATTCCCCAAAAGGTCATTTAAGACGATTATGAAGGAAAGATCATTAAAAGGGGTTTCAAGAGAAGCGGTGTTGGACACAAATATTTGGCAGGGAAGACGACTGCTTTCTGTACAAATATCCATGCATAATCCTTTATCACAATTTAATTGTGTTGCTCTTCTGGTAATACATGCATGAAGGGAATAACTATTTCTAAGCTCTGCAGTATTAACCCTGAGAAGCCATTTCCACAATATTGTTGCATTGCATTTCCTTCTCGCATTGTGGTGACCAAAAAAAACCTCCAAAAAACTGTGGTAACCTTTTGTTAAATTGTGCTATAGCTGCTGTGATGTGTATAAACTTGCATTTATGTTTCATCATACAGGTGTGAAAGTACTTCTCAGGACTTGCAGATCATTTGAGCTCCATGTCAGGCTATCCTCCACCATACCCCAGCCAGCCTGGTGGATATCCTCCGCAGCCTGGTGGATATCCTCCGCAGCCTGGTGGATATCCTCCGCAGCCTGGTGGTTATCCTTCCCAGCCTGGTGGTTATCCTTCCCACCCTGGTAGCTACCCAGGCCAACCTGCTGGTTACTATGGCCAGCCTGAATATCCAGGTGGATACCCTCCACAACCAGGTCCTTACCCTGGTCCACCACCACAAGGCTACCCTGGGCAACCAGGTTACCCTCCAGCACCACAAGGAGGGGGGCAACCAGGATTCGGCTTTCCTCCACCCTCTATGCCCCTTCATCCTGCGTTTGGCAGAATGGGGCCAGGAAATCCCATTCAAGGTAAGTGGGTTCAGTCCACCATACATGCAGCATCAGGATGCTCATTGGTCAGATTCAAAAATATGTTGAGCTGACTCTAATTTATAGTTGGTGAACTTGGCACGAACGTTTTTTTTTTTTTTTGGGGGGGGGGGGGGGTTGCAGTAGGTGTTTCTATTCGAGACCCATTTATTTTTGGTGGTTGAAAGGTTCATAATATGCATTGGTTTTGGACTCTGCACCTACAATAAATCCTAACATTTCTATCACCCTTGTTATGGTATAATTATGCAGCTAAAACACTCGCATGTTGTTGCATGGCTCTATTCTTACACGCATGACAGTGTGAGATGCTCCTTTTGATGCACGAGCAAACTACCTACCCTAAGGACGATCATGTTCTAATATGTACCTGTATTTGGGTGGTGTTTCGGCAACTGACAGCTCTGTAGAGGCAAAAAGATAACCCATGAAGTTACCTGCTGAAGTAAAAACATACCGACTGCTTGCAATTCAAAACGCCTCACTGCACTGGAAAATGTGGGGACAGGAATACTGCACTGTAAATGGTGAAGACTTGTAATACCCTCTCCCACCTGTAGGTGGCGTGACATGATACACGTTTACATTGAGAACTTGCATCCTCCCTCCATAACCATCAGCAAAGATAAAAATAAAAAACACCCTTGTACATTGATTGGGATCATGCTGATCCTATGCGGAAATTCTGGATGTAATCAGCCCAGAATTGTCAGAGTAGCATGACAAACGCACACCGGTCCGTGACTTGTAGTAAGGATTCTAAAGTTCATGTTGAAATTGCCTGACGTGTAAGAATAAACATGTGCAGCAGCTCATCATTACGAATTTACCCTTTGGAAGTGAGAATGTAGAAATGGAGTGTGGGTTCATGATTAGACTCAATTTGGTATATTCCATGTTTTGTTTTATCCAGTGTTTAATATAGGTTCATAAAGCCACCTCGATTTCCTTGCATTAGGTTACTGAGCAGTTTCCTTGTGAACTTTTTTCCACTTCCGTTTGTGTTGGACCCTTAATGTTTTTCGGACATAGTTCAACCTCAGCCAACTCCATGAACAGCGTATTTTTTTTTCCTTAACTCTGCTCAAGTTTCCAGTGGCTGCCATATCAGTCATGTGACGAAAAAGGTCACATGATCACCAGAAAAATACGTTTTGCATTCAACATGATTTTTTTTTTATTTTGTTTTTGTTTTTTGGTGGAGGCGCTCATAAATGATGGACAAATCAACAGTATAGTAGAATGCTGGTAAAACTATCTGTTCAAAGTATAATCTCAATAATAGTCACGAGTCGTGTCTTAATGAATAATGTAGCACTTTGGTACAATGGAATTTCAAAAGGAAAATCCATCAGTGACATGAAGAAAGTGAACAATTCCTTTCGCAAGGCCAGAACAAAGTAAAATATTTTGGCAGTCAAGCTGCATGGAGATATTGTTTGAAAGTCTATCCATTCTTGGGGATGATATTGACCTTAGAGGTTCCAATCCACCGGTTTGGGGGGTGGGGGCAGGGGGGGGGGAAATCTCCTCCTTTTGAACAGATAGAAAAAATAAGTCCTGCTGAATCGTATTCAGAATGGGTAAAGCCAAAAATGAATCTTCACCTGAAGAGGCTGCCCACCTCAACATGTGATTTATACACACACTGACCAAAAAACAGTACACCAGAAAGCAATCTCGGAATAGTTATGTGGTACAAAAGAGCATGCAATATGTTTAACACTTCTTTTGGCGCTTCCCAATTGAAGCCTGCTGGCAACCAGGATTTGTCTGTTCGATGCCAGTATCGAGGACAAACTTTGTTCAGTGAAGGTACAGCGTATGTCAAGGTTTATAAAGACTATCTTTCTTGCTCGGTCCTTGCACACCAGCTGGTTGATGATCAAAGCGATTCTCACCCATTGTGCCATGGCTGTGATGGTACTCGTTATCTTAAACCTAAATGGTACGATTTTCGCCAAGTGGATGGAAAGCAACGTGGCGTGCTAATGTTTCGCAGTCTAATATTGGTACAGTAAGCACACCATCACAATATTGTGTGAACTACATCCCATGTGGTGAGCATAATGACCAGGTACAAGTACGTTCTTTGTGGACAACATGTGAAATGTGACATCTGCACTGGTCCTGGTTGTGTAGAGTGCTAAGTTGTGCTTTGATCTCTTCCCTTAACTTGACAAACCACTGTTGGCAAAATGTTGATGGTTTTCTGCATGTTGGTTTTTCCCTTGCTTTGCAGCATGTTCACTGTCTTAAACTTGCTATACTGGTTATTTGAGTTAGTAGATTTGGTTCACAGCTGTGCTGGAGATTGGATTCCTGGTTTTGTTTGGTGTTGTGTAAAATGGCAGCATGTTTTATATGTGGCTTTTGTCTGAGTTAAAATTTCTATTTTGTTCTCATGTGAGTGAAACTTTGTGTTGTGCTACTTTTTAGATTTTGTACATACAGTGCCTTCAGAAAGTATTCACACTCCTTGACTTTTTCACTTTTTGTTGTGTTTTACAGCCTGAATTTAAAATGGATTAAATAAATTATATATATATATATATATATATATATATATATATATATATATATATATATATATATATATATATATATATATATATATATATATATATATATATATATCAGCGATCTACACAAAATACCCCCTTAATGTCAAAGTGGAATTTTTATTTTTTAGAACAATTTGCAAATTAATTAAAAAATGAAAATCTGAAATGTCTCGTCAAGTACTCAACCACTTTGCTATGAGACTCCCAATTATGCTCAGGAACATCAAATTTCCTTTGATCATCCTTGAGATGTATCTCCAACTTGATGGGGGTCCACCTGTTGCCAATTCAAATGATTGGACATGATTTAGAAAAACACATCTTCCTATGTAAGGTCCCACAGCTGACTGCATGTCAGAGCAGAAGCTCTACCAAGAGGTCCAAGGAATTGTCTGTAGAACTCCGAGATAGAATTGTGAGGAGGCATAGATATGGGGAAGGGTATCAAACAATTCTCGTGTTGAAAGTTCCCAAGAGCACAGTGAGCTCCATCATTACGAAATGGAAATAATATGGAACTACATAGACTCTTCCTAGAGCTGGTCATCTGACCAAACTGAACAACCAGGCAAGAAGGATCTTGGTCAGGGAGGTGACCAAGAATCCAACTAGAGAGTTCCTCGCTCAAGATAGTAGAACCTGCCTGAATCTAGACTTTATGGGAGAGTGGCCAGATGGAAGCCACTCCTGAGAAAAAGGCACATGACCGCATGCCTGGAGTTTGCAAAAAGGTATGTGAAGGACTGAGAGCATGAGGCAAAATATTCTGTGGTCTGGTGAGATGAAAATTGAACACTCTGGCCTGAATGCAAAGTGCTATGTCTGGTGGAAACTGAGTACAGCTCATCCCTACCATGAAGCATGGGGATGCTTTTCAGCAATAGGGACAAGGAGATTTGTAAGGATAGAGAGAACAATGAGTGGAGCCAAATAGACAAATCCTTGAGAACCTGCTTCAGAGTGCAAAAAAAAAACCTTAGACGATGGCAAAGATTTATGTTGCAACAACACAACTATACAGCTAAAGCAACACTGAAATGGCTTTAGAAGAAGAACATAAAAGTCCTTGTAGCCCAGACTTTAATCTCATTGAGAATTGGTAGAAAGATTTGATTGCTGTTCAACAACACTTCCCATCCAAGTTGACAGAGCTTGAGCAAATCTGCAAGGAAGAATGGGAGAAAATCCCCAAATCCAGATTTAAAAAAAAAAAAGCTGATAGACTTACCCAAGAAGACATGAAGCTGTACACTGCCAAAGGCTCTTGTACAAAGTATCAACTCAGGGGTTGAATACTTATTAACGCAAGTCATTTCAGCTTTTTGTTTTTAATTAATTTGTAAAAATTTCTGAAAACATGTTTTCACTTTTTCATTAGAGGGGTATTTTGTGTAGATCTGACAAATTTAAATTTCATCCATTTTAAATTCGGGCTGTAATACAACAAAATGTGACAACAGTCGAGGGGTGTGAAGACTTTCTGAAGGTACTGTATGTATATTATGGGTACCGAGACACCAGTTTGTTACTCAGGGGTTTAATCCCCGGTTGTCCTTGGCAGAGCCGGACCTGGGGCCACCGCTCACAATTAATGTTGTGGTACGGTGGGTTGCTTTAGAACCACAAATGCCACCCAGTTAACCATGAGTTCCAGTGTCCACCGTCTAATTATGTCGTTTAACTAGATGTCACGTGGTTGCCTGAACGGGGAGCGTGCCCTCAGCAAAGCACCAATATTATCTTGATTAGATCTTAATTATGGCGGCCGAGCATTTTAACCGCTGGTGCATGCCAACTATTATTGATCAAGTCTGTGGTAATTACCTCCCAGTCTATCTAGGTTCGGACAATGCTGGATCAATGGAGGGAAAGGATGAGCACGGACGGGTTGGAACATCAACAAATAATTTATTAATAAGAAAATTACTAAATAAAAACCTTTTTATTTACGTGAGGTAGAAATAAATAAATTCCAAATGAATCGATGATCGCAAGCAAATAAATAATTAATCGGGCAAAATCAATCAGAGTGATAGAAAAGACACAGAGAGCAGATGCTTATCAGGGATCGACTTGCTTAACAACTAAACACACAAAGGTACCCAGCAGATTATTCGGGGGTGGGGGGAGGGGGAAGAATCGTCTCGCTCACCAAAGAAGATGTCCGTCAAATGTGTGTGTGCGTGTCTTGTCCCTAAAAATCTGAGAGAATGAGGTTCTTCCAGCACCCAATGTTTTCCAGGAAGTTGCTTTCTGCAAAGGTGTAAATGCAGCTTCCTTTGGCTGGAAGAGCATGGTGGTTAATCCATTGAAATCCAAGCCACCTGGAGTAATTGGTTATTCCCTCCAATTATGGCTGAGAGATATGATTAGGTCTTGTTTACACATGTGGGATTTGAATGTAGGTCTGTCACATCATGAGCCAGAGGTTCAGTTGGGAATGCTAAGGCTAACTCACTTT
Source organism: Eptatretus burgeri (assembly GCF_056783735.1). Taxonomy (NCBI): domain Eukaryota; kingdom Metazoa; phylum Chordata; class Myxini; order Myxiniformes; family Myxinidae; genus Eptatretus; species Eptatretus burgeri. The sequence continues at coordinate 50,183,446 of NC_140964.1, forward strand.
AGGTTAAAGGGTAAACTTGTTGGAAAATTTAACCAAGCTGGAGCACACTGGACAATGGAGCAAAAACCTAAGTTTTTATATGATCACATTTAATTTTTTTCTGAGTATAAATGAGTTGAGTTTGTAAATAGCTTCTCTTGTAATGCAGGATCTTTTTTATTTATTTATTTTTAACAATAGAAAATATTACTGAATGTTTGACTGATCCGTCGTGTTGACTCTGCATGTGCACAGAGTATAACGGAAGTGAGAATGTTGGCCAGTGGGATGACAGCAATGTGCGCCGTGTCTTCATCAGGAAGGTTCGTTACTTTTTTTTTTTCTTTTGGAATGCTTCAACCTTACCTCATTTATGGAAAGCTTCTCTTTGTGGTGGCCATAGTATTTGGATGAAAATAACCTGTGTGTGTTTGTGTGTGCGTGTGTGCTCTCCCAGGTGTACACTATCCTCTCGGCACAGCTGTTTGTCACATTTGGAATTGTAGCCATCTTTTCTTTTGTGTGAGTGATGTTTTGCACTTGGGGATCTGGTTTGGTTAAAAAGCCTTTAAGGTTTTATTCTACTCGGAGCTCTGCACCGGCCTTCCCAAAACAACCCACATGGATATTGGGTTGGACTCTCTCAAGCTCTAATGATTAATTTCACCAAATCATGATTTAAATGGGAAGTTTTATTTTAAAATAAAATAAAGAAACTTTTCTTTGAGGAAACTGAAGCTTGAATTGTTTTTCTCATTGGTGTTCAGCACCAGGATGCTGTCTTATTTTTAGTCTCCAACATCCTTGTTTCTCAGTCTTAAAGGCATTTTTGAGTACTACAAATTTGGACGAGCAACATTTGTGGGCCACACAGATTTATCCCCTTCCTGAAGGTCATTTGTGAGCAGGCTGGGCTTTTGATCAACAATTCGTAATTCCTCCGAGATTGGCTGTTTATTCGATCAGGGTTGGCGTCAGGAAGGGCATCCGGCCATATCATTGCTTCAAGAAGGGAACCATAATTGCATGGAGCCTGCAAAAAGCTAACCCCTGCTCAGCAGGGAAAAATGGCTGTAAAAAGGCTGTATTGGCTGTTTATTGATATGTAGTTGCTGTAGGCTTTCTTTCTTTCATGGCCACAATTATTCCCACGTCCTTGTGGGGTTGGCTGGGGGAAATTTTTATTTATTTATTTTTTTTTGCCCAAGTATTTCATGAACTGCTTAGCCAGGCCTGAAGTGTGACTAAGTAGTTAGGGCAGGAATTTGGAATCTGGCCAGGGTGCCAGTGATATCTTGCTTATTCTTCACGAAGGACACCATGGGATTTTAAACGTCCACCAACTAATGCCAACGAACGTGACTTCTGTTTAACGTCCATCCGAGGAACAACATGCCTATTGATGAATCACCCTGCCTGTGAGGCACTGGGATGACAGTTTCTAGTTGGGTCGGGATTCTCAACTATTATTTATCGGAAGTTTATCAGCTCCATCGGGATTCAAACCTATAGGCCAGCGGTAAACCTCGATAAAGGGCTATATTTTAGGGGTTTAATCAACCGGCTTGACGCAAAGCTACAACAGGTCTCGTATGAAAGATGGTGATCTCAGTAACACATTTAGCCCTGTTGTCCTCATATTTTGGTGTGCGGTCCATGAAATATTCACATTTGAAGGATACACCCGTCTGAATATTTGGACCATTTCAGAAAATCACAATTTCCCATAAACTACAAGGCAAAGAGCCCTCTTCCTACACGTTTGGTATTGAAATGTGTCGATTGGACAGGAGAATAATGTAGTATCACAACCACATCATTATATGTAAATTTATATGCCTTTATTGACAAAATACGATGATTTTCTAAATTTTTAGGACCGCCATAAGGAAAATATCAGAGAAGGCTTTTTCAAAACCGATGTTGACATTGCTATGTTCAGTAGTCATCCTTTACAATATTAAAGAAGATATGATAAAACATGATTACATAATTATCATCCTCATCATCGCTCTCATCGATGCACCAAGGTTGTCCTGCATGGTTGTGCAAAAATGGACACTACTGAAAGGCTATAGCTAAGCAATTAGTTTAACCTAATATCTTTTTTTTTATTCAATTCCTTCTCTTCCAGGGTTGTATAACACCAATGCCAATTGTATGGACACATCGTAAATGCTCTACCCATTATGCAATAATGCTTAAAAGTGGTCTTTCGTTAACTTGGCGCAGTGTTATCTCAACCAGTTGCTTCATTGCATCAAAACACACCACACCCTCATCGACGTCTTCGACCAATATGATGATGTCAATTCTGTGAAGACAGACGAAAGAACGAGACGCCTTGCTGTTGCTGGTGGATCCCGAAGCTATCAAGTCATTGCTGGATGCCCAGTACCACAATGGACGAAATTCATGGCTCTATCATCAAACAAATCCACCTTGACACACTTCATCTGTAGTCACGTCATGCAACATGCACCAGCAGCAAAAGAACTTTCAGATCACCAAGAAAAGTGGATCTATTTGGCTGGTGGCTTATCTGATGGTTCGCTTACAGCATGCCTTTCATCTGCAGGAATGTATCATGACAGTCAACTCGCATCAATGCAGGAAGAGGCAGATTCTCGGATATTTCTTCATGTGAAGCATGCCGATGATGAGTTCAGATGTAACAATGTGCGTGGGTCCATTACAATCAAATCAGCAGACACTGATGTGCTTGTCTTAGCAGTCCACTACTTTCCACAGTTGCGGGACACTGCCGAAATATGGATAGAGAAAAGAACATCAGCAGGATGTAAGCTTATCCCGGTCCATCAGATATGTTACAGCTTGCTTCCAGAAACGTGTACCCGGTTTCCTGCGTTTCATGCCGACAGGATGTGACTCTGTATCGGCATTCTTCGGCTATGGTAAAAAGAGCATGGAAAGCTATGAAGACACTGCATCTTCAGAATAATGGTCCACACATTGAAGTCCTCACCACTGACGATCTCCAGGAGGCAGTGGCTGCTTCAAGACATTTAGTCAGTGCCATGTATGATTCTCAAGGGAAATGTATGGATGCACACACAAATTTGAATGATCTTCGGGAGAAACTCGCAGCGACCAAAGATGTCCCAGTGCATAAGTTTCCTCCGTCCGAACCAGCTTTTCTCGAACATGTGAAGAGATCCGTTCACCAAACCAGAGTATGGATGAATGCCCACCTGGCAAATCCAGAAATTCCCACACCAGAGGGTCGTGGATGGTACAGAGGAGAAGGTGTGCTGCCTCCCACATTGTTTGACGGACCCACATCAGCGGAGATGTTAGATGGTCTTGTGTGTTCATGCCGTGGTAGTGAACCATGTACTAACAGCTGCAGCTGCTCACAAGACAGTTTACCTTGCACTAACGAGTGCATGTGTGCCACCAGTGACAGGCAGTGTGGCAACGAACTGTCACATGGTGACCAAAATGACACTGACACTGATGGTTGAACATATTGAGGACACTCGCTCAAAATATGTTTTAGTTCATTTCTCGTAGAACAATGTGTATTGGTGTAACATATAGTTATCACATCACTTGTGCAAACTTCAGTCACTATATCATATAATTTGCTTGTAGAAATTTGTTTCAAAATATTCTCATTATATTGATATAGTAAACTGAACACATATAAAATAAAGAAAAAAATATGACAATTGGCAGATGTTTGTTTCTGTAGTTGATGATTTTCGAAGTTGGCGGTCCTCATCGTTCCTTTTTTTTCGATTAAAAGCACTCAAATGTACATATATTTATCTATAAGTATTCCATTAAGTAACTAGTAGTATTCCCCTGTTCATTCTGCACATTTCAATACCAATCATGTAAAAAATAGGGCGCATTGCTTTGTAGTTATGGCTAATTCACTGATTTTCGGAAATGGTCAAAATTTTCTAATGGGGGTATCCTTCAGGTGTGAATATTTCATGGGCCGCACACCAAAAAATGAGGACAACAGGGCAAAATGAGTTGCTGAGATCCCCATCTTTCATATGAGACCTCTTGTAGCTTTGTCAAGCCGGTTGATTAAATACCAAAAATTCTGACCTATACCGCTGGCCTACTAGGCTAGACAGTGTAGAACCAAATATGTATACTTCTGGTGTGTGTGTGTGTGTGTGTGTGTGTGTGTGTGTGTGTGTGTGTGTGTGTGTGTGTGTGTGTGTGTGTGTGTGTGTGTGTGTGTGTGTGTGTGTGTGTGTGTGTGTCAGTCACTATACAGTTGTTCACTGGCATTACATCTGGTAAGGAAAGACGAGTCGCATTCAGTGGTTGGGAATGTGGTACGCTGCCCTGATGAGGCCCAACAAAGGCTGAAACTAGTCAGTGGTTTCGCCTTTTTCAGCCACTGGTAAAACTCACAATTTGAACTGCAAGCTTGCAGTCAGGATGAAATACGTTGTTGGTTTCTAACGAAAGAAAGATGCACTTCACTTCCTGATAGGATCTAGTAAGGAAAAACTGTGCTCGAGTGGCAGATAGTTCATGCTGCCCCAGATATGTTTCGGACTTCACCACACATCATCAGTGGGGTGCCAATGGCATTATATATCACACACACTGCATTAATCCTGCTTTGTTTCACCCCTCGAACAGGATGCCTGTTAAAATTTGGGTAAAGAGACATCCTGCTGCTTACTGGGCATCTTAGTAAGTATTACTATGGCATTTGGAAGTCCCTTTTATTTATTTTTCCCCTCTGAATGTTGCCATTCACAACCCTTTAAAAAAATTTTTTTTTTCCTGCTCCAACACGATTGTTGAAAATGCCTTTGTTTTCCAGCACGATTCCTGATCCTTCCCCCACCTCCTTTTATAGATACTCACTGCCTCCGAGTGCATTACAGTTCAGTGAACCAATCTTCTATTTATCAAAATAGTGTATCTGTACAAAGTTGCATTTTCTGTCTGTCCATCGATGGAATCTGCCCCACCTGTAGTAACCCCATCGTATTGCATTCTGTTGGAATCCTCTTGGCAAGTGGAGATGGAAGAAAACACTTTCAAACCTTCAGGGTGGGGGGAAGACCCCAATTATCTCCATGTAAATGTGTATCGTATAGCACCCTGGTGGTAGGCAGTATTACAAATCTTCTCATCTATAATTGCCAATCTCACAATTCTGGCACGCATCAACCAGCCTCAAAATGTCTACCCAGAGGCATTGCAATAGTAATTATTGTGTGGTATTGCCTGTTATTTTGTATTAAATATTGTATTGATTGTTCCATTAGTTTAATGTTGCCTGCTAAATGATGTGATTAATTGGAATTATACATAGTACCTGGCTCTCCTTTTCTAATTTCTAAATTCCTTTTGCACAAGGTGTAGGTACCTCTGGTGCCTTGTATTGTTCCATTTAATGAACAGTCAGTGGTTGAAAGATTGAAACACAGCCTTGATCCACATTAATGGGTTGGAGATTTATCCCTTCTATTTCCTGAGTTTTATCCCGACATCTGATTATTTTGTTTAATACACACACCTCAAGTTTTTATTTTTAACTGTTCTTCATGACAATTATTTGATGAACAATATTTTGGCTAAAATCGTTGTATGCTGATGAGAGAACTTTAGTAATTTGAGAGTGAGCAACCAATTTCCTGACTACCTGGATCATCAGCTGGGCTCTTAATCAGAGGTTTCAACCACTGCTGCCCAGAACCTCCACATAGTGGATCCATAAAATCTGTGGTGGAATCACATCAGCACCCACACACCACTATTTTTCTTTCTTTTTTTTCTCTGTCTCCTTTGAATAAGATAAAATGCTGTAGGTGAGGTTGACGTTAACGAATGTTCCTTGCTCTTCAGTGCTGTATTTCTGGGGACGTATTTGGCGTTGGCTTGCTGCACGAAGGCCAGGTGAGTGAATGTAGGATCACCTGATGAGGTTATGACTGCACTGAATAAAAATAAGAGCAACTCAAATGCTGTTTTTTTTGGGGGGGGGGTTCTCACATGTTGACTGTTTTGTTTCGCAGGCGTAAGTTTCCCCTCAACTTCATCCTGCTCTCAGTCTTCGTAAGTTCCCTTGAACTCTATCTTCTCATGGTCACATTGAGAATAGATTAGAAATTTTCTGTCCTTCATTGACATTTGCTCTTCCGGTGTTCTTTTCCAGACGTTGGCAATGTCCTACTTGACGGGAATGCTTGCCAGGTAAAGATGGCTGCCTTTCAGCCCTTGTGGAATTCTATGCAACTGCTTCTGCAATCCGCCATGTCTGTAGCACAAGGATTTCATTAATTACCTCGTGATTTGCAACTTGCATTTATTATTGAAATCCTAATCTTCCCAAACCAAACTTGCCATTTTAAAAGCATTATATAGTTGGATTTATATTTTGGTCATTGCAAGACAAACCCACGAATGAAAAATGGGCCTTTTTTATTTTGTAAACTGTGTCCATAAAGCACCAACTTTGTGGCATGAAAGCATGAAGATGGAAGTTGTGCGATTTTGTTTATTTAATCCTTTCACTTGTGCTTGACATTCCCTCTCGCTGTGCTCAGTTTCTATGAGACGTACTCGGTGCTGATATGTCTGGGTATTACTGCGCTCGTGTGCTGTGCCGTCACACTCTTCTGCTTTCAAACAAAGGTTGGGATCTGCTGCTGTGCTACCACTGATGGTGTTTTCTGTGATGGAATGATTTCCTGCAAAAGATAACTTGTGTAATTGGTGTGGGTAGGTTGAAATAGTTTAACAGATGTATAATATTTTTATTTTTTTTTGTACCTGCAGGTTGATTTCACATCATGCCACGGCCTCATGTTTGTTCTCTTGATTGCGTTGTTTCTCACTGGCCTTGTTGCAGCTTTTACTGTCCCATTTGGCTATGTAAGTGATGCCTTTTCCATTTTGTCCTTACTTAGTAGCTTCTTATACCTACTGGTCTCAACCAGAATGATAATTCGTTGGTTACCTTGCACGCGTGAAGCAAAGCGGGGTTAAGCAATTTGTCCACTTTGTGTCCACAAACGTCACATTTATAGTCGAAGAATAACTTCATTCCAATTGAATGTTGCATTTTTGAACACTAATCGCAAAACGAACCTGCAGTTCAGCAGTAATTTGGCTCTGAATTTGTCCCGATAATGCATGCGCAGAGATTTTTCTTTTAACTCTGCCTGTCTGACAGCCCAACAGAGAATTTGCTGTTTTAAGGACGTCGTTATAAAGGACAGTCACAAATGACTATTGTAATGTTTAAAAGCCTAAATTTCCAAAAACATTTTTCTACAACCTTTAAAATCTATTTTATTTCAAATAAATTGTATACTTGAACACTGCAGAACACAAGTCTTCTTATTGGGCATTTCAAAAACCTTTCATTTTGCACAGTATTTTACATCATCTCAACCAATCAAATTTGTTGCTCGCAGACCCCACCAATGTAATTTTAAATTAATTTTCTTATTATTTTTAAATCTTTTATTTTTCTCAAGACCATGGGTTTGAGGTGTTCTGTAAGCTTTTAGTTATTGTTGTAACAGCCACCATAATGTGCTGGTGAAGTTTGTGTTGGTTCATCTTGGCATTGGTTTGAATGGTATTTTGCAGATTCCTTGGATCCAGACTGTATATGCAGGCTTGGGAGCTGTGGTATTTACTCTGGTAAGTGAGAGCCTACCCCACTCCTTGCCAAATGCACAGACATGAAATGCGTTTTGATGACATCTGGTAAACACGGGGGTTCATAAATGGTGGTGTTTGTGATGATGTGAACTTTGAGGGAGAACAGACCTGGATTAAGATGAGAGAAGTAATATCGTTCTCAATTATTCCCACAACCATATTTTCCTTTGCCTTGAACAGTTCCTTGCATTCGATACTCAGCTTCTGTTGGGAAACAGGAAGCACTCTATAAGTCCAGAGGAGCACATCCACGGTGCACTGAGCCTCTACATGGACATTGTCTACATCTTCACCTTCCTGCTACAACTTGTGGGCACACGGGAATGATCGATTCATAACCCTTGTGTGGAAACATTGTAGTGCATCTCCATCACACTTGTGTATATAACCTTTGACTCGTACCTACCTATTCCCTAACTGTGTGACTGGATGCTTCTCTCCCTTTATTGATCCAACAAGATCTTCATATATTATTGTAGTATCCCACTCCCCTCCCTGCCCCACTTTCTCCTCATCAGCTTTGCAAAACCTCAAAAAAAAAAAAAATTGGTTCCATTTGCTTCACATTTGGGAACCAAAACTGGAGCAGTCTTGTGTGAACAATTGTACTTGTTTTTCCCAACTCATCTTTCCCAGCAATAGATCAATAACATGCAGTGTGGTCCAAGTTTCAGGAGATCCTATTCTCTTCATCTTTTGTATTCTACCTAAGCCACTTTCATTTGATGGGGGCTTCAGGAGTGGGCATTATAGTGAAACAAACTCTACACTTTGTGCCTTCATACTGTGCCTTCTTAAAGAAGTTCATCAACTGCTTGTACTATTGCTGTTAAACCTTCATTCCTCCCCTACCGCCAACCAACAAGACAGTCAAGTTTCGCAATATCCACATCTACAAATCACTTGTGATGCTACAGGCACGTGCATTTGCACAGCTCTCAAGTAGGGAGTCCGTATGCGTTTTGGTGAATGTACTCGTCCGGATCGAATAAAAGCCTCCATGTAATCATAATTATGGCCACAAAGGGTTAAACCCATTTTCCTTGTAGCCTAGTTATGTTTCGTTTTGACGATTTTAAATGGTGTTTGTTTTTTCCATTGCATTATCTGAAACATCTTGGAAGGGATTTTATTTCAGAACTGATCTGTGGTTCATGATTTCACTGAAATAGATCAAGTTGGGATGCATCTGTTAAAAAGGTTGATGCTCATGATTGGAATGCAGAAAGAAATGCATGAACTTACCGTTAACGGGTCGAGGCAGAAAAAGGGGAAACTTAGTACTTTAATGCAGTTCTTTTACCTAAAATTCTGCTACTCTAACTTAGCCCTGCAGCATGTTTGAGGGTAAATGTTTCTTCAGCTCAGCCTTGTGTAACACGTTGAGCATTAAATTGCTGTTTGTGAAGTGCCGTGGCTTTCTCTCCTGCTTGACTGGCTAAAGTGAAAGTATTCCCTTGGCCTGCTGCTGAGGCTAGGTTGTTTGTTGTAATTACCAGTTTGTGTGAAGTGTTAAATTGAAATCCATGCATCTCCATAGCATCCAATCAGTTTGATCGTCCACTTTTCTAGGATGTGTGTGGTGTGTGTGTGTGTGTGACCTGGGTAAAGCGAGTGCCAATTCCAGCTTTGTCTACTCGTGCCAATGTGTGCTGTAAGTGCTTCAACTCCTGTATTGACTGTTGATGTAATAAATTTATTCGGGTTAAATAACTTTGTCCGTTTATTTTCATGTTCACTTTGCACATTATGTACACTCAAAATACAAGTTGAACATTGCCTTTGTGCTTCATTTTAGCTGTAATGACATTTGCAGTGCATAACCTTCATTTGTTAAACCATGTGTAAACAGACCTGTAATGGTGACCACACCCTTAAACACAGCAAGTTATTCACCTATTGGGGTATGGAACTGTAGGTTACATTTGGGGGTTGTCGGTACTTGTATATTAGGGTATTACTCATTGTACAGTCACTTCCTCGTACAACTAGTTTATGATCTTGTAACCTTTTCAGAATTTAAGATATCTGTTGTACCAATGACATGGAAAACCCCAGCAGACATGTAAAAATGAATGGTTTAGTTCAGCAAAGGAACTGCCATGGAGGTAGGGGGGGGTATACTTTTGAGATGAACGATACATGTCCCATGTATTAGTTTGCTACTTTGATTTCAAATTATTTTATGAATTTACCATTGATCGATTTAACTTTGCTTCTGTCCTAAAGTGGAATGTCTGATTTGTAGTTGGCTGGCAAAGATTATATTTTTACCAAACAGTAAGAATGTGAGTTTCAGGTGACTTAATTTTTTTTCTATAGTTAAGTACCATTAATCATATGCTTGATGCATCAAAGTAGCTTATTGTAGGCAAATTAAATGAGTAAACATAGCATTTTCATCAAGCATTTCGATTAGTTATTCAAAGTTTATTCTTCACAATTTGAACGAGGGGCTGGGCTCGGGTGGAGGAACCGATTCGTCTTTAATGGCCACAATTGCATACATCCATGTTCTTGTGGGATGGGTGCAAAGTTTTTTTTTTTTTTTTTTTTTTTTACCCAAGTGTTTCATGAACATGCCTGACAGGGCAGGAAATTGGAATTTGTTCAGGGTTCTGGCAATAGCTCAGACTCTTCGAAGCACAGAATGGGACCCACTTGCCCCCAACTAATGCTGGCAGAGAGGACAGCATGCACACTGATGAATCACCCTGCCTGTGAAACGGGTAGGGATCAAAACCCAAGCCAGACAGGTTAGGTGCATGTGTGTGCATACCTGAGTCCAATAGAGGAACTGATTCTATTACATAAATGAATTTGAAAGATAAATTAAGGAGATGTACATATTTATAAGGAAGGGTCAAATTTTGTTGTATAGGTGGCCCTTAAGTGATGAGATGGAAAGTTTTTGTTGGAACATCCTGGTTTCAAGAATGGCAGCAATGTAGAGATTCAGGAACTAAAGGTCAAAACTAAGTTTTACAACATATTCATTTTTCAGCTTATATACTTAGCACAGTCGATTTGAACAAAGTAACATACATTTCAAGCTTTGGTTCCAATAAACATGGTGGTTGGTATGGAACAGCAGCAGAACGTCCAACTTGATGCGCTATTGAATCATAAGGATATTTACTGTAATCTGAGAATAGTAGGTCAATGCTGGTTGTGTTGGCAGTAGGTTTTTCAGCCAAGCTTCTGTTGTATGAACCTTTTGTTTGGGCAGTTTAGTATTTTTGCATCGCATGATTGACAATTGAGCAGGGCCTATACATATTACAGGCATCCACTGACTGAACAGTCTGAGGAAGTACTGGTTACAAGAAGCACCATTGAAATAATCAAATCGCAAAGCAGCCAAATTGAATGTTACTTAGTCATTAGAAATTCAGGGGATTGATAAAACCAGCATGTGTTCCCCAAGAGTTTGGTTTGTTTTTATTTGTAGCATCATCAAACTCTCCAGTCTAAAAATTGAGCTGTTGCCCAATCGTCTTTCGAAGCTCAAGGCAACTCGCACCAAGTTGACAATCCTCCCGGTTTATACACGCACCATTATTCCAGTTGTTTTGCACAATGCCATAAACTGGACCAGAGCAACAGCCCATAACAATGAACAAATAACAGCTTGCTTTGCTGCTGAGGAATGTTCCTATTTCACAACAAATGCCAAGAATCACAAAATAGCACATGTGTTGAATGCCAGCCAGGTCTTCATAAATTCCTCAATATACTTACACAGCTCGACTGATTCATACGAGTCAAGCCCTCCACAACTTGGTTACCATCTTGTTCACATGGTTAGGAAAGGCAGGCACCCTGCACCCACTCCCCCTTCATGCCATGCCATTTTTGCTGCTGGACGCCATGTGTTCGTTTCAGGTTGGTAACACTCAACCGAGCTGAGATTGGCGAGCCCGTCATAACCCCCAAGAGCAAATAGCCAGCCAGAGCAGCCCACGAGAGCGACACGGCTGCGTCGCACAGCCATGCACGCCAGTCGTGTCCATTTGTCGGAACATGTGTCGTAGGCTTCTGCAGTGGACAGAAAAGCTGAACCCGTGTAACCGCCAACTACATAAAGTCTCCCCCTGAGGGCTGCTGCGCTGTGCCGGCACCTCCTTTGCTGCATTATGGCAACGCTGTGCCAGCTCTCGGTATGTGGGTTGTAATATTCCACCTGAGAGATAAGGCCAGGACTTTTCAGAACAGGAAAGCCATGGGTTTATAACAAAGGAAAATGAAAATTGTAAAATTTTTGGAATGAATATGGATGGTGCTATAAAGGAAAACATGGCAGCATTATGCATCAGACACACACAAACTTATTCACTTTCTTTTTACCATTTCCTCAATATTAATTACATTATTATCCCACAGTTTTTGAAAAAAAAAAACCGAGAGGATGGTGTAAAATGTTCTATATATCTGTCCACCCATTGATCATGCTATCTCCTCCAAACAGTTGAGCAGAAATTCACTAAACTTTGAAGTTATGATCAGCACATGATGAAGGTGAAGAGGAGTATTTATTTATTTATTTTTGTATACCTTGTCGAGGCACGTATGAGAGCTAACAACGCACAGCAAGGGGAGCATGAGACAAGAGGGGTGGGAGTGGGAAGGACAAAACAGTGGGGAACAGAGACATTAGGAGATCTGTGGAAGGGAGAGGGATGGGGTGGGGAACACAGGGTATACAAGATGGACATTACAGGGACTTTCAGGAAGGAAAGCAGGGAATTTGAAGGAGGTGGGTTTGGGGTGGATTAACGGGGGTTGAAAAGATTGAGGATTTGGATGGGTGAAGATAAGAGGTGGTGGTGAACAGCTGTTTTGAAGGACTGGAGGGAAGAATGGGATTGAACAGAGTGAGGGAGTTTATTCCAAAGGTGGGAAAAAAGAGGAATGAAAGAGTGAAGGTGAGCAGCGATTCGTGATTTTGGTAGTTTTACCAGAAGGGGGTTGTTGGTGGACCTTGAGCGCCCTGCGGAAAGATGGTGGGAACATATTGCAGAGCGGGGGGGGGGGGGTGGGCGAGACTGAAGAGGAGACACTGTACAAGAGAGAAAGATCACCGACCTGCCTGCAGTGAGAGTAAGAGGCCCAAAGACTCAGCCTCATAGTGGGAGACGCCAATAATCCGAAATGCCTTGGTTTCCACAGCGTGAAGCCGAGAAAGGTGGGAGGCAGGAGCACCAACCCAGAGGGGAGAGCAGTACTCTATCAGGCGGCCGACAAAAGCTTTGTATGTGGTCAGGAGCTCAGGTGGGCTGAGGAAGGACTTTGCACGACGAAGGATTCCCAGTCAGCGACTGCCTTTGGAGGCCAGGTTGGAAATGTGGCTTTCCCAGGAAAGATCATGGCAGATAGTGAGACCCAGAAGCTTGAAAGAAAGGACTTCTTCCAGAGGATTGTTGAGAAAGTAGATGGGGGGGGGGTTCTAAACGGTCCTTTCGGAGAGACAAAGTGAGTGAGATTTGTCCGGATTGAAAGACATATTCCACGTGTTGGACCAGTTTGTGATTTTATCCAGATCTGCAGAGAGCGAAGAAGCTGCTGCAAGCCGGTCTGAGGGATGACATGGTACGGCAGAGGGTGGAGTCATCAGCAAAGAGATAAAGAGGATTTTCCAGAGTCGGAGAGATCATTGATGAAAACCAGAAAAAGAGCAGGGCCCAGAACGCTGCCTTGAGGAACTCCAGCCGGGACAAGAAGAGGGGATGAAAGAACTCCACTAAGTTCTTTTTTGCAGCTTATATACTTTGACTGCGACACTAGGGGGCCACACGTTGACTGCGACAGGAGAGGAAGTCTGCAAGCCATGAGTAGAGATGGCCTTGGATACTATAGGAAGAGAGTTTGGTGAGCAGGGCAGGGTGCCAGACCGTGTCAAAAACATGTGATATGGCTCTGATTTCATGTCTGGCATTGAGGATCTCCATCCATTGTTGGGAGAGCAGAAGCAGCATATCCAGGGTAGAGTGACCTGGACTGAAACCAAATTGATGATCGGAAATCAGGCCATTGGAGAAGAGGAAGGATTTAATGTCTGAAGCGATGATGGATTCCATCACCTTGCTGCTGATTGGGAGAAGGCTCATTGGTCTGTAGTTGCAGGGATCTGTTTTTGCACCTTTTTTATGCAGGGCAGTAATGTTTGCTTTGTGTTTTTTGGTGTATTTTGGCCCCATCCCCATGGGACCCCCTGGGGCACGGTAAAAAGATCAAATACCAAAAATGCAATGACGGGAACATTTTAAAAATGAAACTCTATATGCAAACAACATTGGGGGATGCATGGAATATGTTACGATTCTTTTTTTTTTAATTTGACCCCTGACTCATGCCCCAGGTGGTGGGGACTTATGGCCACAAGGGTCTAAATGGGGTGGGGGGAATAAATCTTATCTCAAACTTTGATTTCAGCTCACTCCTCGTGGAACCTTTTCCCACCTTTCAACATTGCTATAGGTGGGAAGTGGGTATTTGCAATGGCACACCATCGATTTTGTTGTACTTGTCTGTCAGACACTTACCCAAATTGCTCCTCCCCTCTTTACAAACGACATATTCAAGTTTATTTCAACTATACCCTAGGCTCCATGAATGATCGATTACCCCTCCCCAATCCCATTCCCAAACAACTAAGGAAATTATCAGTTATCAGAATGATTACCCAGATCTTGTGGCCTACAGCAGGTGTGTATGATTTTTACACCACCAGATGCGTATTTTTTTTAGCAGTGAGAACATATGGCCTGAAAGAAACGTAACCTAATGTTGGCTTGGCGGTTAGGGTGGTAGCTTGGGATCCTGGGGTCCTGGGTTCAAGCCCCGTTGTCCACTGAATTAACACCAGGGGGTTGACTCAGCCTGTCATCCTTCCAAGGTCGGTGAAATGAGTACCAGTGTTGCAGCTAAAAGTCTGCACATGAAGGGGAGGGGTATTGACGGATTGATTAAATCTGGTGTTGGTGTTGTGCAGGCATGATGGGCCCAATGCCCTGCCCTCCCCCCCCCCCCCCCCCGGAAGAGCAAACTACAAGGTGATCGTGCTTGTTTATTTTCTGCATGTTTTGTCTATTGAAATTATTCTAGATGAGCATACAAATAAGATTGGAAAAGCAAACTGTCGATATGGATCCCTCGACACCTCTTCCAACTCACACCAAGCTCACCGTGTTGAAGATTTGCAACCCATCATGTCCACCGGTCACATAGATCCTGCCCTCAAAAACGGTCACACCAGCAGCACTCCGGTTTGCAGACATGGGTGTTGCCATTTCCCACCTGAAGGGGCAGCCATAAAAGAGGGAACACACTACAATTACTGTATTAGCATTATCAGAAAACATCACAAGTGAAGTCAATGCACGTCATGATCAGCTGTGAGGAGCACAAATCGATTGGAATGTTGTCAGACCTTTTCGTCTTCGGGTCGTAGTACTCCACCGATGAGAGCGATGAAATGCCATCGAAACCCCCACACACATAGATCTTTCCATCGAGTACAGCGGTTCCCATGGCACTGCACCATGAAAGAACACATCCTGTTTATTGCTCATCATGGTGGTATGCAATAAATTGATACAATATTCTCCAAAACAATCTCTCAAACAAATACATAAGGTTACATTCCAACAACCAAAAAAATTAAATAAATGTGGTTACAAACAGAAGACAAGTGTCAACAATCATGATGAACCAGACAGATGTCCTGGAGAGGATCACCAAGACTTGTTTTCCATTTCTAAAGCCAAAAGCAGGATGAGAAAGAAGCGTTTCCTTTGAAGTTGTTTCACTGAATCTGGAGGAAGTAAAGGCCAGTTCTTCCGAGGCAGAGTTTATTTTGTGTCCTTCGGCATGCTGAACTATATGGCAAGATGCCTGGTCAAACTACGTCTTTTTGGACAAGCCACCAGTTTTCAAATTCTTTGGATCCACCATTGTTGGGATGGGCTTGACCAAAGATCTACGAATTGTGGTAAAATTACAGTGGACTGGGTGAAAACGTGGAAGAACCGTGCAGATGTCATTGTCATGCCAATGTTAAAACTGAGACTTCGACAGTTGGCTTTGATCGCTATCAATAATTAAATAAAGAAATGAATCTCATTCTTGCCATTTCTATTTCATCGTGTCACTGTAAGCCACTCTATTTCATGCCCAGTTTATCCGCACCATGTCACTGCATGGTAGAATCTCGGAACAATGCCTCGAGAGGGCCCATTTGGAGATCATCGACCAAAATGATGAATCCACTTCAAATGCCAACATCTACAATGTATTTTTATTGCTTCATTCCACTTGAATGACTCACCGAGAGACAAATACGTGAATAATAAGAAAAAGTCAACTTGATAATGAAGCAGCTACATGCTGCACACATAATGAATGAACAAATGAATGAATGACCAGCCCAGGCTGCTGACCTGCGTTTGCTGTTCATGCAGGTGGTGGGCATCCATGTGTCGGCCTCAGGGTCATACACCTCTGTGCTAGCGAGCCGCTCCTTGCCATCATACCCTCCAATGGCATACAGGCGGCCGTGCAGAACCGCGACACCGACACGACTGCGGGGAGTACTCATGGGCCTACAGGCTTGCCATCTATTGGTCAAAGGACTGTACACTTCCACCATGGTGATGGAATCTCCTGTATGGCCATAAGGTCAGAGGATTATCACATTACCCCCAACTTCCTCCTCCCACCCACCCCCCCAAAAAGTGTGACGTCACAGCAGCATAATCGCATAACAGTAATACACAATATGTCGCTCTTCCTGGAAATAAAATTGTTGTAAAACAAATATACAAACTAAAGCAGACGGAACACCAAACAAAACACGATGTACATCGACATGAAAGTAAGCCTGGTGTTGGATTAGCGGTTATGGTGGCTGGCTTGGGATCTTAGGGTCCTGAATTTGAGCCCCTGTCAGTCGTTGAATTAACACCAGGTGGGGTTGACTCAGCCTGTCATCCTTACGAGGTCAGCAAAATGAGTACCAGTGTACTGGTAATAGGGGCATTGCATCAGCGGCACAGCCGCACCCTCAGCAATGATGCCACACGCAGTCTTGTACTGCATACGAAGGAGGAGGAGGAGGAGGGGGAAGTGGAGGAAGAGGAGGACGTGAAAGTAAAGTGTGCAGAGGATGAAGAGACAATGACTCAGAGGTTTGTGGAGCTACTATTTACAATCAGTTTTGGGGAATCTGCATGCAATATATTTTTATAGTCTCACCCCAAAGGGGTTGCGAAGCTATTGTGGTGTGTGTGTGTGTATGTGTGTGTATGTGTGTGTATGTGTGTGTATGTGTGTGTATGTGTGTGTATGTGTGTGTAGGTATGTGTGTATGTATGTGTATGTATGTGTGCATGTATGTGTGTGTATCTGTGTATGTATGTGTGTGTGTATGTAAGTGTGTGTGTGTGTGTGTGTGTGTGTGTGTGTGTGTGTGTGTGTGTGTGTGTGTGTGTGTGTGTGTGTGTGTGTGTGTGTGTGTGTGTGTGTGTGTGTGTGTGTGTGTGTGTCTGTATGTGTCTGTGGTCATCTCCATATAGGGGTTTCAGAAAGTGGAACAGAGCCCTCCCAGGTCTCGAAGTATCCACATCCATATGAGTGTGTGTTTGGGTATGTGCAAGTTGCTGTTGTCTGTGCGCTCCACATGTGGGTGGGTTTCAGGAGGTGAAACACAGGCCTACCACCTCTTAAAGTATCCACCGCCGTGTGTCTGTGTGTCTGTGTGTCTGTGTGTCTGTATGATGCAAGTTGCTGTTGTCTGCTATCTCCAGGATATCTCCAGCTTCCAGGAACTTCTCACTTCATTTTTGAGGTGATGGTATTTGGTCATTTTCCTGATTTCTGCATCGTTTAGTGCAAAATCACTGGTATCAACACCTCACTTAGCAATGCCTTCTTCTTTCTCTTTTGTACCCAAGTATGATATCTGGTCACAATGCTTTGTTTTCGATGTTCATGCTCGATGGCATCATTAGGTGGTACTTCCATGTTTTCAGTCCATGCTTTTGGTTAATGCTCCCTCAAATTTTCTAGAACTGGGATATCAAAAGTTTTTGCAGATGTGCCTGTGGTTAACATTACAAACTCTGTTGTGTCATTGGATGTACAGCTGTTCTGATATGAGATTTTTTTATTTGCCTGTGTTCGGTCATTGAGCATAACATATCACTTTCTTTGCTAATGCCACCTCCACCCCTCACCTCACCTATCTCCTTTTTTTTTCCTCCTCCCTCCCCACTCTCTGTCGATCTGTCCCCTCCTCACTCCCCCCTCTGAATAAAATGCAGCATTCGCCTCCCACACCATTCATTCTCTCTATCTCTATCTCTATCTCTATCTCTATGTTTTGTGAGGTATTGCTCTACCCACCTCCACCCCCCCTCATAGCTTCCCCTTCTTCACCCACTCACTTCCCCTCCCTCCTCTCCCCTCCCCTCCCTTCGCTCCGTCCTCTCTATCCCCCCCTCCCTCTCTCTCTCTTCACCCCCTCCCTGGAAAGCTGACAATCAATTTAGTTGGTTGGAAAGCCAATTGTAGATTTACTTGGAATAGAAATTTGTGCGCGTTTAATCAAAAAATGCCTGTTTTAAAAGTTCGTATCCTTCCAAAAGGCCAAGGAACAAGCGGGATTTGGAGTTTAACGTAGTGGTTCCAACGGTACCATTTTTAGCTCACCTGGACTTCAGTCCAGGGAGCTTATGCGATCGAGCAGTGTCCGTAGGTGAGTCAGTCAGTCAGGAAACACTTCAGTCATAATCGCTTGAACCAAACACACAATTTTGATGAAACTTGGCCACAATTTTCATATCTGATGCATAACGAAGGTGTACTGACCACATCAAAATCTGTGCTCATTAAGGGGGTCTATGGGTCGATGGAATTTTATAAGAGTAAAATTACCCCCGTGCTGGAGTGACGGTCATCTCTGCGAGAAAATATATAGCCTCCTGAAGGTAGGGCAGTTTTTGCAAACTTTGAAGTCACGTGACACGAAAAAGAAAGCGAATATCGAAAATCCGGCCTGACAAAATTTAGATATTTATTGTCCCATAGATTCATATGCCACAATCAAATTCAAGATCGCTTGAGAAATGGCAGAGGAGATAGAATTTGAAAATCGTCATTTTCGTAACAGACAGACGGACGGACGGATCGAAGGACATCTACACCCATATTATTAGGTCATGCTCGAAGAGATGACCTAAAAAGGAAGGAGCACAAAAACAACTCCATCCATGACGACAGCAACAAGCACAAGTACGTGTCATAAAAGATCCTTTTTCGTGCGTTTTACGTCATTTTACATTTTCAATGCCACTCAGAGATAAACCTGCAATATGTTCGTGAAGCACAACATGCTGTCTTTTGGTTATCAAGTTTGTCCATTACAAAACAAGCAACAGGTAGGTATGACTAGTTTGTCCATAAATGTCAGTGTTCTTCATATTCCAAACCTCATTCATACATACATATATTATACATCTGCTCTGCTCCAATCATACATCAGCTCCATTATATACACAGTGCCTATAAAATGACGACACAACCTTTCAAAATTTTCACCTTTTCTTGCCTTATAGCCTGGAATTAAATTGCATTAAATCACCATTATTTACACATCGTAACCCATAACTTCCAAGTGAAAAACAAATTCTACAAATTTCAGAAAACCAATAAAAAAATACAAAACTAGAATATCTTGGTTGGAAAAGTGTTCACCCCCCTGAGTAAATACTTGGTGGAATCACCTTTGATAGCAATTACAGCTGTGAGTCTGTTGGGATAGGTCTCTACCAACTTTGCACACCTTGATTGGACAATAATTTCCCATTCTTCTGCACAAAACTGTTTATGCCCAGTGAAGTTGTGTGGGGAGCAATAATGGACAGCAATCTTCAAATCATGCCACAGATCTTTGATTGAATTTAGGTCAGGGTTCTGAGTGGACCACTCAAGGACATTTATCTTTTTGTTTCTTAGCCACTCCAGTGTAGCTTTGGCTTTGGCTTTGTGCTTCAAGTCGTTGTCATGATGAAAGGTGAACTTCCGTCCCAATTTCAGCTTTCTCTCAGACGGCAGCAAGTTTTCCTCTCGGATTTTTCTGTATTTTTCTCCATCCATTTTCCCTTCTACCCTGGCAAGTGCCCCAGTCCCTTCTGATGAGAAACATCCCCACAACATGATGATGATTGCTGCCACTACCATGCCTCACAGTCGGGATGGTATTCTTTGGGTGATGTGCTATGTTTGGTTTGCACCAAATGTAACGTTTTCCATTTAGGCCAAAAAGTTCCATCTTGGTTTCGTCAGACCACAAAACATTTTGCCACATGGCTTCAGAATCTCCAGAGTGGTTTCTTGCATACCTCAAACAGGACTTAAGGTGAGCTTTTTTGAGTAATGGCTTCCTTCTTGCCACCCTATGGTACAGGCCAGACTTGTGGAGTGCTTGGGATAGTATCACATGTACACAGTGATCAGTCTTTCCCATAAAGGCATGTGGCTCTTTCAAAGTTGTGATTAGCCTCTTGGTGGCCTCTCTGATCAGTCTCCTCCTTGCTTTGTCATCCAGTTTGGAGGGACGGCCTGATCTAGGCAGGGTCTTGGTGGTACCATACGCCTTCCACTTCTTAATGATTGCCTTGACTGTGCTCCACAGGATAGTCAAGGCCTTTGAAATATTTTATACCCATCCCCTTATTGCCTTTCCACAACTTTCCCAGAGGTCTTTTGAAAGCTCCTTGGTGCTCATAGTTGAGTCTTTGCTGTGAAATGCACTACCCAGCAGAGGAAACTTACAGGAACAGCTGATTTATTCTGAAATAATCGAAATCACTGCAGCTTAACACAGGTGGAGGCCAATTAACTAAGTGTGTGATTTTGAAGTTGATTGGTTACACACGAACAAATTTACAATTGAAGTTATTAGGGGGGATGGAGCCTTACCCAACCAATATATTCTAGTTCTGTATTTTTAATTAATTTTCTGAAGTGTGTAGAATTTGTTTTTCACTTGCAAGTTGTAGGTTATGATGTGTAAGAAAAGTGGAAAAGTCTGATTTAATGCCATAAAGCAACAAAAGTTGAAAATTCTGAAAGGGGGTGTAGACTTTCTGTAGGCACCACTGCACATACATACACGAGTTATTATCCAATAGAAACCGTTCTTCAAAGACTGTCAGAAATCTAATTATTGATCCCAAATAAACTTGGTGATGCCTAAATGCTTTTCAAGTCATGCGGAAGTTAGCAAAGTTCCTCATACCACGTCTATTTATAGGTGGACAATACCTCCTGTTACACACCCACCTGCTGAGTTCAGCCCACCAACTGCAAAGATGAGTCCTGCGAGAGAGGTACAGCAGCGCTGACGAGTCTTGTATGCTGCAAGGGCTGGCCGGTCATCAGGGACTAAATGGTAATCCTTTGCCTCATCAACTAGGTCTCTACATGTAGAAATGCATTAAAGTGGATTTGGGGGGGGAGAAATAGTAATAATGTATGAAAATAAAATCATTCACAAGCACAAGGGGCAAAGCTCATAGCTAATCAAGCATTTACCTGCAGCGGTGGCAAGATTTGACCAGCTCATTCTGCTGGACACGGTCGGCAAGGAAATGCGGATGGCACAGCGGCAGACGCACACAAGACAGCACATCAGCCAATAGTGGGACCCGCAGTGAGTGGTCATGGCAAACCCAGTACAACCCAGCCTCAAACACCTGAGAACAACATACATGAACAAAAGAAGCTATTTGGAATACATTGCAGATCCTACCTTCATTCCTTGTTAATACTAATAAAAGGTGGTGCTTCAAATTTGACCTGGACTGTGTGTTTAGACTTCTAATTAAGCTTGTAATATATTGGAACTTGTCAGGGTCTTGAAACATCATGGTCGCACCA
Source organism: Eptatretus burgeri (assembly GCF_056783735.1). Classification (NCBI taxonomy): domain Eukaryota; kingdom Metazoa; phylum Chordata; class Myxini; order Myxiniformes; family Myxinidae; genus Eptatretus; species Eptatretus burgeri. The sequence goes on from NC_140964.1 coordinate 50,205,040, forward strand.
GGACCCCTCCGCACCCCACCCCCTCCTAAGATTAAAACAAAACTACCCGTTTGGTCAAATTGAGTGCGTGAGCGGTCATTGGGCCGTCATATTCACACATGAATCCACAGTGGTTTCTTCAACTGGTCTTTCCACCAAGAAAGCAAAGCAAGAAGGCAGGCTCATTAACTGGGCCAAACAATTTAATATCAATTCCATGAACAAATTATAAAACTCACATGAGGAATAAAACTGTCAGAAGATCAATGAAGGACAGACATAGAACAAACGAATAACTCAACACTCCCCTCTCGCCACAAATCTACAACCAGAGGAAAGAAAAGTTAAAAGGGGAAAAAGCAAAATTTGATGAACAGGAGAAATGAAAGAAACACCACTCCATGTTGGCAGGAAAAATGACGTAGCCTCCTGCTCGTGAGTTGAGTGCTCCAGCCTGGAAGGTTATCAGTAGGGCAATTTTTTGCAACTTCTGCAACTTTTTTCCACGGCATTCCCATGTCGTGAAACACAAACATATCGCTTTCTTTTTGCCTGAGGATGCAGTGGGAGGGAGTTATAAGCGCAACTTTTTTGCAACTTTTCCTCGTTAGTGCAACTTTGCAACTTTTCCATTATAAGCGCAACTTCCGGCGTTGATCACACTTGAGTGGCTAAATCTGCTGACTTACTGTCATGTGTTGCTGTGGTGTTCCTGTTTGCTATCAAGTTGTTATATCTTACCTCCTTTTCCTTAAATATCGAGTTTAATCTCTATTATAGGGTTATCAGCTTTACTTGCCAATTATGCCCAAGGAAGCTGCTTCGTCTATTGCAAAAGTACGAGCCTATGAAGCAGAATTTCCAACTGCGTTCATAGTAACTTCTGGGAGCAGTTTGTTCTGCAAGTTAAGTTCTACAGTCATGTGCCACGAACGACGGTCCAGTGTTCTGAAAAATCGCGACAGTACAAAACACATGACGGCCAAGGATGCTGAAAAAATCAACCCCGACAGACATCGCTGCTAGCTGAGAAAGTGAGCAAGGGACAAGAATTTGTTGATCACGTAGTTACGAGCTTTCTCTCAGCAGATATACCTCTCCGCAAACTCAATAATCCGGAGGTGAAGTCACTATTTCAATTCATGGGCTACAATGCACTGTCAGAGTCCTGTTGCCGATCGCAAGTGGCATCAATGACAGAGAAAGAAACATTGCGGATCCAGAACTTGCTCAAGAAGAACATATTCATCATCATTGATGAAGCAGAGGTGGCAGGTGCAAAGTACATTAACACTCCCGTAGGCAATGTCGAATCACCAGAAAAGACTTTCCTGCTGCACTGCAAGCAGCTTCCAGTCTCAGTCAACTCACAGACAGTAATACATGAAGTGGATGATGCCATCAAAATGCTACAGTCTGATTGGTGGAAAGAGAGAGAGAGATGGAGAGAGAGATGGAGAGAGAGGTGGAGAGAGAGGTGGAGAGAGAGGTGGAGAGAGAGGTGGAGAGAGAGGTGGAGAGAGAGGTGGAGAGAGAGGTGGAGAGAGAGGTGGATAGAGAGGTGGAGAGAGAGGTGGAGAGAGAGGTGGAGAGAGAGGAGAGACAGAGAGAAAGAGAGAAAGAGAGAAAGAGAGAAAGAGAGAAAGAGAGAAAGAGAGACAGAGAAAGAGAGACAGAGAAAGAGAGACAGAGAAAGAGAGACAGAGAGAAAGAGAGAAAGAGAGAGAGAGAGAGAGAGAGATAGAGAGAGAGACACAGAGAGAGAGAGAGAGAGAGAGAGAGAGAGAGAGAGAGAGAGAGAGAGAGAGAGAGAGAGAGAGAGAATACTCAACCATGTCTTGACTTGGAACAGGCCGCAACTATTTCTTCACAATAAAGTTGTTGTTTTCACTTTCCTCACTCATATTATTGAATACCTCTTCATCATAGCAACACAATTTGGACATATTTGACATTTCAGGCATCTTCAGGAGGTAAAATTAACGTACACGTCCCATCGACCGAGCTGTGCGATGGCTGGTGGTGCCTTGCTGGCTGAAAATGTTGTGCAACTTCATTTTTAGATGACATCGCTTTGTTTAACATCATCTATCCATCACTTCGACATTCAGACATTGAAAATTTTTTTTTTTAATCCTCCATCGATCTCATGTTCGGAGTTCCTGTTCCGAGTTCCTTCATGTTGGCTTGAGCTGTGAAAAGTGTGTGCCGACATTTTGCGGTTGGTTTGGATTGTTTTTTCTTTGAAATACATTTTGTTATTTTTTTGCTTGATTTCCATATTTGAAGAATTTTATTTAAAAGGAAAGCCTTTGTGGTTCTTTTTGTGTGCTGTAACCATGCGGAACTTCGAACGGAACTTAGAACAGGCCATGTTTGCCCTCACCCGGTGATTTAACAAGCTTAGCAGGAAAACAACCATTACCTTTTAAATGTGAAAAAAACATATTTAACTGATGCTTTAATGGAGTCGGGTACACCTGGAACATATCAAGAATTAATGCGCGAGTATCACAATACTTTGGTACGGAGCCGATGGAGGTACAGACGTAAGCGGTTGCCGTGGGTTGTCTTTATATGAACCGAGTTTCTCTCAGAATCGTTAGCAGGTTCTCTTTGTGACTTTCAAAGCTGATAACATCCGATTTCTGAGCCGTTTTCATATCAACATGTTTTCTAAAATTAGAGCCAATTTTTTCTTCACCCATCACATGACGATTGGCATCTGATTTTAAATAATAATGTTTATGCACATCTTGAAATGTCCATAATGCAATGTTGTGTTTTTTTAATCATTTACTGAAATTCCCTCCAAACAAGGGTTGAAGCTACACAAGATTTCTGGGTTGGATAGAGTACGTACTGTACTCGGTAATCATACTGACTCCAATCTGCCAATTCCCACAAAACTGATGATATCGGCCGTGTGTGTGTGTGTGTGTGTGTGTGTGTGTGTGTGTGTGTGTGTGTGTGTGTGTGTGTGTGTGTGTGTGTGTGTGTGTGTGTGTGTGTGTGTGTGTGTGTGTGTGTGTGTGTGTGTTTTGTTCATGAAGCACAATATTCTCTGCTAACTCCCCTACCCCCCCACTACTCCCAACACTCTCTCTCACTCTCTGTCTGTCTGTCCCAACCTCGCTCTACCCCTTCCTAATGCAGTGCAGCATCCTCCCACATATATATATATATATATATATATATATATATATATATATATATATATATATATATATATATATATATATATATATATATATATATATATATATATATATATATATATATAATCTGGACAGTGATTATGCCCAGACAGTGGTTATCTCTGAATATATCAAATAGTCGCTATCTCTCCACGTATCGGAATGGTGGTAATCTCTGCAAATATCCAGATGGTGGTTATCACCGCCCATTTCCAGATGGTGGTTATGTGCGGACAGATCCTCCCTTCACACTGCCTTCCCTTCTCCACTCACACTTCTTTCCCTCCCTTCATGCTGCCTTCCCTTCCCCCACCCCTCCTTACTCCCCCACCCCCTTAGTCTACTCGGTGTCTGGACGGTGGTTATCGCTGAACATGTCCGGACGGTGGTCATCTCCGGATGGCGGTCATGTCCAGACTGACCCTCCCCTCACACTGCCTTCCACTCCCCTCGCGCTGCCTTTCATTCCCCTCACGCTATACTCCTCTAAAAACCCCCTCCCCCACCATACAACTCTCTGGCCCGATACTGACCCAATTTATAATACCTGTCGCACAAGTGACCACCACCAATAAGACCTCTGTGCTGTCTTTGGTTACAAAGTTAGATAAAGTTTTACAAACTAAACAATAGTGTGGCTGCTGAAACAGTACAATTTGTGGGATGTTCCAGGGCATGTTAGAATCAAAGTTGATGTTCGGAAGTTCTGCAAACTCAGAAGTTTGTTTTGAAACTCAGAAGTTCTACAAAGCTTCCCATGCACTAAAACAATAAATCCAGCTGCACGTGCTCCAAATCACACGATAAATATCAGATCATTTGTCCCATTTCACAATTCCCCTATATTCCAATAACAATTGTCATTTCTGTCATATTATCTTCCCATAATCATAATTTTATATTCCTTGTTAACATTGGATAATTTACAATCACTCACACACACACACCAAAATTAACAACTATGTACTTACTACCAGTTTCGAAAAATGCAGTACCCACATTCGAGTATGCTATCAGTAACCAATAAAGTCTTGGTTTTGCACAGCTGGGCAGGATGTTAAACAACCTTTGAACTGGATTATAGCCGAATGGATCTTTGCTCTCACCTGCTCCTCAGTTTGCACGTTTAGCTCATCCCTGGACAGCAGCTCGATGAGCTCATCAGGAGGCAGGGCAAGGAACTCTTCTCCGGTGGAAACCTCCACAAAATGCTGATGCAAAAAGCTGCTGGCCGCCTTGCACAGTCCGGCACACATCATCGTCTCAGCAAACGTACGCACACCAAGCACGTTTTTTGGGTGCAACCTGCAGTTTCCAGAATAACGGATGGAGCAAATTGGGAACCTTCAGATAATTGACTCTACTCCTTTATGAGAAAGACTTTTATAGGCCAAAAAATAATAATAACCCAAGCTGAACTGCCAAAAAAAAAAAGGTATACACATGGATGTTAGTCCAAACAATACAATAAAAGCCATTTGCAATACGTGGGAGAAGAAGGTGGAGGAAGAAGAAGAACAAGAAGCAGAAGAAAGAGGAGAAGGAGGAGGAGAAGGAGGGGAAGGAGGACAGGTAAGAGAGTCTTCCTCATCCTTTCAATTCTTATCAACCTCACCTGAACTTTTTCCATATTTACTCTGTCAGCTTTTAGTGTTTGCCTATGTGCCTGGTCTCCTTATCCCTTATCCAGGGCATAGTCCTGCTGGAGCACAGCCTCCGGTACCTCAATCCATCTGAGGTGGGGCTTAGCTCCACAACAGTTTTTTTTTTTAAACCATCTACAACAACAACAAAACAAACACCCACGTTTATGATCAGTTGAGTTATTGCGCTTCTTTGTGCTTTCATGGCCAAATAATTGGGGTCAAAACTTGTCCCAAAGCTTCCCCTCGTGCCTACAAAATGTTTACACCCCCTTTCAAAATGTTCACCTTTTGTTGCCTTATAGTCTGGAATTGAATTGGATTAAATCAGAAATTTCCCACCTTTATTTACAGATCGTAACGCATAACTTCCAAGTGAAAAACAAATTCTACAGATTTCAGAAAATTTATTAAAAATACAAAACTAGAATATCTTGGTTGGAAAAGTGTCCAACCCCCTGAGTAAATACTTGGTGGAAGCACCTTTGATAGCAATTACAGTGGTGAGTCTGTTGGGATAGGTCTCTACCAACTTTGCACACCTTGATTGGACAATATTTGCTCATTCTTCTGTACAAAACTGTTCAATCTCAGTCAAGTTGCGTGGGGAGAGATAATGGACAGCAATCTTCAAGTCATGCCACAGAATTTCGATTGGATCTAGGTCGGGGCTCTGATTGGGCCACTCAAGGACATTTATATAATTTATTCCTTAGCCACTCCAGTGTAGCTTTGGCCGTGTGCTTCAGGTCGTTGTCATGCTGAAAGGTGAACTTCCATCCCAATTTCAGCTCTCTCTCAGACGGTAGCAGGTTTTCCTCTTTGATTTTTCTGTATTTTGCTCCATCCATTTTCCCTTCTATCTTGACAAGTGCCCCAGTCCCTGCTGAGGACAAACATCCCCATAACATGATGCTGCCACCACCATGCTTCACAGTAGGGATAGTGTTCTTTGGGTGAAGTGCTGTGTTGGGTTTCTGCCAAACGTAATGTTTTGTATTTCGGCCAAAAAGTTCCATCTTGGTTTCGTCAGACCACAAAACGTTTTGCCACATGGCTTCAGAATCTCCGGAGTGGTTTCTTGCATACCTCAAACGGGACTCTCGGTAATCTACTCAAGGCGCGAGTAGATTACCGAGAGATTGTACCTTAACGGGACCGCTTGGAGACGAGCCGCTTAAGCAGCTCACTTCCTTTTGGGATAACCGAGCGGGGTACTTTCGCGCAGTCCCGTTGGACCCCATCACTTTACCGGCTATTGAAAAACCAACTATATTCCGAGTACAAGATGGCAGCTCAATTAAGGAAAAGACGCAACGAACAGGGTACATTTAAACAAGCACATTTATTTACGAACAACACGTATGCAATCAATACAAAACACACATGCAATCATGTATCAATCAAGCAAAAGTAAGCAATCAATGTGGGTAGGGACAAAACACGAGCAAGACAAAGAGCTACGACCGTCTATCTATTATGTGCAGTCACTTATACAGTTCTACTTGACGGACTTGGTGCCACAACGTTCATACAAAGAAAAGCAAGGAAAAACCCCAGGACAGATAAGGGGTAGACTGGACCTATTTGGGTCTTTATTGCACGGAGCCATGTAGACCGCAGAGGCTCCGCGAGGCCGCGCTGGTTACCTTCACCTCGCTGGGGCGACCCGCAACGTCCCGTCCCTACGGCCGCTGTCATGACCGCGGTCCGGCCCAGGCCTCGTCTGATGGCCCGGTGATTTTGGCCCAGAGGAACGAACGGGCCTTATGCTATTTCCGAGTTGATGCTCTCTTTAAGAACCCGCCCGTCCCTCAGCGATGCTCGGACTGTCCCGAAGCCCGATCACCTCCGACCGTTCGGTGCTGGCTGGCGAGCTCCCTCCGGCTCTCCCCACGTCCCATACACGAACGCGCAGCTCTGCATGGCACAGCAGGCTGGGCTGTGCCTTCAGCTCCCGTTTCCTCTGTTCTCTTCAGCTTCCCCACCGACTGCAAGCTCCAGACTTCTACGCAGCTCCTCGACCCCTCCAGCCTGACTCGCTTGGCGCTCCGCGCTCCGTTTATATGGGGTCCGTGAGGCGAGATCTCATCTCCGCACTCTCACCTCTGACCCCCACTGGCTCCACCCCTCTCGCTCTCCTGATCCGAATTCCGAGACGAAGCTTGGAGCGAGCAGACGTGCGCGAAGACAGCGACCCTGGCGAGCGGACGTGCGTGAAATCACCGACTTTGAGAACAAGGAAACCACCACGTTTGTTCGCAGCGATCTCACCGTTGCCGGCGCAAAGATGGTGGCACCCGCGGAGTTGAAGGTGAAGCAATGTTGTTCCACTGTTGGGTATTGGGGGAGATGCGGTTTGGGAGATGGTGGCTGTGGTTGGCTTGTGGAGAAGGTGGTTGTGTGAGGGCGGTTGTGAGAGGAAGTGGTTGTGTGAAGGCGGTTGTAAGAGCGCTGTTGATGGTGGAGGTGGTGGTTGTGAGCAGTTGGTCCAAAATAACGATAGTAAAAGAAAAACACTAACTCAAAGATCACAGCCCGGATCACACGAATAATTCCCATTAGACAACGGTGGGGAAATCTATCTGAACACAGACTTATCGGCATAACTGATCTAAGGACCTATATGGTGCTCTGCGAATTTCTACAGCCGTAACACTATCATTTCTGGACCGGTCTCTCAATGCTGAAGAATCACTTAAACAATTATAAGATCCGGATCCGGATTCAGATCTTCACCAAAATTGAAGCAATTCTTCCTTGTCACACACCCAACGTGTCTACCAAGTTTAGTGTGAATCCGTCCACAACTTTTTGAGATATTCTGCACACAGAGACAAACAAACAAACAGACAGAAAGGGGTGAAAACATAACCTCCTCCACCTTCAGTGGCAGAGGTAATAATCAAAATCACTCCAGTTTAACACAGGTGGAGGCCAATTAACTTGGTGTGTGATTTTGAAGGTGATTGGTTACATCTGAGCTAATTTACAATTGCTGTTGTAAGGGGATAGACACTTATCCAACCAAAATATAGTTTTCTACTTTTAATACATTTTCTGAAATTTGTGGAATTTGTTTTTTACTTCTTGCTGCTTCAACTATTTGGATGAAAGGGGAAGTTGTGGTTCCGTTGGGCATAATAGGCATTTTGTCGGGTTGAATTAATACCAGGTGGGGTTGACTCAGCCTGTCATCCTTCCGAGGTCGGCAAAATTTGTACCAGCTTGTTGGTATCCTGTGTCGGAGTGGCGACTCGTCCAGGATTGTGCCCAATAGCCAAGGAGACTGCTTAGGCAGCACCAACGGATGGTGGATGGTTTTTAGCTCGCCTGCTCGAAGAACAGAGAGCTATAGCGATACCCCAGCGTGAGCGTGAGTGTCAGCGTCAGTGTGAGCATGAAAATGTTAAAGTTTTTGGTGCAAGTTATTTCCTTTCCAATGTTTTTATCTACCACACTATTTTTTACTGATTACAATATACAAATACATACATTGCTTTAAAATTATTTGGATCAGACTTCACTGCAATACTTTATAAAAAAATATGATTAGACTAGTCTTTTAAAAACGATAAATGTATAAACAGGCGAGCATTGGGTGGCTTTGACACCAACTCTCTGGTTCACTTGGAAGTTGTGGGTTACGATGTGTAAATAAAGAGGGAAAAAAAAAGTCTGATTTAATGCAACTTAATTCCAGGCTACAAGACAACAAAAAGGTGAAAATTTTGAAAGGGGTTGTATATTTTGTCTAGGCACTGTAGATGTAAATATTGTTGCGGGCTGGCGGGGTCGGGTGAGAAGACCACGAGGTGGGGGAAAGCTACGATGATTCCCATCAGACTCCCCGGAATTGTAGGCTGTTGCTCACGGTTAATTCCGTGACGCGGCGGGTCGCTTAACCGACCGTGGACGCCAATAACTCAATCGCGTGACCTTGGGTCCTCCTGTCTAGAATCAGGTTACTTAATTAACCACGCGGTTTAACCACCGGGAAACCACGCCCTCGGTACTCCTTGCCCAAACCGGATCACTCTACCAACTAAGGAATCACCTTTCCGGATCGGATATAGCCAAGCGGCACTGTCAATGACGTACCGGCTAGAAGGATCGGATTGTTGGGAATAAAGACCCGTCTAAACTTCGATCCGAGCCATGCTGGACCAATGGATGAAAAGACAAAGGTGAGCTGGGAATATTTCTACAATTATTATTTATTTACAATAAGCGAGGAAAAGCATGTGGCACAACAAAAGGTTTATTGGGGATATAATGCAGGGAAAGATGAGAGAGGTGTGGGGTGCGACAATTATAATTGTATAATTATACAAGCAACTTACAAAAGCAGACAGTGCAGACTTGACGCGAGATTAATAAAATCAATAACAATCACAACAATGAAGATCTTATGCAGGCTTATCCAACGGGCAGGTGCCAACACACTCAGACACACACTCAGACAAAATAAACCCAATGAAAGGAAAAGGACTTTTGCAGCCAGGGAGGGAGGGAGTTGAGGTCACAGTTTTTGGTTCCTGAGCGTTTCAGGGGAAGGGATGCTCCGTGGTGCGGCACCTGACAAAAGCTGTGCAGTTCGGTCATCGTGTCTGCAGCAGGAGCTTGAGTGGAGGAGAACGGAGTCCAAAATGGCGAGAGTTGAGCAGTAGACAGGACCAGGTAAGAGGCTTGGTCGAGGTCGTGTCGGCAGGGACCAGTACAGTAGGCGGGCCGTCGAGGTGAGACGTAGGCAGAGCCAAGCCGCAGGAACACCTTCGCAACAACTCCTTCAATTCTCCACTTTCCAACCGACTTCTCACGCCTTCGACCTTCTTTCAACCAACTCCCACAGACTTCTTCCTTTCAATCAACAACAACCGACTTCTTCCTTTCAATCTACCAACAACCGCCGACTTCTTCCTTTCGATCTACAACAAACTTCGTCTCAACTATGGGGATTGCTCCGTACTTTATATATCACGGAGCTCAGGGAGGAGCCATGGCGAAACCGACGTCATCGTCCGATCCGAGCATCCCGATTGGACCGGGCCTTCATGTGGTCCGCCTTTCTGGGCGGGGTTTCGGCCAGACGCTAGTTTGGCCCGCTCACGCCGCGCGTGTCTGGGTTTGGGAAGGTGGATGCCGACGCGGCTACCATAGCGAACGTCGGGATTTTGCCTCTGAAAACGAGTCGCTGGATAGACGGTGGAACGCTCTGGCCAGCGAAACGAGGGTAGCAAGCGAGATGAATTTACCTCAGAAAAAGGAGGGTATAAAATAAAATGGGAATAATGATCTAATAACCTAACTCTAGCCCATCACAACGCACCCCCGTGTCTTTCCACTACACAAGGAAGGGGTCTATCTACACGTATATTAATGGAACAACCGACTCGGGACAACTCTCAGTAGTATGCATACGGTTCCGAGAACCGTAACAATATGTTGGACACTGTCTCGGGAGCGATATTCTAACGATGTAGGTTATAGGCACACACACACACACACACACACACACACACACACACACACACACACACACACACACACACACACACACACACACACACACACACACACACACACACACACACACACACACACACACACACACACACATTACCCAATACAGCATAGTCCAGAAGCGAGACGAATTTTCCAACCATTTTATATCCAGATTTAGTGAATAATCTTACGTTTACAAAAAAGTATTTCCACCCTAGAAGACAGGAATTAATGGCAAACTTTGGAAGCCTACAACTAGTTGACGTCTGGATGGATCGGTGATGCGTATGTTCTTGTGATGAATGGTCATCACATTGTACGAGCAAAGGTCGGTAGGCTTATAATCAATCAATGACACGGACTCATGTTGGCAGAACAGACAAGTTATGACGTTACAAATGTTAACATTGTACTTTTAATTTGCTCTGCCATCTCCTTCAATACTCTCAGGAGGTTTATCTGGCCCCAAAGCTTTGTCTTCTTTCGTCAACTGCAAGAAAGACAACTAAAGAACTAATGCTGTCGGACGGGACATTCGTTTAACGTCCATCCGAGGGAGGCACACACATCTATGAATCGCCCTTCCTGTGAAACACCGAAATTACAGTTTGTAGCTGGGTCTGGATTCGAACCCAGGCTGGACAGCTGAGAGGAGAGTGCGTGTGCCTCTAGGTCTAGGCCATCCTGTCAGCCCTTACCAAATGGTGTGAAATAATCTTTTTTTGTTAAACTTCTCTTCCTTTCTTCAATTACATCGTTTTGTTGAGAAACGGAGGTTGTAGAGACCAATTGATCTGACTTTTTCTTAAAAGGGGAATTCTGAATTGTGAGATCAAGTCTGTGTTACAGCTGTTTGTTAAGTTTTTGTTTATCGTAGTAAAATGTGCGTATTTCATTTATTACTCATTTGGGGGACTCAAACGGTTAGTGTCATGTTGAAACTTGACGAGAGTCAATCTGGCGACGACGTCACGGCCGGCATTTTTGCAGGGCTCCGATACCTCAAAATTGGGCAGGACGCCACCGTCCCCATCTGTTCTCTTGTAATGTCAGCATGCACCTACTAATGTTGCCTGTTCAATTTTCCATCCCTTGTTTGCCGGTTGTGCTCTGCGCCATAATCATTTTGCCTCTCTTCCCTCTCAGTCGTCAAGCCCTTCCACGAACCACAATCTCTGCATATGAAAATTAATTTAAGGGAAAATTGGACCCACGATGTATACTGCATTGCATTTAAGGGTGCATTGTAGCCTGGTGTTGGTTCAGTGGTTAGGGTGGCGGCTGGGGATCCTTGGGTCCTGAGTTCAAGCCCCGTCGGCCGCTGAATTAATACACCAGGAGGTTGACTCAGCCTGTCATCCTTCCAAGGTCGGCGAAATGAGTACCAATTCCAGTGTGTGTACTGGTAGAGGGCACTGCATCAGCGACACAGTCGCGCTTCAATAAATGATAGCTACCCCGGCAGCTAAGCTGCCATACGACCACACACACACACACACACACACACACACACACACACACACACACACACACACACACACACACACACACACACACACACACACACACACACACACACGAGGGTGCATTGGAATGATATTCATGCCAGTGCAGGGTTTGTAAGGAACAGATTCAAATGTTTTCTTCAACTATTGCAACTCTCTAGTGCCAGACAATTGATCAGTGAATGTACGCAGTGTGTTTTTGCTTCTCATTAATACATCGAGTAAGCCTGGTGTTGGCTTAGCAGTTAAAGTGACTGGCTTGGGACCTAAGGGTTCCAAGTTCAAGCCCAAGTCGCCGTTGAATGAGCACCAGGTGAGGTTGACTCAGCCTGTCATCCTTCCGAGGTCGGCAAAATGAGTACCAGTGTAATGGGGGTAATAAACATTTGGGGTAACCCGCGTCGGAATGGTGATCTGTCCAGGACTGTACTCCTTGCCAATGAAACTGCCTTGGCAGCTCTATATGCTTTTATGGCATGAAAGGAATGGATAGATAGATAGACTGACTGGCAAACAAACATAGAGTATGATTTCTGACAGATTTCTAACTCTATTTACCTCCACCACCGAAGGTGGACAGAGGTTATGGAGTCACCCCTGTTTGTCTGTTCATTTGTGAGCAGGGTAGCTCAAAACATTGTACACAGATTCAAACAAAACTCGGTGGACAGATTGAAGATGCGGATCCAGTTACAAGAAGGTTTTTAAGAACATTTTAATTGTTCAGCCTGGTGGAAGTATGCACTCTATCGAGTACCGTTTCTAGTTCCCTCAGTCTTCCTACTTCTGCTGCTGCTCCTTTATTTTCCCTTCACGTACACATGTGCAAGTGGCTTTTCCTCTAATCATGGGTATGCAGGCAGATCAACAACAATTGAAGCACATTGGTGGGGGGGGGGGGATGTTAAACACAACGCTCAAGATTTTCGTGATGTACCAACCTTTCCTTGAGGTAGTGACAACAAGCGTCCTTGACGTTCTGGAGCTGCAGAAAGGATGCGCCAACAAGCAGTGCTTGTACATTGTGCCGGTCGATAGCCAAGCGGCCGTTGTAGGCAAAGTTGATGAGGGCCTCAATGGCACTGCAAGCGGCAAATGACAATAGTGAGCAGAGGATCAGGACGTCGCCCAAAAAGCTTAGAGAGACCCAAAGGTCTCCAGATACCCTTGATACGATTGCTGGGTCAATACGGTCAAAAAAGCGCATGGCAGTTCCTAACTTGGAAAAGGAAAACAGTCAGATGGACACAAATATAAACCACCAGTGTGTGTGTGTGTGTGTGTGTGTGTGTGTGTGTGTGTGTGTGTGTGTGTGTGTGTGTGTGTGTGTGTGTGTGTGTGTGTGTGTGTGTGTGTGTGTGTGTGCCAGTGCAGATAAAAAGGTACCCTGGGTCAGTATCCTTCATGACTATCTCATCCTGCTTGCACTCAGCCATGTCCGTGGTAAACATCGCATGGAAGTACGGTATGGAGGCAGCGAGCACGACACGGTGGGCACTATACTTGTATTCTCCCACCTGTAGTGAACACAGGTAGTACTGTAGTTACATTCCGTGACCAGAAGGTGCGGATCACAGAGGAACCGTCATCGATATCAAAAGCACGTAACACCACGGCAGTAATGAGATCATCATGTCCGGGAGACACGTGCTCTCGACACGGTGACACCGATGGCAGCACACAACGAAGCCACGAGACACGTCCACGCAGGTGGGCGACAAAGGACGAAGGTCGATCGGGACTCCAACGTGCTACTTATACACAAACCCCTGTCGAGGTTATACCAACCTTCAGTGTGACGTCACAAAGCTTTCCTTGACGTCGGATTTCCTCCATGACGGCAAAACCACGCACAGGATGGTCATTGACACTGAAATGCTCGATGTCGTCCTCAAAATCATCGGCCATGTCTCCTGGTTCTTCGCTCGTCACAAATGTTGTTACTGCTTCGGCTTCCTCGATCGTCCTGGAGCCCCTCCGGTCACAATAATGTACCGATTGTGACGTCACTACTCTCCACAATCCACTCTCTCACCCACTCACCCAGCCAGCTGTACTGTTCAACGTGTGGACCCTCGTCCCTCGAGCTGTTCGCCCTGACAGCTTGTTCCTCCTCGCTCTCACCGTTCCTCAACACTCCTCACTTCCTCGCCGGAGTTCCCAATAATTCAAGGTTCAATGTTAAACCGTTTCACCCGAACCATCAGCTCCTGAGTCATTTACTTCATGTTTGCGCCGATTGTCGAATTCCGGGTTTAACGTGACTCGTTACACACACCGCCCAATGTTATATTAACGGGATTTTTACACATCGATTCTTTGTAACTCTCTCGGTGAATTCTTATCTTTGTTTGCGTAAATGTCCAATTAAGTATGACTTATTATAATTAACATAACTCTTTCTGCTCTTCCCGTCTTATGCTGTCGGATATTCTTCTTCTTCTTCTTCTTCTTCTTCTTCCATTGTCGTATATTCTTCTTCTTCCATTTGTCGGATATCTTCTTCTTCTTCTTCTTCCATTTGTTTGATATTCTTCTTTTTCTTCTTCCATTTGTTGGATATTCTTCTTCTTCTTCCATTTTTTGATATTCTTCTTCTTCTTCCATTTGTTGTTTTTTGGCGGAGTCAGAGCTGCGAGGCCACAACTCAAGACGGAAAATATATTGATGAAATGGAAGTAAAGAATAGAAAGTAAAAAATAGTAGTGAGCTTCATACTCAACACGTGCACGTGACAGAATAGGAAACAACAACAACAACAGCAACACAATACCCTGGCAATTTGGAATCCGTGTCGTCGGCTATGACCCTTTTGCTTCCGGTTTTTGTCATGAGGAATGATGCGTCCCGGGAGATAAAGGCATCGTCGCAGACATGAAAGACCCAAATATCAGACATGGTGTATATTTCCTCCACTGATTTTAATAAAGATATCTCCCGCATCATCAAAAAATAATCTTTAATCGTGATTTACGTTATTTGATCGCTAATTCCGAATCCAGGCCGAAGTAACCGGAAATTGCGTATACAGTTGTGAACAAGTTTTAGGTAAAGTCAGAAGCGAATGTAAGAAGAATTCTACGTTCGCTTCTAGTATTTATTTTTTTAGATGAGATCCTGTTCTCGGCGGTGTAGTTGTTGTTGTGAAGGTAATGTTGAGGTAATATTTATTTTTTTCAGATGAGATCCTGTTCTAGGCGGTGTAGTTGTTGTTGTGAAGGTAATGTTGAGGTAATATTTTTTTTCAGATGAGATCCTGTTCTCGGCGGTGTAGTTGTTGTTGTGAA
Organism: Eptatretus burgeri; assembly: GCF_056783735.1. Taxonomy (NCBI): domain Eukaryota; kingdom Metazoa; phylum Chordata; class Myxini; order Myxiniformes; family Myxinidae; genus Eptatretus; species Eptatretus burgeri. Next base: position 50,220,156 of record NC_140964.1, read on the forward strand.
GGTAATGTTGAGGTAATATTTATTTTTTTCAGATGAGATCCTGTTCTAGGCGGTGTAGTTGTTGTTGTGAAGGTAATGTTGAGGTAATATTTTTTTTTCAGATGAGATCCTGTTCTCGGCGGTGTAGTTGTTGTTGTGAAGGTAATGTTGAAGTAATATTTATTTTTTTAGATGAGATCCTGTTTTAGGCGGTGTAGTTGTTGTGAACGTAATGTTGAGGTAATTTTTTTTTTCAGATGAGATCCTGTTCTCGGCGGTGTAGTTGTTGTTGTGAAGGTAATGTTGAGGTAATATTTATTTTTTTCAGATGAGATCCTGTTCTAGGCGGTGTAGTTGTTGTGAAGGTAATGTTGAGGTAACATGCAGTAGTTTTATCACGGTTATAGAAATGCACAAATAATTAATTTGATCTATAGTATAACCAATCACACCTTTATCACTAAAAAATTAACAACAAAACTCGAGAGTAAATACTCCAGTAGTTTTAAGTCTACCTAATTTTATAATAAAGATATCTCCCGCATCATCAAATAATAATTTTTAATCGTGATTTACATTATTTGATCGCTGATCGATTAAAATAAAATATTAATTATAATAACTTTATACTGTCCACCCCATTTCCGTTTTGAATTTCCAGACAGATTTGAGAACCGTCGGATATTCTTCCTGTCTGTAAAATAAAAACACGAATTTTCTTTTCGGTTTTTCGAGTAAACAAACACTTTGGGCTTTATTTAATGTTTTAACCAGAACTCTCTGAAAAATATTATTGTTATTAAAGGATTACTAATTACTTGCTCATAATGCATTCAAACGTACGCTGCGAATAATGACACCGCCATGGCGTACGAGCACACACAGATGACGTTTCCATAAAAAAAGGGACCAAAACAAAGAATCAAAAATGAAATACCACAGAAATTTGGAGATCCATCTAATTATCAGATACGTAAAGGCGGCAAGGGGAAGGTATTTTAATGAAAAATGAGATGTCGGGGTTAATAAAGGGGGAAAGGTGAGCTGTTGGAGGGCGATTGCACTGAGGAAGAGTATGGAGGCTTTCAAATACGAAGCCATCTTCCGTACGTGGTATGTAGATGGCGTCTGGGACTGACACAAGAAGGTAAACTTATGTAAATAAACTGCTGTTTTTTTATAATTTTGTTAACCCAAATTACACAAACCCAGTTATATTTCCCTCATCGGGCGATCAATTGTATCGTTTGCGCTGATCTGCCAGCAAATCGTTGGAAACGGGGGTGTGTTCCGTTAACAAGCGGCTTGCTATCGCTTGCGAAGCAGCTTGCTTGATTCAAAGTGCTCGAGCGCCATGTTGTGAAGCACGGGATTAACAACATGGCGGTCTCCATGGAAACAATGCTGTGTGGCACTCGAGAAAATGTTGTCCGGGTCGTCGTTTTCAGTTTTACTCGATACTCGTGTGACGAGTTCCACAAAGGGATTCATTGTCTTAGCAGCTGTTACAGAGTCCGAGAAGAAGGGAAGCAATGATAAATAAATGGGGCGTCAGAAGGAGGAGCCTCCTGCCAAGCTTATCTGTACACCTCCCTACCACTGTGTGTGTGTGTGTGTGTGTGTGTGTGTGTGTGTGTGTGTGTGTGTGTGTGTGTGTGTGTGTGTGTGTGTGTGTGTGTGTGTGTGTGTGTGTGTGTGTGTGTGTGTGTGTGTGTGTGTGTGTGTTTTTTTTTTTTGGGGGGGGGGTTGCATTTTTTTTGAATGTTGAAGAATTCGGATGAGAAGTAGTAATAAAAATATAATATTTAAATAAATGTTTAAATTTTATGAGTTTATACGAGTTTACGTAACATGGGTGGGTATGTATTCCTGTGAACATTTCATCGGTTGTAGTATCATGTAGATTCCGACTACTGCGGTCATTTTTGCTAACATGACAAAGCATCTCTCTTTATCCCTGGCTCCGCTTTCCAAGCGGATGATACGGAACGACTGGCTTGGAAAGCAATAACAAAACCGCTTGCGAACGGAACACACCCAAAGTTTGTGACTGTATGGCACAAATGTGAGGGGCCAAATGTATTTCACCTGTGCATAAATTTACTCTTTTGTGAATAAAATATATAACTTTTTAACCTTTAATGTTTTTCTTTCCCCGAGACTGCACTGCATCATGTTCAAGCCACGCCTCTAACATTCATCCCTCCGTCTCCACCCACTCGACACTAAGCCACGCCTCCAACATTCATCGCTCCGTCTCCACCCACTCGACACTAAGCCACGCCTCGAACATTCATCGCTCCGTCTCCACCCACTCGACACTAAGCCACGCCTCCAACATTCATCCCCCCCGTCTCCACCCACTCGACACGAAGCCACGCCTCCAACATTCATCCCCCGTCTCCACCCACTTGACACTAAGCCACGCCTCCAACATTCATCCCCCGTCTCCACCCACTTGACACTAAGCCACGCCTCCAACATTCATCCCCCGTCTCCACCCACTCGACACTAAGCCACGCCTCCAACATTCATCCCCCCCGTCTCCACCCACTCGACACTAAGCCACGCCTCCAACATTCATCCCCCCGTCTCCACCCACTCGACACTAAGCCACGCCTCCAACATTCATCCCTCCGTCTCCACCCACTCGACACTAAGCCACGCCTCCAACATTCATCCCTCCGTCTCCACCCACTCGACACTAAGCCACGCCTCCAACATTCATCCCCCCGTCTCCACCCACTCGACACTAAGCCACGCCTCCAACATTCATCCCCCCGTCTCCACCCACTCGACACTAAGCCACGCCTCCAACATTCATCCCTCCGTCTCCACCCACTCGACACTAAGCCACGCCTCCAACATTCATCCCTCCGTCTCCACCCACTCGACACTAAGCCACGCCTCTAACATTCATCCCTCCGTCTCCACCCACTCGACACTAAGCCACGCCCCCAATCACACCTTCGTTTTAAACCCGCCCTTTTTGTGCCAGCTCAAGACATCTTTGTTCCCTAGAGACTGGGGACGCCGAATGGATTGGCCTTTTTCGAACTGAGGACTTCGATTAAAACCAGGCTCTTTGGCTTTTACATCAAAGATTAGATAAATACAGACGCTCTAAGAAGTTGTAATTTAATGCTCAGGTATGCTCTTGCTACAGTTGGGGCTGGATATTCTGTTTGTTTACTGTAGCAGGGTCAACCAACCATCCCCCCCCCCCCCCACAAGCAGAAAGGTACTTGTACATTAAAACTTTTTCTAAAACAATCAAACGATGCTTGTTTGTAACTTCTGAACGAAATGAATTATTCTATCGAAATCGTCAAGGTAACAAAAGTTTGTAACCGGTGTAGTAATCGCGTGTAACCGAACCCCCATAACCCCCTCCAACATTTGTTTTATACTTATCCCAAATGGGGAGTGTGGGGTGGGGGTTGTGGCGGTATTTAAGTTGATACCTTTTTTATATAAGCGGTCTTTATATGTTGGGGTGTGCTAAATTACCTGTTTGTGGTCGATGTGGGTTCTTTTGACCTGTTGTGAGAACAAGATGCTGAACGGTTCTCGTTATACCATGTGTTGTGTTTTTATGTCACACAAGTATCACAGGTAACTTCAACAAACGGTTAAGTGGGGAGCGTCATGGGGACGAGCTCATCAGTACTACAGGCGACAGGTGAACTGACTTCGAACCAGGTAAGGATATATATATATATATATATATATATATATATATATATATATATATATATATATATATATATATATATATATATATATATATATATATATATATATATATATATAATGTGTCTTTCTGCACTAATGTCTTCTAGAACTCGTTAGCACACCCTGTATATGCAGTGCTGCCTTTTATGTCATCTTTTAAAGGGGAATATTGTACTATTTGAAGGTTATCAGAAATATTTTTGCCGAGAGAGAAAAAGGGGGGTGGGGGGGGGGACATACCTTCTTCACTCTCCTTGTTTATAAGGAAACTGCCAAGTTAAATAAGTTTTTTTTTTTTTGTCCTACCTTTTTCAAAGGTTCATTTTCCACCTTGTTGTAATTAAAAACATATTTTTCTCAAACTGATCCAGGAACTGTATGCATGTGAAGCATTCATGTTTACAAACACACTGTCTGTTATCAGGTTGTCACCTACGGCAGATGCACTGAGGTTCCCATTGAGATGCAGCCCCGGCGTGCCCTCAAAAAGCCACTGAAGTCGGTAAGACTGGCATTCGTGAATGGGATACGTACATTATTAACGCATCTCGGCACAAATGTTTCCATGTTGAATGCATGCCTTATAAGAATGTATGAAAGCTAATGCTATGTTTTGCAATGCTTTGAAGTGGTACCCACTGCAACATATGTGAGGCATTCAAAAAAAGTTATACAAAACAACATGCAATGGTCGAAGATACCGAAAAGGTATGCGGAGTGCGTTATCTTTTTAAAACATAATTGTTACTTGGCAAAAAATTTTGGCCAAATATGTTGGTCTGTAGCATTTGTCTGTCTGTTGGTCTGACACGATTTTTGGCCACAGTTTTCAAGGAAACTATCTGAATTATTTTGTGTGTGTAGTTGACCAGACGACGACAGCAACACTTAAATGTGGTGGATATCTGAATCCAGATCCAGTTCTGAGAATTTTTTAAAGTGATTCTTCACCTTTGAGAGAAAGGGCCAAAAACAATATATCGCACGATATCTCGAAAGGTTATGGACGGATTCACACGAAACTTGGTGGACAGGTTGGGAATGCCACGAGGAAGAATTATTTCGATTTTGGTGAAGATCACAATCCAGATCTGGAGATAAGGATTATTTAAATTTTTAACTGATTCTTCACCATTGAGAAAGGGGGCCAAAAACAACACATAGCTCAATATTTCAAAAGGTTATGGATGGACTCCGCAGAAACTTTGTGGACAGGTTGGGTGTATGAAAAGGACTAATTGTTTAAATTTTGTTAAAGATCCAAATCCGGATCCAGACACGAGAAATATTTAATTTTTAAGTGATGCTTCACCATTGAGAGATGAGGCTAAAAACGATATCTCGTGATATCTCAAAAAGTTGAGGACAGATTGGGATTAAACTTGGTGGACATGATGGGTGTGTGACAATGACGAATTGATTCGATTTTTTATGAAGATCCGAATCCGGATCCGAGAGTTTTTCAAGTGATTCTTCACCATTGAGAGATGCAACCAAAACTATGTATCACATGAGATTTCAAAAACTTGTGGACAAGTTTTGACAAAAATAGGTGGATGAGTTGGTTTGGTGACGAGAACAAGCCGATTAGATTTTGGTTAAGGTCCAGATTCAGATCCGACCAATCAATGGCATACAAAATGTAAACTATTCAGCCTGGCTGAGGGATTTGCTCTACCGAGTGCCATTCCGTTTCGCCGAGTGTCACTCTTAGTGATTTTTCATATTTTCTGTCCGTCTGTCTGTCCATCCATCTATCGACAGAATCGGCCCCAGCAGTAGTAACCCCATCATTTGGCAAATGCAGATGCAAGAAAACATTTTCAAACCTACATGATATGGGGTTCAGTGTGAGGGAAAGACCCCAATTGTCTTGATGTAAATGTGTATCGTATAGCACCACCCAGGAGAAGGCAGTATTACGAATCATGTGTGTATATATATATATATATATATATATATATATATATATATATATATATATATATATATATATATATATATATATATATATATATATATTGTGACGGCTGTGGGGGTAGATGGAAGAATTTAATAGAGAATGTAGCACAGTGTAGAGTTGCTTGGTTCATGGACGTGTAGGAGGCATGTCGATGTGACTAAGTGGGGAACATGTGAGCTTAAGTGTTACGTGTCACCACACAAGGGGGTGGTGTCATGTTAATTATCTGGGGTTTAAGAATAAGCTTCCCCAATATGTAATCGCCCCTCTGTTATTTTTCCCTATCTTTTTATATTTCAAGATCGGCAATAAAGGTTGGAAACACATCCCTAAAACCACAACAAGCAAACGTGCCGAACGGGCATAAGTTCTGCCTTCCCGGGTTTCGTGCGAGCAGGCAACACCCCAGAGGCAGAGGATGAAATAGGACAGAGGAGAGTGGATTTCAAGGTTGGCTTGCCATTTTTGGAGAGCTGTGATTAAAGAGGAAGGCTGGCACATTTTGAGAGGCATTGGACTCGGTAAGCTTGTGCATTTTGTGGAGAGCCATCATCAGAGTGGAGGCATGAGGTGCATTGTTTTTGAAGAGGTGAGAGTGGAGGGTGAGCATACGCCAAGGAGGATGACATGACCATTGAATTCGTGTTGAGGCAATTTGGCTCACATGGTGAAGCAAGACGCTAGCCTTTGGCCCTTGGTTGAGTTGTGAGAAATGGACCTCGAGGTTCGTGTATGTCATAAGCAGCTGCACTGAGGCTCTGAGCCTTAGTGTTGAGTGCCGCTCATGGATTGCCTAGTGTATGTTTTTCCTGCTACGAGAGAAGCACCATTTTTCACGCGTATGCACGTACTGGTGGAAGCGCATCGATTCCAAGTCCCAAAAAAGATCAGCTCTGGGCCAAGCTGAATACAAGAATAGTAGTCGGGTGGTAGGAAGGGGGAATCACCACCGGAAGAAGGACAAATTTTCATCCAATTTTTCTAGACCAGTTTTTTTGTGTCGATTACGAATATGAAAGGTGATCAGCCAGGTTTGGGGGCTTTTCCGAGATATTACTGGTCAAATGTCAACCAGGGTCAAATTTAGCCAATTATGAGTTTTTACTATAAAACTGATTCTGAAAGCTAAAATACTCTGTATTTATGGCTCGTTTATACTTTCAAGTGTCTAATCTTTATCAAAACAGAAAATCAAATCATTTTAGGGCTGACATTTACTCAAAGTTCAAAGGTCAACAAATAACAACTAGTGAAAAAACAGATAAAATGCCTAAAACTGGTCGATGTTGCTGAAAATTGTGATCAATGTTTCATCTAAGCTAAAATAGAGGAACGGGCACCCCTGCCCATTTTCCCACCCATGTGTCCTTGTGGGGTCCCCCAGGGGCACCTCCTTGCCCCCAGAACGTTTTCAAAAATATTGATTTTTTAAAATGCAAACAATTTCAAATTGGTAAAATAGCCTGAAGTCTGTGTAAAAAAAAAAAATAAAAAATAAAAACGCTAAAACTGAAAAGAATAAATTGATGAAAATGACAATGAGTAATTTCCATCTTTTGCAGCCAGTGGCATATCTAGTATGAAGCTAAAGCTTTAGGGCCCCCAAACCCGGAGGGGCCCCTGAAGCAACTTTTTACTATCATCGGCTGTTACTATGCCAATGTTGTACAGGCTTAAAGCCAATATCTTATTCTACTTTTCGATAATATGCCGCCAATTTTCTCTCATCTTTCGACTACAACAACGTGTTTTTTTTTTGTTATTAAATTACAAGGCGCTGCAGTAATTTATTGGAAAGTTATGTAACTTTAAATATATTGTTACTAATATATTTTTTTCTCTTGTCACCCCCGGAACAAAATTCCTTTTTTGCACGGTTGAGCTGAAACTGTAATGTGAGACCTTGCGACATTTATTTTGAAGATCATCATAGATCACGGGAGTGGCAAAGGTTTGCGATTCCTTGATCTGAGTCAATGTCAACTCACTGAACTCCAGAAATATGCATTGCTTGGTATCCACGCCTTTTCGGGAAATGACTACGTTTCTTCATTTTTCCAAAAAGGGAAGAAAACTTGGTGGACACTGATAAAAAATGATGAAAATATGCAGAAAGTATTCGCAGAACTGGGTAACGAGCAACAACTTTCCAGCATAGTGTTTGATGGACTTCAAATATGTACTTGTGCAATCTACAATCAAAGGAGATGCAAACGTATTAATGAAGCCAGATCTACTATTTTCTGGAATCGATTTCGTGACGGCAAGGTAGCTGATCTGTGTGCATTACCCCCATGTGAGTCAGCACTGGCATTACATTCAGCTCGAAGTAACTATGTAGCCAGGATGTGGCATCTGGCTCACAGACCCCAGCAATTATTGGACACTCCAGTAAACCATGGGTGGACTGAAGATTTATCAATCCATTGGGTTGATATACCATATCCTGTGGATGTTGTGGAACTTCTGTGTAATATTTCTGATGAAGATAGTGAAGACGAGTTATCAGACTACAGTGATTGTGATGAAATGTCCGACTAACATCTATATTTGGTGATTGTATCCAGTGACGTAGGTATACTACTTCCACTGTCTTTAGCTAGATTTCTTAAATGTAATAACTGTTGATTCTTCTGACTGTACCTGATTGAAACATGTTTTAGGGGTATTACATACAAAAGCATCTTAATGTTTCATCTAGAATCTATGAGGAGCAGGGGCAGTTCAGACAAAAGGGCATTTATGCGTTTAGAAAAAGATTTTCAGATATTTTATAGAAAAATGTGTGATATATATATTTTTAAGGCAATGTCTGAATAAAAATCGATAGACAATGCATGAATTTTCATTACTATAGTGGTTAGAAACTACAGTGGTACCTCGACTTACGAATGTCTCTACATACGAATGTTTCAGGTTACGAAGCGCCTGAACGGGAAAATATTGCCTCTAGTTACGAAGGCGTTTCAGGATATGAAGTCAAAAATACAGTACAGTACGCGCTGCTTTTCGCTGCTCCCAGAGTTTCCCGAACGTAAACAAACTTGTAGCTGCTCTGCCATTGGCTATCGCCTAAAATCTGCCTGGCAACCCTTTGCGTATGCATGTATCCCAGCATGCTCTTAGTGTCCCCGTCCCGCTCTGTAAATATAGTTATACTGTATACAGTCTATGGTCCCGCTACGAAGTGCTGGGACAGTGTTACAGTACAGTACGCGTGTGGATTACAGTAACTTTTATTCACAATGGACCCCAAGAAAGCAATGAAGAAAAGTGGACAAGGAGAAAAGAAGAAGAAGAGAGTTTTTCTGGCCATACAAACAAAGCAAGAGATAATAGAAAGGTATGAAAAGGGGATGCGTTTGATTGATCTCGCAAAAGAATATGGACGTAATATATCTACGATCGGCACGATAATAAAACAAAAGGAAGCCCGAAAAGCTACGACTCCTTCCAAAGGCCTCTCTGTCATTTCCAAGAGGAGGTCGGCAGTGAACGATGAGATGGAGAGGTTGTTACTCGTGTGGATAAAGGAGAAAGAGATCGCTGGTGACACAGTGACAGAGGCCATAATTTGCGCAAAGGCAACCGCCATCTTCACTGACCTCGTGAAGGAGGATACAGGCGAGGGAAATTCGGCGCAGTTCGTAACGAGAATAGCAGTTAAAAGGTAAATGAATATTTTTATTATTTCCTTTATTCTTTGTTTTTTACATTATGTGCCTCTCGTTTTATGTTTATTGTGCGGTAATCTAATTTTAACATGTATTTGTTTCATGTTCTGATGCATTTTTATGATTTATTAAAAAAAAATGTCCGAATTTTGCGGGGCTTGGAACGGATTAGCGCATTTACATTCAAAAGGCGTCTCTACTTACGAAGGTTTCAGGTTACGAAACTACTCCCAGAACGAATTAAATTCGTAAGTAGAGGTACGACTGTACATATGATAATGAAATTTGAATATAATTTCTTTTTAACTTTTGGGGGCAAGTGGTTGCTCTTGTGGCACGCCACAACGGTGGGGCAGAAAGAACAGACGTAGGATGGCCCGCACCTCTAGTTTAGCTTAGATCAGTGGTTCTTAACCTTTTTATGTGCTCGTACCCCTTGAGCTTTCATAATATTTCCCCGTACCCCCTGTCTAAAAATTTCTTATTAGTTATTTATTTATTTTTTATTATCATTATTATTGGAATTTAAGTACTACACTCACATTAGTGCTTCGCCGATGTTGGCAATTTTTTGGGAATCAGCAAGTTGGAGTCAGTGTGATTACCGATTACAGTACGTACTGTATACAACCCAAAATCACTGAGTAGCTTTCACGGAAAAACAACGTTGCATTTGAATAGATGTTTCAGGGAGATGTTCACAAAGATTAATCTTTTAAATAGCTGCATGTGATCAGTGGAAAACAAAAGTTGGTTCAGTAATTTAAAAGTCACACTAACATGGCAAACGGCTCGAAAATTGGGTATTATTTCACAACTCGTTCAGGATGATGAAGCATGAACTACTCGGTCAGGATGACGGAGCACGAAACACTCGGTCAGGATGACGGAGCACGAAACACTCGGTCAGGATGACTGAGCAGGAACCACTCGGTCAGGATGACTGAGCACGAACCACTCGGTCAGGATGACTGAGCACGAACCACTCGGTCAGGATGACGGAACATGCATGACGACTGGCTCAGAATGACGGAGCATGCACGACCACTCGCTAAGGATGACGGAGCACGCATGACCACTTGCTCAGGATTAGAAAGCACGCACGACCTCTCACTCAGGATGACGGAGCACACACGACCACTTGCTCAGGATGACTGAGCACGCACGACCACTCGCTCAGTATGACGGAGCATGCATGACCACTCGGTCAGGATGACGGAGCACGCACCACCACTCTCGCACTATGACGGAGCATGTACGACCACTCGCTCAGGATGATGGAGCATGCACGACCACTCGCTCAGGATGACGGAGCACGCACGACCACTCGCTCAGGATGACGGAGCACGCACGACCACTCGCTCAGGATGACGGAGCACGCACGACCACTCGCTCAGGATGACGGAGCACGCACGACCACTCGCTCAGGATGACGGAGCATGCACGACCACTCGCTCAGGATGACGGAGCACGCACGACCACTCGCTCAGGATGACGGAGCACGCACGACCACTCGCTCAGGATGACTGAGCACGCAAGACCACTCGCTCAGGATTACGGAGCACGCACGACCACTCGCTCAGGATGACGGAGCACGCACGACCACTCGCTCAGGATGACGGAGCACGCACGACCACTCGCTCAGGATGACTGAGCACGCAAGACCACTCGCTCAGGATTACGGAGCACGCACGACCACTCGCTCAGGATAACGGAGCACGCACGACCACTCGCTCAGGATGACGGAGCACGCACGACCACTCGCTCAGGATGACTGAACACGCAAGACCACTCGCTCAGGATTACGGAGCACGCACGACCACTCGCTCAGGATGACGGAGCACGCACGGCCACTCGCTCAGGATGACTGAGCACGCACGACCACTCGCTCAGGATGACTGAGCACGCACGACCACTCGCTCAGGATGACGGAGCACGCACGACCGCTCGCTCAGGATGACTGAGCACGCACGACCGCTCGCTCAGGATGACTGAGCACGCACGACCGCTCGCTCAGGATGACTGAGCACGCACGACCGCTCGCTCAGGATGACGGAGCACGCACGACCGCTCGCTCAGGATGACGGAGCACGCACGACCGCTCGCTCAGGATGACGGAGCACGCACGACCGCTCGCTCAGGATGACGGAGCACGCACGACCGCTCGCTCAGGATGACGGAGCACGCACGACCGCTCGCTCAGGATGACGGAGCACGCACGACCGCTCGCTCAGGATTACGGAGCACGCACGACCGCTCGCTCAGGATTACGGAGCACGCACGACCGCTCGCTCAGGATGACGGAGCACGCACGACCGCTCGCTCAGGATGACGGAGCACGCACGACCGCTCGCTCAGGATGACTGAGCACGCACGACCACTCGCTCAGGATGACGGAGCATGCACGACCACTCGCTCAGGATGACTGAGCACGCACGACCACTCGCTCAGGATGATGCAGCACGCATGACCACTCGCTCAGGATGACGCAGCACGCACGGCCACTCGCTCAGGATGACGGAACACTCATATCACTCGCTCTGAATGATGTGGGACAGGAAAAGCTTACACAGTGAGTGAACGATTCGCTCAGAATGATGTAGCGCAGTACCGCTATCAACTATATGGCGCTCGGCAAGTGGCTTTAGCACTCAAGCAAGCACTCCAATTAAATGGTTGATGAGGATTGGCTGGCCAGGATGTGGATGCATACTATATCAGATCGCTTTAACTTTAAAGCTGGTCTTCACCGCATACGCATCAGTTAAAGAAATAAAATGAATTCGTTCAAATACTTTTATCCACAAAAGAGTTGCCATTTAATATAGAACAACCCTGGAGACATCGCAAAGTTTAATCAACCCTGAAATGAACATTGCAGATAATCCACCACATTGCCTGCTCATCTGTGCATTACGCATTACGTGTTGCATCGTTCGTGGTCCGTGCAAACATTATAGCTTTTTTTTAAATGTCCATTTTTCACCAGATTTGCTTCAATTTCCAGTCAAGCACCTTGCGACACCTCTGAAAATGTAGACGCAGATCTGGCAGACACTCGTATGGATAAGCAGTTCCTCTGGGGGACATGGCGCACAGTCCAGTAGTGAATGCATTAAACCATATATCTCAATGAAGCTGGTTAAATTTGGCACATTCATAAATATTTTGTTCACTCAATATAATTCTCCAAACAGTAGAAAAAGATAACTTTAATGCTTTAGAAATTCCACATTTTCTTGTGTATATATGGAGAAGGGACCATAGCCTTGCTTGCTTTAAGTAAATAGGTTTATCGACTTCGTCATACAACTCATTATAATATGATTATGAGATTTAAATCATATTTCGACACTTTAGTCCGGAAGATATCCGATCCTCAAAACCAAAATAATATTTTGATGTTGTATTTACTTCGTTCATGAGAGTAGATCATGGAAAATTGCATCATATAATGGATGAATCACTCAAAGCTCCTAATTTCAAAAATATAGCACTTACAAAAGTGATGTATACAGTGATTCATAGCTATTATAAACAGGCATTCGATAATATGCGTGAGGAAAGTGAAAAAAAAAACTTTATCGTTAAGAAATCATTGTGGCCTCTTCTAAGTCAGAGCATTGTTGAGCAGACCAAAAAACATGATGGCTTCAGACCCCAGCAAGGTTATTCAGGAGATGCCTTAAGACCCCAAAGAGTGAGGTGGCCGAGGATGTGCCTGATAATGGATATAATTAAATAAGTCTGTTCATTGTCTTCAAAGGGGTATTTTAATTTACCAAAACACCCAATTTTCACTCATGCACTCCCTTGAAGTTCCCTTAGTATCTTTACAAAGTTTCAGGCTGCTAGGTTTCATGGTTTTGGAGTTATGGATGACACACTGCCATTTATTAGTGTTGGTGCACAATACAATATACACAACAATACACAAACGCAACCTATACATCGATTTAAAGGTAATTTTACTGCTCATCGAACGACATAACTCTGAAGAGTGAAAGAAGAGTTTGTAGAAAAAGGTTGCTGCCTTAGCTAACTTCTCTAAATGTACAACCTGCAAAAATTCCTTTGTGGGCAGAGGGAGGGGAAGGAGTGGCGGTGCGGTGGAAGGAGAGGAGGGGATGAGGTGAAAAGAGCCATTGGATGAGTCGGGGGGGGGAGGGGACGGGAGGTGGTGTGACAGGAGGAAGGGGTGGGGTGGGAGGGGAAGAGGAGTGAGGAGGGACCCAGCGTTGCTCAGCAATGTCGGGTACCTTTGCTAGTACAGTATAATGGACCTTCTCCAAAGTTATGATATGGAGTATGATATATTGTGACCAATAAAATTTATTTGAAAAATGACAAAAAGTATATAGTGCATTTCCAAGAATGTGCCTTAGCACATTGCCCACTGAAGGTGGGCCAAGAAGGGAACTCCCTCCCGGAGGGTGCGAGTGCCCACTAGTATGTATATATAACAAGACCCAATCACATCTGTCACTTGTAATTAGAGGGAATGACCAATCAGCTCTCACCTAATCAACCACCGAGGTGGCTCGGTTTTCAATAAATTAACCCCCATGATCTTGTAACCAAAGACGGGAGCAAGCCGAAAGAGGAAGAAGAAGAGAAGAAGATCTTGTAGCCAAAGAAAGCTGCATAAAACAACCAGGAAAAGCTACTGTTTACCTTTGTTTTAACCTTTCACAGTATTATTGTGGTTGAATAGTGACCCCCTGTGGTGAGCGCGTTCATAGCTTGGTATTCACCAATGTGTGTGCCGTCCCTCAGATGGACGTTAAACTGGGTGTCCCATCTGCCAACATTAGTTTCTAGATGTTAAAGATCCCACAGTGTCCTTCTTGAAGAGTTGGTGAGCTATCATCAGCATCCTGGTCAGATTCCAAATTACTGCCCTAATCTACAGAGGGCATTGCATCAGTGACACAGCAGCATCCTCAGACAATGTTGCTACCCCCACATTCTTATGCTGCATTCGAAAGAAGAAGAAGCTAGTGGCCTGCTAATATAGTTTTGCTACTCTTGACGACTGGAGTCAGAATTTAAAGATTTTTCAAGTCCACCTAATAATAAATATAAAACAATGTTGCAGCATCAGTAATGTGTACTTCATAAATATCTGTTCACCCATGATGCCATCGATCACTATATAATATTTAGCACCAAATATCCCTGACAGGTCAGCTCGAGCCGTCATTTCAAAGGCTTGGGTGCAAGTCTGCGCTCCGTGGCCTCTGAAGAGCTAACGGCTGTGCTGGAGCTGGAGCGGTTGCGCCGGGAGTGCGAGATCCTGCGTGTGAGCAAAGAGAGTGAGGTTTCTGGCTTGCGGCGCAAAGAGGGGAAGCTGGATCAAGAGAACCGGAGGCTTCGTGCGGAATTGCAGGCAAGACTTGGAAGGGGAAATTTATTAGATGGGGTTACCAGTGTATTTCAACGTTGTCACTTGTGATTCTGCTGACCTATTCTTGTCACTATTGTTAAATTTACTCAGCCTTATATAGATCTAGATTATGGAGACATATGTAGAGTTAAGATTGATAAGTGTTTCCATGAATCTGTATGAGGTTGACAGGATAGCTCAGAGGTAGTGTGCTTGCCTTTGAGCTGTCAAGTCTGGGCTTGAATCTCCACCCAACTGGATATTGTCACCCTGGTGCTTTGCATGCAGGGTGCTGCATCAATGTGTACCATTCCATTGGAGAGACATTCATTAATTATATGATGGATGTTCAAGATTACATAATACCCTTTAAAAAGAGTAGGCCACTGGGTTCCAGGACCTTGGCCAAATTATATATTCCTGCCCTCACATACAGCACCCTTTGATGGAGTGAAACCACTCAGCCAACACTTATTGCCTGGTGATGGCTGAGTGGTTAGGGTGGCTGGCTTGGGATCTTAGGGTCCTCAGTTCAAGCCCCATTGACCACTGAATTAACACCAGGTGGGGTTGACTCAGCCTGTCATCCTTCCGAGGTCAGTGAAATGTGTACCAGTGTGTACTGGTATAAATGGTTGTGTTGGCGCTGTTCCATGCCTGAAACCGCAGTGTGGTAATCTTCATCCTGATGAAGCAGTACTGATCTGGAAGGAAAGAAGGAGTGGCAACCTGTCCAGGGTTTTTACCAGCCACAGCAACTGCTTCAGCAAAATATGGTCTCGGGTGATGATGATTGTGTGTGTGTGTGTGTGTGTGTGTGTGTGTGTGTGTGTGTGTGTGTGTGTGTGTGTGTGTGTGTGTGTGTGTGTGTGTGTGTGTGTGTGTGTACTTGTCACTCAGGCCTTGCAGAAGACTTGCCAGAAGCTGCGAGCTGAGCGTGAAGCAGCACTCGAAGCCAAGGCCCAGGCTATGGAGAGAGCTGGTGCTTTTTCCCAGGACAGAGACAAACTGCAGAGACAATTTAAGGTTTTTTTTGCTTTGCTTTGTTTTAAATACACATCACTTTCATTAGGAAACTCCAGATAATTTAACACAGCCTCAAACTTTTTGTTTCTTTTTCGATCTGAATTTTTTTCCCACCTGCATAAGATTGAGGATTATAATCGGTCGTTTCTGGCCATGTGAGATCTCCACAGGGCGTTAGCATTCAGACCTCCACCCAAAAGGATTGGTGTGAAATGAGTACATGTCAATTTGTAAAAGCTTTTACCAACACCACTTTTAATGTGTGCTGTTTCAAACTTATGTCTTCATCAGTACATCAATGCAGTTCATTCTGAGCATAAACTAATGTTCTTTTTTGTGCATTTCTCAAACCACACTAGACCACATGGATGCCAGGGACTGTACTCGTAAATCCCCAAATCCTATTTTTGTAAAGAAAAAAGATGAGGAAAGTTAAAACTAAAAACAGACAAAGTTAAAGCTGAAAGGAGGAACATAAATAGAAGAAGGGCCAAAAAAGATAGACATTTTCTATCACTCGCATATTAACTTAACAAGCCAACGAAGCACAGGCGTGGAAGGATAGAGCAGTTTATCTTGTGAATGGCACTGGTGATTTGGATGGAATTATTGTCCTTAAACTGTAGTTGAAGGAGTTAATTGTTCATATTTCATATTTGTGTCTTAAAATTTGTTGTTGATTTTATCGTATGGTGGTAAAGTGGGGTTCGGTCTTATGGCGGTGAGGTCGGGTGTGGTCAAATTGTGATGCTGAGGCGGGGTGAAGTTGTGATGATGAGGTAGTGTGGGTTGAAATTGGATGATTAGGTGAGGTAGGGTGGGGTGAAGTCGTGATGGTTGGGTGGGGTGAAGTTCTGGTCGTGAGGTGAGGTAAGCTGAATTAGTGGTGCTGCTGAGGTGGGGTGAAGTGGTGCTAAAGTAATTGAGCAATGTCATTAAAGAAAAGTACTTGGATGTGTAAAAATGCTTATTATACCTTTGCTAGAAAGTAAAAAGAGAAGTTAAGTTTTGGGATTTTACTACAAAGCAAAAAACAATGTTTGTAATTCATGTTTATGATTTATATCTCCATGTTCTGGTCACATATGCTCCAGCACCAGATTACACCGTGTTGCATAAGCCACTGAAACAGGCTGAATCTCAACAATCAAGAACAATCCTACTTGCCTGCTTCCGTTTATAGCAAAATTGCTTTCAGAGATGACAGCTCATACCCACTACCGAGAGGCAGAACAACTTCTATTAAGAAAACCCACAATAGGGTTGAAAGGATAGCCTCGAGTCTCTCGACATTTTCATACTCATCTCTGAGCTGCCTATCCTGGTTTTTAATTCTGACCCATCTATAAACTGTCATCTTGGTGTTTTGCATGAAGTGTGATTTATCAATGTGTGCACCATCCCTCGGATGGCCGTTAAACTGGGTGTCCCATCTGCTGGTATTAGTTGATGAACATTAAAAATCCCAAGGTGTCTTCTGGGAAGTGTCAGTGAGATATTGCCACAGATGCCAACCCTCCCGATTTCATCGGGAGGCTTCCGAAAATTCACCCAAACTCCCGCCCTTACGATCACTATCCTTATCCTCCCGAAATTTTGATATTTTTGCACTGTTCACTAATCAGAATGTACTAGTATGAGAATTGAATGAAAAGCATCGTCTGCTACGTATAGCATGTGGTAACTCCATAACGTTCGCTGCTACCAAATTGTACGTAAAAAATTGCAAATTCAAATGAGGAGCAGCGAAACATTGGGTCTGGATCTCGCTTATGCGATCATGCACTGAGATTTAGTGCATGCGGTATGTGTGCAATACAGTGCATGCGGTATGTATGCACAGTGTATATGCATGCGATACGCTCACTGCATGCAGCTGGGCCCCGTACCAGCCCGGCGGTCGCGACCACCGTGCGGTGTTTAACAGCCGCTAGAGTTCTACGAGTCGCGCTGCAGCTGTGGAACATCGACTTCGAAGTTACCGATGCTTACGAAGACCAAGAAATGGTCTCAGAAGTACAAGACCGAATACAGTCTCCAATACCCGTGTATTCGAAAGTCTGAAAGAGGAATTCATCATGCGTATTGTACAGTATGCAGCGTTGATATTTCAGTTGAGCACGGAGGTCGCGATGATATTCGGAAGCACGTTGGAAGCAAACGGCACACGGACATTGCAAAGGAGAGATCTTCGAGCACGAGTACCGGTACACTTCTGAATTATTTCACCAAACAAGGGACAAGCGAGGAAGAGGATGTTACCCGAGCGGAACTTCTCTTTAGTGGATTTATTGTGGAACATAACTTGCCCATATCAGTCTCAGATCATGCTGGACCTCTATTTCAAAAGATGTTTCCAGATTCAAAAGTTGCTTCAAAGTATGGATGTGCAAGAACAAAAACTTCAGCAATAATTGGTGAGTTGTCAAATGTTACTGCTTCATCTATTGCCGATATTGCTAGACGAGCTCCATTTAGCCTAGCTACAGACGGTAGCAATGACAGTGGTGAGGCCCAGCTATATCCTGTCCTGATTTCGTACTATGACAACAGTGCTGGGATTGTGAAGCAAGGTTTGCTAAGTTTGCCTGCGTGCAAACAAGATTCCACTGGAGAAAACATTTTCAAACTGCTTGATCATGAGTTCAGTGACAGGAAAATTCTGTGGGGAAATTGTGTTTCCTTTTGTGCTGATAATGCCTCTGTCATGGTGGGCAAGCACAAAGGAGTCGCTGCTTATATCCACAAACAAAATCCAGAGTGCTACATCATGGGATGCCCTTGCCATATGATGCACAATACGGCCAAGAAGGTGGCTCAGGCCTTACCCATTGAATTAGATGACTTTCTCATCGATATTTACTACTACTTGGACAAAAGTAGTAAACGCGTCAAAGGAGTGAAAGCACTGCAAGAACTCTGTGATGCCCCGACACACAAGATTCTGAAGCATGTCGCAACAAGGTGGCTGTCCCTTGGTCAGTGCCTAGACAGGCTGATTGAACAGTGGGAGCCACTTCGCCTCTTCTTCAAAGAAGAAGTACGAAGAAAAATGCAACCAACTGTAGCCAAGACTCTAACAACGAGCAAGAAGGACGGCACTGTATCTACTGCCAGTACTGGCACTGCAGGATCAAGCACTAGTGGAGCAGCATTCACCACTACCACTGCAGTATCTGCTGCGAAGAAGACAGCAGGGACAGCACCAAAACCAATGCTGAGAGCAGGTAGCATCACCGGCCCTTCATCACGTTCATCTACAAAGCAGATCCCTTCAGAGTCGAGAAAGACTGTGATAGTCCCATCTACAGGCAAAGAAGGACCCAAGTTAAGTTCTGCTTTTGCCAAATCACTTGATAGAAGCTCAGCAAAACCTTCGAATCAGAGGTCTTCTTCCTTGGCTGCACCTACCTCAAGCTCTCTCCTCAAACGTAAAATTGGATCTGGTACTACGAGTCTGACCTCTTCTGCTGGCAGTAAACGCAAGTGTGATCGCCCTGCGGCTAAGTGTACTACGAGTTCTACAACTAAAAGCGCATCTTCCTCAAACACTGTGCAGGAATCTAGAGAAAAACGTGTCAACAGGATGTTCTTGTCTCCACAAACAAAACTCTATTATTTCTTCCTTCGATATGCTAACAAGCTTTTTGAGAAGGGGAATCTTCTGCTCCAAAGAGACGAACCCTGTATTCATCTCCTGCACGGAGAATTGAATGGTCTTCTGAAAGATATCTTCGTACGGTTTTTGAAACCATCGGTGTCATCGGTTGCTCTGGTAAATGTACCCTTCTCTGACAGAAATCATCAGAAGAATGATGAGGACCTCATGATTGGGAACGATGCCAAACTGTATATAAGGGAACAAAGGAGTCTCAAGAAATCCACCTTCACTCTGAGTGAGTCAGACATCCAAGGTTTCTTCAGTGCAGTTCGCTCATATTATGTGAAAGCCTGCAATTATATCTTCAAAACCTGGCCGCTAGATGATGAATTAGCCAAGCATGCTCAGGTGCTGGATGTTAAGCTACACCAAGAAGTGGGGTTTGACTGTGTGGAGTTTTTCATCAAGAAATTCCCCTGTCTGTTCAGTGGCGGTGATAGTGACATAGACAGTCTTGAGAGTGAATTCGCTCACTACCAGGCAGACGCCTCCATAGCTACAATTGCTACTGAGACAGTGAGAGTGGATGAGCAGTGGCATCGGATTTCACAGCTCACAGATCCCTGCACTGGTGCCAAGAAGTATCCTAATTTGAGCAAAGTGATGAAGGGAATCTTGGTCATTCCTCATTCGAACGCATCATGTGAGCGGGCACTCAGTCTTGTACGGAAGAATCATACTGAATTTCGTCCCAATTTGAGTGTCAAAACCCTGGAAGCTCTCTTAATTGAAAAACTAGCTCATAGCACCCCTTGCTACCAGAGAGAATACAGCAAAGACATAATCAGAAGGGCTAAAAGAGCCACACAGCTGTCACTCAGCAAAGCTGCCATGGAAAAAGCAAGCAGCAGTAGTACCAGCCAGTAAGGTAAGAAAAATATTGCTTCTTTTGTGCTTTTTGTTAATCTTTGATTGTCCCCTAACTTACTAATATTAACATACATGTAACATTAAAAAGTGCACAATTTTCCCCTTTTTTGTTCAAAAAGTGGGAATTCTTAACATGTTAAATGCTCCAAAATAGGGCTCAGAGGGCACTAGAGAGCGTCTAGAACCCCAGAGCTTCCAGGGCCCTAAGGCGGGCCATGGACCCCGGCGCAAGGGTCGAGCGCTCCGCGCTCGAGATGTGCGCTTCACGCACATTATTTGGTGTCGGTTGCAAATCCTCCCTAATTCTGATTTCCAAAAGTTGGCATCTCTGTATTGCCAGCACATTGAATGAATAAATTGCCAATTCCTGCCCAAATCACCTTCAGTTGAGTATCCTGGGCGACCTGGTCAAAGTGGCGACCTGTCCAGGATTGGTTCTTGCCAAGAAACGGTTCTTGCCTTGCCAGGATTAGTTCTTCCCTCTTGCCTAGAAATACCTCAGAGCTCTGTAAATCATATGGGGCTCCAATTATTATTATTATTATTATTTATTCTTGAAGTCACATAAAACTGGAATCTATTCAATCCAGCTTGGAATTGTTTCTTTGTTAGTACGAGGTTAATGCAACCATTCCGTGAAAGAACGTGCTTATTTACACGTGTAACACATTTAATCATTGACTGTGAACGTTTACACTCCAGTTTAGCAAAATTGCTGGATCTTGGTGTACAGTTCTGCATAATGTTATCCTGTATGAATGTAATTTAGACTGTCATGTGAAATGGCTGTGGACAAAATGGGCTTTTCGACCGTCATAAAGGTAACCTGGTTTCACCTAATTTCTCAAATATAATCTCAAACACTCCACCCACCCTTCGTTCCTCCCAGATTTTTCGTGAGACAAAGGAGCGGGAGGTCCGAGACCTGTTACATACTTGCCAGAGGCTGGAGAGGAAATTCCAACGCCTGCAGATGCAAGGGGACACTCCATGGGAGATCAGCCTATCCGATGAAGAAAGCATTGATCATGATGGATCAGGTGCAATGAACCCGACAAATTTCTTCGTAATTTCTGTGTGGGGTCTCATAAAGAGTTGCATCTCAGGAATTAAACTTGGATCAGTTCCAGAAAACGTATTATGCAAATATTACTTGTTCAATATATTTAGCTATCTCACTGAACACATTGTTTATGGCATGGTTTAGATTACTTGAAGTACCCACTGCATATAATCCTTTTTGAATGATCCCCCCTCTTTCCCCCATCTCTCAATAAAATCTTGTCCTTTCCATAATCCTCCCACTTTCGGGCCTTGGTAGGTTCGCTTGTCATGAGCAGTGAGCAGTCCTCGGGCAGTGCGTTGCAGACATACTCGATGATGCCCGATCCTGATAAAACGCACAATGGCTCCAAGCCATTCTCAGTGAGCCAAGGTATGTGTTGCAAATAAACACAGTAAATATTATAAGGAGTTCTTGAAGTACTTCACCGAACTGCAAACAGAACACTGGCTTTTTTTCTTTGGTACGTTGTATGAGACCTGCATTCCTCATTTCGTAGCTCACTTGTTCTTCATGACTTTCCTTTTTTGTAGTTTTGTACTTGCAGGTCTGTTGAAAATGTGCCTTCATTGACTATTTTGAGCTTTGTTCGGTTTATTTTCCTTGAAGCCTCGCATTAAGGACAATCTATGACCAAGATTTTGTGGACAGGGCAATTCATTAATGAGTGCTGTCCCTTGGATGAATGTAAAATTGGGAGCTAGTCACGCCGGGAGCTAGTCACGGGTGGGCCTTTCGACCTCACCACGATCGTGCCAATCGGCCACCCTCGTAGGATAGGGTTGTTCGCCAAACTCGACCTACCTAATTACCCACGTGGATGGTAAACTGGGCGATCGTACCTCGCCGCAGGTCGACTCCGGACACGAGCCACTTGGACGGCCCGTTCCGTACTATCGGGATAACCGAGCGGTGTTGTCGTCGACCTTGACGGTTCAGATTATTTACCGGGCGTTTTGCACCCACTACGACCCCTTTACGTGAAGCAAGATGGAGATTCAATTGGAGAAAAGATGAAGCAAAATGGGAAAACAGTTCACACAATGCACATTTATTTCCTGGCACACGGAAAGCACGTATATACAGCCATACAGTCAAAATGCACATAAAGCAACCAAAACAATAAAAGCAACAACAACGCAGAGTTAATACCGACTACGCGCACACACGGCAACACTTATACAGTTTTACTTCATAGACGGCGCCAACACACATTTACACAAAAGCAAAGGAAAGAAGCCACCCTCATAGACAAGGAGGCAGACAGGCCCATAGGCCAAATGTGCGCGGGACCTAGAGGAGCGGCGAGACCGGGGGCGTCCTACCCGCGTCCTCGTGACGCGTTGGCGGGGCGAGCCGCAAATGTGGCAGCGCGGCTGTGCCCCGACTCCGTGCTCCTTGGCGGGTTTCGTTGGCACCACGTGTGGGGGGGGTGGGAACGGGGCCCCCTTTTGCACTATCTCAGCGCTGGGGAAAGGGAGATTGATGCCCTGGGGGAGGGCAGTGGCTGGCTGGCTTGGGTCCCGCGACGAGACGAGCGATCCCCCACACCGTAACCTCGTCGCCGACCGCCGTCCTCGCCTCGGACCCGAGCTCCCTTGCCTGCAGTTCCACCGCGTGCACTTGCCTCGACTTCACCAACGCAACGCAACGCGTCCCCAACAGCCACTTCTCGACGACCCTCTTCAGGCAACTCCAGAACTCAACTCTTCCTGCAACTCTTCTAAGTTCCGCATTCTCCCCACCCGACGGACTCGACTCTGCCACTCTTTTCGCCTTGCGCTCGCCTTTTTATAGGTGGGCAGGAGAAGCCAATATGCAAATATTCGGATCAGAATGACCTCGGGGGCGGAGCCACGCTCGCCCATTGGTCGGAGGAAACGGGGGCGTGAACCTCCCCTGATCCTAGAATTTGCATATATCGACTTCACACACACGCACCTCGAGGCGGGCCAGGCCGCCCTGCGCTCGCTAATTGGACGGAGGAGAAGTGGGAGTGTAGCGTTTTTGATCCGAGTTTTCCCCTCGGAAAGGCCGCCATTTGCGCTCGCGGCTCGGTGCGTTCGGCACCAATCGCCGAACGGGCCCGAGACAGCCCGACGTTCAGTGTTCACAGATGGTGCGGTTGTTGGTTGCGAAGGTGGTGGAGGGTTTTCGGTGGTGGTTTAATGGTTATGGTGCCTTTTGGGAATGGCGGTGATGCGATGATGTGGGAGCGTAGATGTTGGCGGTGGCGTGGTTGTTGTGTGATGGCGGTTGAGACGTGGTTGGTTCAAAATAAAGATAGAACAGAAAAAATGGCTAACTCAAAGCGTCGCAGCCTGGATGAATCACATAAATTCCCTCTATACAACGGGTTTGGGCTAACTACACATGTACCTATGAAGATATCTCACCTGAGGGTCCTGAATGGTGGTTTGCGAATTTCCACAGCCATAACAATACTAAGCACATGTACACATCCTCGCATTGACGGTGCCTTTTGAGAGCGTCTATCATGAACTTTTAAATATATTCGGACATTTGCTTTAAAGATTCGAAAAGTTCACATTACTATTTAATGATTATTCCATTTATCGTACTGTAATTTCGTAAATACACTATATATCGTAAATACATTATGACGATTCTCGCTATTGGCTTAATCAAGGCACGTGACGAAATATCAGAAGTTGTTGTTGTTTTGTTTGTTTGTTTGTTTTAGCCGAAAAAACCTTTAGGATGCTGCTCTTGGACACATTTGTCCTTGCTTGCATATTGCAAGCTAAAATGCACACTATTTGATGAAAACACATTTTTCTGCATTAGAATAATCATTTGGAACAAAAAATAGTGTCAGAACAAACTAATGTGTTGTTCAGAATCATTGTAAAAGGCAAATTAGTGTTTTGCATGAATAAGGTATTTTGTGCAAAATGTGTTGTTTTGCTTAGTTCAAGCTAAAATACACACTATTTGATGAAAAACACGCGCTTCTACAATATAAGTCATTTGCAACAAAAATCAGGGTCAGAACAAGCTCATATGTTGTTCAAAATGATTGTATTCGGTAAACTAGGACACTCGGTAGAGCGCATACCTCCACTCTGCAATGCCTGATCCACCAGAACATATCAGGCCCAATACATTTTTGAACTAGAACGGGCACTCAGTAGAGCGCATACCTTCGCCGCCGCAACTTTTTTCCGGGCACATTTGAAAAATGTCATTTTAAAACGTCCATGACATCACAACCGTCAGTCCGATTGACGTCAAATTTGGTGTGTAACCTCCTTGAAGACAGTCCAACAAAATGGAATGATAAACACTGAAAAATTAAAAAGTTGAAAAATGACGTCATCTTTTGACGTCATTTTGACGCACTTCCGGGGACGTCACGTCCAATCGGGG
Organism: Eptatretus burgeri; assembly: GCF_056783735.1. Classification (NCBI taxonomy): domain Eukaryota; kingdom Metazoa; phylum Chordata; class Myxini; order Myxiniformes; family Myxinidae; genus Eptatretus; species Eptatretus burgeri. The sequence continues at coordinate 50,244,903 of NC_140964.1, forward strand.
ACTACCATTCTGAAAGCTCGTAGTTCACTGAACGTTTTAACGTTGGTTTCATGTCAATAGCTCTATTAGATCTGAAGCTATGCCTACAAGTATATTTTGACCTTGAGTGTGACCTTGACCTTGACTACAGAGTTAATTGGCAAAACCTGTACATCAATAAACAGATATTTTGGTACTGATCCTAATGTCTGGATTTGGGAGACTTTGCTTTATAAATTATATAGATATTTGAATGTAAAATATCAGGAAATTTTAGCCACAATTGAAAAACGTCATGTTCAAACGTCAATGACGTCATAACGGTCAGTCCGATCGAAGTCAAATTTGGTGTGTGACGTCCTTAAGGTAAGTCCTACAAAACGGTATGATCAAAACTGATGAGATCGAAAATTGAAAATTTACGTCATCTTGTGACGTCATTTAGACGCACTTCCGATGACGTTACCTCAAATCTGACACTACATATCCAAAAGGTATCTCATCATGGAACAATATGGTGGTGGTTGCATGTCGATAGCTGTATTATGAAGGAAGTTATGCTCAAAAGAGTGTTTTTGACCTTTTCATGAACTTGACCTTGACCTTTGACCCGATCGCTCCCAAAATCTAATCAAATCGTCCTTGGATACTCACGAATCATCGAACCAAATTTCATGCAATTCGGTTTAATACTTTCTGAGTTATGCGAATAACAAACAAGCACACATATTCACAAATAAATAAATACACAGTGACCAAAATATAACCTTTCACAGAATGCGAAGGTAAATATCATGCTCTATATTGTTTTGGCCCTATCTCTCAATAGTGAAGAATCACTTTAAAAATTGAATAATTCTTGTGTCCAGATGCGGATTCGGATCGTCACAAAAATCAAATCAATTCGTCCGTCTCACACACCCAACATGTCCACCAAGTTTCATCTAAATCCGTCCACGACTTTTTGAGATCTCATGATAGATATAGTTTGTGGCTCGATCTCTCAATGGTGAAGAATCGTTTTAAAAATTCTCGTGGCTGGATCCCGAATCAGATCTTCACCAAAAATCGAATCAGTAAGTCATTGTCACACACCCAACCTGCCCACCAAATTTCTTCTGGATCTGTCCGCAACTTTTTGAGATACCCTGCACCCAAACAGACAAACACAAACAGAGGGGTGAAAGCATAACCTCCTTCACCTTCAGTGGTGGAGGCAATTAGACCAATTTTGCATGAATAAGGTTTCTTGTGTAAAATGTGTTGTTTTGCTCAGTGAAAACTAAAATATTCACCATTTCATGAAAACTCATGTTTATGCATTCGAATCTTGATTTGGAACAAAGAACGGTGTCAGAACAACCTAATGTATTGTTGTGGTTACCAGATTCGCAAACCACCATTCAGGTCCCTTAGGTGAGGTATCTCGGTAAGTGCATGTGTAGTTAGGCCCAAACCCGTTGTCTAGTGGGAATACATGTCATTTATACGTGCTGCGACTCTTCAGGATAGCCGTTTTTCTTTTACTATCTTTATTTTGGACCAATCGCCACCATCACAACCACAACAACAACCACCAACCACAACGCCGCTTCACCACAACCGCCATGACCTTTACCGTCGCAACTCGCCACCATCGCATCACCGTCATCTCGCGCCACTCATGGGCACCGATGCTGGACTCGTGTAGGGCGCACGTTGAACAGCGTGTACAAAATCACGGATTTTCTGCTTCAAAAACGGATCCAAAACGACACACGCCCACTTTTTGCCGTCCAATCGGTGAGCGAGGGGCGACTGGCTCCCGCCCCAGAGCGACTCGATATATGCAAATTTGTGGATCAAAAAGCCTTCACGCCCACTTTTTCTCGGGCCAATGGGGAGCGAGTTGAAAGGTCAAAGGGAGGGGGTCAAAGGCGAAGTTACGGGAGGATAAAAGGACGGTGTTCGTCAGTCAAAGAAGTAGTAAAAGTCGGAGCGAAAGAGTCAGCAGAACGAGAACGAGGGGTCGGAGAGTCGCAAGAGGGAACAAGTAGTAAAGGTCGGAACGAGGCGAAGGAGTCGGAACAGAGAGTCAAGACTTCGCGGGCGGTGGAGCTGCTCGTCGTGTGCGTTGAAGTCGGAACGGAGGGGACGAGCTGTGGAGAGGCGGCGAGGGCGAACGAGGGGGTGCTCGCGTCGTGCAGGGAGCTGCACCCCTGGGAGGCCGGCAGCGCGACCTGGCCGAGGTGGAGACGCTCGTCGCGCACATAATAAAGATCCTCTATGCCCCGAGCATCAGCAACCCCCTCCTGTTTCCCCCCGCGCTGAGATAGTGCGACTGCGGGGCCCCGTTCCCACCCCCCTGCCAGGCACTGTCCACGAGGCCCGCGGGTTGCGGGCCATCGCCGCTCCGCGTCTCATCACCAGACGGGTAGGCCCGACCAGGTCTCGGCCCCAGGCCTACCTCATTCTTGAGGGTATTTCTTTTCCTTGGTTTTGGGTATGTGTTGTCGGCGCCGTCTGTGAAGTAGAATTGTATAAGTGTTGCCGTGTGCTCGGTAGTCGGTATTAGCTCTGCACTGTGTTTTCACTTTTATGTTTGCTTTTGTGTAAATGGAATTGTGTTTTCTTTTTGTGTGCATTTGGTGGAATTGTATTTGTGTGCTTCCCGTGTGCCGAGAATAAACGTGCTTTATTGTTGAACTGTTCTCCCGCTTCGCTGTCTTTTCCTCCATTGAACCCCATCTTGCTTCACGTAAAGGGTTGGTAGTGGGCTGAATACGCCCGATACTAATCGAACCGTCGAGGTCGACGATAACACCGCTCGGTTATTCTGATAGTACGGAACGGGTCGCTTAAGTGGCCCGTGTCCGAAGTCGACCTGCGGCGAGGTGCGACGCCCGGTCTGCCCTCCGCGTGGGTACTTAGGTAGTACGATTTTGCCGAGCACACCTATCCCTCGCGGGGGCTGATTGGCTCGATCGCGGTGAGACCGAAAGCTCCACCCGTGACTGGTTCCCGGCGTTAGTCCGAGAGGGTCACGACTGGATTGTCCGTCCGGTGGGCGACGCGCCGCGATTCGAGTTACGTGGCCGTCGCGTACGCCGGCGGGCGCCGGTCGGCAACACTGGTGTCAGGTCGTGCGATATAAATTCATCGCCCTCCTCGCGGCACTGGTATTGGAGAGCGGGACAACAGGCTCTCCTGTCTCCAGCGAAATTCACGGGAATCGGTCCAGGGGTGAGAGAAGCGACCCCGATTCCCTCCAAATTACGAGCGAGCAAATTAACCCTTCACGAGAAGCAAGATGGCGTCTCAAGGCGAGCGGGAGCCGGGGGGTATTAGAAATGTATATGTGTGTAATAATGTAGAGTCCATGGCCCAGGATGGAATCCCCGAGCAGGAAATGTTGATTGTGCAGGAACACGGACTCGCCCAACTGAACCCAGGGCCCGAGGTGGGTGCGGCAGCGGTCGCGTGTGTATGACACCTCCCCCCCCCCTCTCCACCAAGACCCTTCCCCAACCCCTGCCGAAACGGCTCACTTGAGTGCATCCGACATGGCCCAGCTATTCACCATGCTGGCACAAATGAATGCGGAAATAAAAAACGAAATGAAAGACATGAACAAGCAAATGAAAGAACTGTGGGGTGCGACGCAGAACATGGGCCGATGCCTGCAGGCGGGCATGAAGGCCGTGACAACGGAAATAATAGTGGAGACAAGGGAGGTAAAGGGTGAAGAGTTGGCAGTAACGGTAGCCGGGAAGGGAACGATAGAGGAGAGACTGCACGGTGAGGACGGGGTAAGTGACGCACACACACACACGGAGGTAGTGGAGGATAGTGAGGGTGAGCTGGCGGACTGGGTAGAGACCCAGTGCGAGCACCTGGATGGCCTCCTCCAGGAACGAGGGGAGGGAGTATGCCCCCTTGAGGCGAGTCACGACCAGGTGAGTTCGGTCGTGCTTTGCGAGGTTGAGGGGAGGAGTGCTGTGGACAGGTACACTGAGAGCTTGGGGGGTATAGAGGCCCCGGAGACCCTTGTGGGGACACAAATCCCCAGTGTGGTTGTCCCTGCGGGTGTGGTGGCGATGGTGCCGGAGTGCGTGCTTCCCAGCACGCCGTGTGTGGATGAGGCACCGCGGGTTAGTGCCCCCGCGTGTGTGGATGAAACGGCCAGTGTGGGTGAGGCACGGAGTATGGATGAGACACCGCGGTTGAGTTCCCCCGCGTGTGTGGATGAGGCACCGTGTATGAGTGAGGCCGTGTGTGTGAGTGAGGCACGGTGTGTGGATGAGGCACAGCGGTTGAGTGCCCCCGCGTGTATGAGTGAGGAACGGTGTGTGGATGAGGCACCGCGGGTGAGTGCCCCGCGGGTGTGGATGAGGCACGGAGTGCGAGTGAGGCACCGCGGGTGAGTGCCCCGCACGCGTGAGTGAACGGCCGTGTGCAAGGTCGCTGTGTGCAAGGGAGACCGTGTGTGTGAGAGAGCGGTATGAGAGGGAGATGTCGGTTGGCATGCGGGAGCACGCAGCCGCGTCTCCCCGTGTGAATGTGATGGTGTGGACTGTGTGCGTCGTAACACGCAGGTATGCGTGTGTGGAATGGAGACGGAGACGGCGACAGAGGAGAGAAAGCCGAGTAGCGGCTGTAGTTGTTTCGAGGACCGTGCCGGGTTCACCCAGCAGTGAGCACGCGGTTCGTGCTGTGCAACGCACGAGACCGCCACGTGCTCGCGTGAAGTCCCGGTCCGGAAACGCACGCGGTGGATTTGCCGATCCCGCGGACGGACAAAGTTAGGCAGGTAAACGGATTTGGACCGGACGGGTTCTCCACGCGATCGTGTGTGTTCAGCTCCAACGGGCAAAGCACATGTGTTCGCGTGGGGAACCCCTCGAAACGTGGGGCTTGTGTTTTTTTTTATGCGCACGGTGACGTCATGGCTGCACGTGTGGTTGGAATCCGGCAGGAGGGGCATCTCTGCCGGATGGTCGCGTCCAAGGAGGGACGAGGAACACGTGCAGCTGCATGACGTCACGGGCAGGAGCAAAGTGGGCGAGATCTGAGTTGCCGCGCAGGTGCTGCGCATGAAAAAAAAGAGAAAAGCAAGCCTCACTTTCGGGTGTACAGGATTCCTGGGCAAGGGGTGAAAGACTCTTACTCCTGGGCACAGGATGGAAACTAGTTAGGGGAAGGGTTACCTTAGCTGGAGGGACTTCATGGGGCATGGGTAAGTCCTCATGGAGTCCGTGGAATGGATTAGTTAGAGGGATTGTAGCCAGATTTAGGATGGGAAAATGGGAAATAAAATGATTTATTTGGGGACATGGACAGACTTTGGATGTGTAGTGGGGACGTAGTTTAGCTACGTAGAGTTAAAAGGAACGTGCTATAGTTTAAGGGACGACGTGGGAGCACGAGTTAGTTAGGGGATGTAGATAGAAGGATGGCAGAGTTCAGCGGTGAGTGGGTTGAAGAGTTGTGGGTTGTGAGGTGAGTACGTGTACATGTTGAGTGAGTGAGGCCAGCGGGTCTGTGTGAGTGGAGTGAATGGGGAATGCATGGTGCGATGAGTGATTGGGGGGAGGAGTGACTCCCGCCCAAGGGAACCCCGGGGTCAGAGTAAAGTGAGTTAGGGGGTTAGTCAAATTGAAAAATGGAGGTCGTTTTGTTGTTGGTGGGAAAGTAGGCTCGAGACCCATTTGGAGGGGTGCAGGAGCCCTGTTGACGGGCTTGGGAGCGTGGCTGCGAAAGGTGAGTATCGCTGAGTGGGTACCCCGGGCACCAGGCTAGTCGGCCGCGGTAGGCCAAGGGCCCATGGGGGGCCGGGATAGAGTAGTGGGCACGGGTGCGCCTGCTTGGTGCAGGGGCCCGGGGCGCCATTAGCCGCGTGGGCAGTGCAGTGGGCACGGGTGACCCTCGGAAAGGGGCCCGGGAGGCCGGCCTGCCACGTGTGCGTTTCAGGGGAGGTGCCATGGGGGCACTCCCGGTGTTAGGGAGCTGGTAGGCTCGGAGGCAGTGTAGTGCCCGGGGTGCCATAGCGGGAGAATCGGCAGAGGGTCGTGCCTGCCAAAGTGAGCCACGTGTCCCAGCCAGGAGACCGTGTGAGGGCACGGAGAGAAAATTGGGGGGCGAGGCCCGAAATTGTAAGGACACCAACACAGGCGACGGGAATCTGGGTTGTTAGAACCAATAGTTTAAGCGAGAGGCGCTTGTTGAAAGCCCCGGGGTAGTTTAACAGTTAAATGGTTAGGATAGATTAGGAGATGTACCCCTCCGCACCATCCATCCCCTCGCTCTCGTTGTGGGCCGCTGGACCCACTTTGGGTTAGATCGCCGAACTCTGGGGAGGCCATTCTGAGGCTCCGTTGGGCCTCGACACAGGACGCTAGCTCTCCCTTATTCCCCTCCGGGAAGGGAACGTAGGGGTTGGGAGTAGGCTAGGTGACAGGATAGGTTAGCCGAACAAGGACGATAAAGGGGGTTAGGGGACGATTTATAGTGGGTAAGTAAAAATAAAAACAACAAAAAAAATAAGTTGGGGCTAAATTGGGGTTTGACAAATTAAGGGAGTGGGTATGTACAGTGACAGGCAAAGGCGATAGGTGGGAGGGAGACAGGAAGGTAGGTCCGAGCCCGCCTTCCAAGTGGCCAGCACCACCGCACTCCCTCCACCAACCTCCACTGAACGGCAAAGCTGGCCAGCTTCATCTGCTGGCTGTGTTGCTGCAAGGCCTGTGCCGGCCCACTTCATCTGCCGGCTGGCTGTTTTTCTTCAAGGCCTGTGCCGGCCAACTTCATCGGCAGCTGTTGTTTTGCTGCGAGGCCTGTGCCGGCTGGATCATCGGCAGCTGTGTGCTGCAAGGCCTGTACCGGCCAGTTCATCTGCTGGCTGTTTTTCTTCGAGGCCTGTGCCGGCCAGTTCATCTGCCGGCTGTGTTTGCCTGCAACGTTCTTCTTCTGCGGGCTGTGTTTGCCTGCTCACCTTTGCCACGCCATGCCCACTGCCCAGGTTCACCAGCCCCGTTCAATTTTGCTTTGCCCCCCTGTTCATTTCCATGTGCGCCAGGATCGTAAAAGCAACAGTTTGCAAGCTGCGAGAACTGCCCCGTTGGCAGCTACAACACGGGCCTGCAGTGGCAGCCCGTGCACCGTGTTTTGCGTCCATCCATTCATCCATTCGTTCGTTGTGCTCATTGCGTGTGCCACTTGAGCTGGCACGGAGACTGCGTTGTGCAGCCCATGCACCGTTGTGGTTCACTGCATTCAGTTCAAACCGTTCATGCATCCATTCGTTGTGTTCATTGCGTGTGCCACTTGAGCTGGCACGGAGACTGCGTTTGTGCAGCCCAAGCACCGTTGTGGTTCACTGAGTTCAGTTCAAAAGGGAAGGCCTTGGACTGCGTGTGAGCAGCCAGCCACGTTCCCTGTCACCTGCATTGTTTGAGTCAGAGACTGCATGTGGGCAGCCTGGCTCCCTGCTAACTGCTTTCTTTTGCAGAGTTCAATGATCCTGGGCCATGGTTTAGTGTAAAATTTGTAAGTTAAGGGTAAGATGTACTGTACATATGAGTGCGCCCCGGCATGTTTGTCTTAGCGCCGGCAATTTTATTTAAGTCGTCCGTGTGAGTGAGTTTGTTTAGATAGTTACGCAGCCCTTAGGTTATTTATTTTGGGGACACGAATACCATGAATGTCGCACTCAGGGATCCGTAGGTAAAATGTACTAGGGGAAAACTACACATGATGGCACACGAAAATTTGATGACTCGGGACGAGTCTGTAAAAAAGGGAAGGGGGTAGTGTTGTGGTTACCAGATTCGCAAACCACCATTCAGGTCCCTTAGGTGAGGTATCTCGGTAAGTGCATGTGTAGTTAGGCCCAAACCCGTTGTCTAGTGGGAATACATGACATTTATACGTGCTGCGACTCTTCAGGATAGCCGTTTTTCTTTTTCTATCTTTATTTTGGACCAATCGCCACCATCACAACCACAACAACAACCACCAACCACAACGCCGCTTCACCACAACCGCCATGACCTTTACCGTCGCAACTTCGCCACCATCGCATCACCGTCATCTCGCGCCACTCATGGGCACCGATGCTGGACTCGTGTAGGGCGCACGTTGAACAGCGTGTACAAAATCACGGATTTTCTGCTTCAAAAACGGATCCAAAAACGACACACGCCCACTTTTGCCGTCCAATCGGTGAGCGAGGGGCGAATTGGCCCCGCCCCCAGGGCGATCGATATATGCAAATTTGTGGATCAAAAAGCCTTCACGCCCACTTTTTCTCGGGCCAATGGGGAGCGAGTTGAAAGGTCAAAGGGAGGGGGTCAAAGGCGAAGTTACGGGGGGATAAAAGGACGGTGTTCGTCAGTCAAAGAAGTAGTAAAAGTCGGAGCGAAAGAGTCAGCAGAACGAGAACGAGGGGTCGGAGAGTCGCAAGAGGGAACAAGTAGTAAAGGTCGGAACGAGGCGAAGGAGTCGGAACAGAGAGTCAAGACTTCGCGGGCGGTGGAGCTGCTCGTCGTGTGCGTTGAAGTCGGAACGGAGGGGACGAGCTGTGGAGAGGCGGCGAGGGCGAACGAGGGGGTGCTCGCGTCGTGCAGGGAGCTGCACCCCTGGGAGGCCGGCAGCGCGACCTGGCCGAGGTGGAGACGCTCGTCGCGCACATAATAAAGATCCTCTATGCCCCGAGCATCAGCAACCCCCCTCCTGTTTCCCCCCGCGCTGAGATAGTGCGACCAAGGGGGCCCCGTTCCCACCCCCTGCCAGGCACTGTCCACGAGGCCCGCGGGTTGCGGGGCCATCGCCGCTCCGCGTCTCATCACCAGACGGGTAGGCCCGACCAGGTCTCGGCCCCAGGCCTACCTCATTCTTGAGGGTATTTCTTTTCCTTGGTTTTGGGTATGTGTTGTCGGCGCCGGCTGTGAAGTAGAATTGTATAAGTGTTGCCGTGTGCTCGGTAGTCGGTATTAGCTCTCCAGTGTGTTTTCACTTTTATGTTTGCTTTTGTGTAAATGGAATTGTGTTTTCTTTTTTGTGTGCATTTGGTGGAATTGTATTTGTGTGCTTCCCGTGTGCCGAGAATAAACGTGCTTTATTGTTGAACTGTTCTCCCGCTTCGCTTCGTCTTTTCCTCCATTGAACCCCCATCTTGCTTCACGTAAATGGTTGGTAGTGGGCTGAATACGCCCGATAATTAATCGAACCGTCGAGGTCGACGATAACACCGCTCGGTTATTCTGATAGTACGGAACGGGTCGCTTAAGTGGCCCGTGTCCGAAGTCGACCTGCGGCGAGGTGCGATCGCCCGGTCTACCCTCCGCGTGGGTGCCTTAGGTAGTTCGACCCCATTTGGCGAGCAACCCTATCCCACGCGGGGGCTGATTGGCTCGATCGCGGTGAGACTGAAGGTCCACCCGTGACTGGTTCCCGGCGTTAGTCCGAGAGGGTCACGACTGGATTGTCCGTCCGGTGGGCGACGCGCCGCGGCCCGAGTTACGTGGCCGTCGCACGCCGCGGGCGCGCGAATCGGCAACACTGGTGTCAGGTCGTGCGATACAAATTCATCGCCCTCCTCGCGGCACTGGTATTGGAGAGCGGGACAACAGGCTCTCCTGTCTCCAGCGAAATTCACGGGAATCGGTCCAGGGATGAGAGAAGCGACCCCCGATTCCCTCCAAATTACGAGCGAGCAAATTAACCCTTCACGAGAAGCAAGATGGCGTCTCAAGGCGAGCGGGAGCCGGGGGTATTAGAAATGTATATGTGTAATAATGTAGAGTCCATGGCCCAGGATGGAATCCCCGAGCAGGAAATGTTGATTGTGCAGGAACACGGACTCGCCCAACTGAACCCAGGGCCCGAGGTGGGTGCGGCAGCGGCCGCGGTGTATGACACCTCCCCCCCCCCCTCTCCACCAAGACCCTTCCCCAACCCCTGCCGAAACGGCTCACTTGAGTGCATCCGACATGGCCCAGCTATTCACCATGCTGGCACAAATGAATGCGGAAATAAAAAACGAAATGAAAGACATGAACAAGCAAATGAAAGAACTGTGGGGTGCGACGCAGAACATGGGCCGATGCCTGCAGGCGGGCATGAAGGCCGTGACAACGGAAATAATAGTGGAGACAAGGGAGGTAAAGGGTGAAGAGTTGGCAGTAACGGTAGCCGGGAAGGGAACGATAGAGGAGAGACTGCACGGTGAGGACGGGGTAAGTGACGCACACACACACACGGAGGTAGTGGAGGATAGTGAGGGTGAGCTGGCGGACTGGGTAGAGACCCAGTGCGAGCACCTGGATGGCCTCCTCCAGGAACGAGGGGAGGGAGTATGCCCCCTTGAGGCGAGTCACGACCAGGTGAGTTCGGTCGTGCTTTGCGAGGTTGAGGGGAGGAGTGCTGTGGACAGGTGCACTGAGAGCTTGGGGGGTATAGAGGCCCCGGAGACCCTTGTGGGGACACAAATCCCCAGTGTGGTTGTCCCTGCGGGTGTGGTGGCGATGGTGCCGGAGTGCGTGCTTCCCAGCACGCCGTGTGTGGATGAGGCACCGCGGGTTAGTGCCCCCGCGTGTGTGGATGAAACGGCCAGTGTGGGTGAGGCACGGAGTATGGATGAGACACCGCGGTTGAGTTCCCCCGCGTGTGTGGATGAGGCACCGTGTATGAGTGAGGCCGTGTGTGTGAGTGAGGCACGGTGTGTGGATGAGGCACAGCGGTTGAGTGCCCCCGCGTGTATGAGTGAGGAACGGTGTGTGGATGAGGCACCGCGGGTGAGTGCCCCCGCGGGTGTGGATGAGGCACGGAGTGCGAGTGAGGCACCGCGGGTGAGTGCCCCCGCACGCGTGAGTGAACGGCCGTGTGCAAGGTCGCTGTGTGCAAGGGAGACCGTGTGTGTGAGAGAGCGGTATGAGAGGGAGATGTCGGTTGGCATGCGGGAGCACGCAGCCGCGTCTCCCCGTGTGAATGTGATGGTGTGGACTGTGTGCGTCGTAACACGCAGGTATGCGTGTGTGGAATGGAGACGGAGACGGCGACAGAGGAGAGAAAGCCGAGTAGCGGCTGTAGTTGTTTCGAGGACCGTGCCGGGTTCACCCAGCAGTGAGCACGCGGTTCGTGCTGTGCAACGCACGAGACCGCCACGTGCTCGCTTGCGAGAGTGAAGTCCCGGTCCGGAAACGCACGCGGTGGATTTGCCGATCCCGCGGACGGACAAAGTTAGGCAGGTAAACGGATTTGGACCGGACGGGTTCTCCACGCGATCGTGTGTGTTCAGCTCCAACGGGCAAAGCACATGTGTTCGCGTGGGGAACCCCTCGAAACGTGGGGCTTGTGTTTTTTTTTATGCGCACGGTGACGTCATGGCTGCACGTGTGGTTGGAATCCGGCAGGAGGGGCATCTCTGCCGGATGGTCGCGTCCAAGGAGGGACGAGGAACACGTGCAGCTGCATGACGTCACGGGCAGGTGCAAAGTGCGCGAGCTCTGAGTTGCCGCGCAGGTGCTGCGCATGAAAAAAAAAAGAGAAAAGCAAGCCTCACTTTCGGGTGTACAGGATTCCTGGGCAAGGGGTGAAAGACTCCCTTACCCTGGGCACAGGATGGAAACTAGTTAGGGGGAAGGGTTAGCTTAGCTAGACCGACTTCATGGGGCAGGGGTAAGTCCTCATGGAGTCCGTGGAATGGATTAGTTAGAGGGATTGTAGCCAGATTTAGGATGGGAAAATGGGAAATAAAATGATTTATTTGGGGACATGGACAGACTTTGGATGTGTAGTGGGGACGTAGTTTAGCTACGTAGAGTTAAAAGGAACGTGCTATAGTTTAAGGGACGACGTGGGAGCACGAGTTAGTTAGGGGATGTAGATAGAAGGATGGCAGAGTTCAGCGGTGAGTGGGTTGAAGAGTTGTGGGTTGTGAGGTGAGTACGTGTACATGTTGAGTGAGTGAGGCCAGCGGGTCTGTGTGAGTGGAGTGAATGGGGAATGCATGGTGCGATGAGTGATTGGGGGGAGGAGTGACTCCCGCCCAAGGGAACCCCGGGGTCAGAGTAAAGTGAGTTAGGGGGTTAGTCAAATTGAAAAATGGAGGTCGTTTTGTTGTTGGTGGGAAAGTAGGCTCGAGACCCATTTGGAGGGGTGCAGGAGCCCTGTTGACGGGCTTGGGAGCGTGGCTGCGAAGGTGAGTATCGCTGAGTGGGTACTCCCGGGCACCAGGCTAGTCGGCCGCGGTAGGCCAAGGGCCCATGGGGGGCCGGGATAGAGTGAGTGGGCACGGGTGCGCCTGCTTGGTGCAGGGGCCCGGGGCGCCATTAGCCGCGTGGGCAGTGCAGTGGGCACGGGTGACCCTCGGGAAAGGGGCCCGGGAGGCCGGCCTGCCACGTGTGCGTTTCAGGGGAGGTGCCATGGGGGGCACTCCCGGTGTTAGGGAGCTGGTAGGCTCGGAGGCAGTGTAGTGCCCGGGGTGCCATAGCGGGAGAATCGGCAGAGGGTCGTGCCTGCCAAAGTGAGCCACGTGTCCCAGCCAGGAGACCGTGTGAGGGCACGGAGAGAAAATTGGGGGCGAGGCCCGAAATTGTAAGGACACCAACACAGGCGACGGAATCTGGGTTGTTAGAACCAATAGTTTAGCGAGAGGCGCTTGTTGAAAGCCCCGGGGTAGTTTAACAGTTAAATGGTTAGGATAGATTAGGAGATGTACCCCTCCGCACCATCCATCCCCTCGCTCTCGTTGTGGGCCGCTGGACCCACTTTGGGTTAGATCGCCGAACTCTGGGGAGGCCATTCTGAGGCTCCGTTGGGCCTCGACACAGACGCTAGCTCTCCCTTATTCCCCTCCGGGGAAGGGAACGTAGGGGTTGGGAGTAGGCTAGGTGACAGGATAGGTTAGCCGAACAAGGACGATAAAGGGGGTTAGGGGACGATTTATAGTGGGTAAGTAAAAATAAAACAACAAAAAAAAAATAAGTTGGGGCTAAATTGGGGTTTGACAAATTAAGGGAGTGGGTATGTACAGTGACAGGCAAAGGCGATAGGTGGGAGGGAGACAGGAAGGTAGGTCCGAGCCCGCCTTCCAAGTGGCCAGCACCACCGCACTCCCTCCACCAACCTCCACTGAACGGCAAAAGCTGGCCAGCTTCATCTGCTGGCTGTGTTGCTGCAAGGCCTGTGCCGGCCCACTTCATCTGCCGGCTGGCTGTTTTTCTTCAAGGCCTGTGCCGGCCAACTTCATCGGCAGCTGTTGTTTTGCTGCGAGGCCTGTGCCGGCTGGATCATCGGCAGCTGTGTGCTGCAAGGCCTGTACCGGCCAGTTCATCTGCTGGCTGTTTTTCTTCGAGGCCTGTGCCGGCCAGTTCATCTGCCGGCTGTGTTTGCCTGCAACGTTCTTCTTCTGCGGGCTGTGTTTGCCTGCTCACCTTTGCCACGCCATGCCCACTGCCCAGGTTCACCAGCCCCGTTCAATTTTGCTTTGCCCCCCCCCCTGTTCATTTCCATGTGCGCCAGGATCGTAAAAGCAACAGTTTGCAAGCTGCGAGAACTGCCCCGTTGGCAGCTACAACACGGGCCTGCAGTGGCAGCCCGTGCACCGTGTTTTGCGTCCATCCATTCATCCATTCGTTCGTTGTGCTCATTGCGTGTGCCACTTGAGCTGGCACGGAGACTGCGTTGTGCAGCCCATGCACCGTTGTGGTTCACTGCATTCAGTTCAAACCGTTCATGCATCCATTCGTTGTGTTCATTGCGTGTGCCACTTGAGCTGGCACGGAGACTGCGTTTGTGCAGCCCAAGCACCGTTGTGGTTCACTGAGTTCAGTTCAAAAGGGAAGGCCTTGGACTGCGTGTGAGCAGCCAGCCACGTTCCCTGTCACCTGCATTGTTTGAGTCAGAGACTGCATGTGGGCAGCCTGGCTCCCTGCTAACTGCTTTCTTTTGCAGAGTTCAATGATCCTGGGCCATGGTTTAGTGTAAAATTTGTAAGTTAAGGGTAAGATGTACTGTACATATGAGTGCGCCCCCGGCATGTTTGTCTTAGCGCCGGCAATTTTATTTAAGTCGTCCGTGTGAGTGAGTTTGTTTAGATAGTTACGCAGCCCTTAGGTTATTTATTTTGGGGACACGAATACCATGAATGTCGCACTCAGGGATCCGTAGGTAAAATGTACTAGGGGAAAACTACACATGATGGCACACGAAAATTTGATGACTCGGGACGAGTCTGTAAAAAGGGAAGGGGGTAGTGTTGTGGTTACCAGATTCGCAAACCACCATTCAGGTCCCTTAGGTGAGGTATCTCGGTAAGTGCATGTGTAGTTAGGCCCAAACCCGTTGTCTAGTGGGAATACATGTCATTTATACGTGCTGCGACTCTTCAGGATAGCCGTTTTTCTTTTACTATCTTTATTTTGGACCAATCGCCACCATCACAACCACAACAACAACCACCAACCACAACGCCGCTTCACCACAACCGCCATGACCTTTACCGTCGCAACTCGCCACCATCGCATCACCGTCATCTCGCGCCACTCATGGGCACCGATGCTGGACTCGTGTAGGGCGCACGTTGAACAGCGTGTACAAAATCACGGATTTTCTGCTTCAAAAACGGATCCAAAACGACACACGCCCACTTTTTGCCGTCCAATCGGTGAGCGAGGGGCGACTGGCCCCGCCCCCAGGGCGATCGATATATGCAAATTTGTGGATCAAAAGCCTTCACGCCCACTTTTTCTCGGGCCAATGGGGAGCGAGTTGAAAGGTCAAAGGGAGGGGGGTCAAAGGCGGGTTACGGGGGGATAAAAGGACGGTGTTCGTCAGTCAAAGAAGTAGTAAAAGTCGGAGCGAAAGAGTCAGCAGAACGAGAACGAGGGGTCGGAGAGTCGCAAGGGGGAACAAGTAGTAAAGGTCGGAACGAGGCGAAGGAGTCGGAACAGAGAGTCAAGACTTCGCGGGCGGTGGAGCTGCTCGTCGTGTGCGTTGAAGTCGGAACGGAGGGGACGAGCTGTGGAGAGGCGGCGGGGGCGAACGAGGGGTGCTCGCGTCGTGCAGGGAGCTGCACCCCTGGGAGGCCGGCAGCGCGACCTGGCCGAGGTGGAGACGCTCGTCGCGCACATAATAAAGATCCTCTATGCCCCGAGCATCAGCAACCCCCCTCCTGTTTCCCCCCGCGCTGAGATAGTGCGACCAAGGGGGCCCGTTCCCACCCCCTGCCAGGCACTGTCCACGAGGCCCGCGGGTTGCGGGGCCATCGCCGCTCCGCGTCTCATCACCAGACGGGTAGGCCCGACCAGGTCTCGGCCCCAGGCCTACCTCATTCTTGAGGGTATTTCTTTTCCTTGGTTTTGGGTATGTGTTGTCGGCGCCGTCTGTGAAGTAGAATTGTATAAGTGTTGCCGTGTGCTCGGTAGTCGGTATTAGCTCTGCACTGTGTTTTCACTTTTATGTTTGCTTTTGTGTAAATGGAATTGTGTTTTCTTTTTTGTGTGCATTTGGTGGAATTGTATTTGTGTGCTTCCCGTGTGCCGAGAATAAACGTGCTTTATTGTTGAACTGTTCTCCCGCTTCGCTTCGTCTTTTCCTCCATTGAACCCCCATCTTGCTTCACGTAAAGGGTTGGTAGTGGGCTGAATACGCCCGATAATTAATCGAACCATCGAGGTCGACGATAACACCGCTCGGTTATTCTGATAGTACGGAACGGGTCGCTTAAGTGGCCCGTGTCCGAAGTCGACCTGCGGCGAGGTGCGATCGCCCGGTCTACCCTCCGCGTGGGTACTTAGGTAGTTCGAATTTGGCGAGCAACCCTATCCCACGCGGGGGCTGATTGGCTCGATCGCGGTGAGACCGAAAGGTCCACCCGTGACTGGTTCCCGGCGTTAGTCCGAGAGGGTCACGACTGGATTGTCCGTCCGGTGGGCGACGCGCCGCGATTCGAGTTACGTGGCCGTCGCACGCCGGCGGGCGCGAAGACCGCAACAGTATTATAAATGCTTGTATTTGGCAAATTAGACCGTTTTTACATGAATACGTTTTCTCAAGTAAAATGTGTTGTTTTGCTCAGTGAAAGCTAAAATATACACCATTTGATGAAAACTCATGTTTCTACATTAGAATCTTGATTTGGAACAACGGACGCTGTCAGAACAAGCTCATGTGTACAAAATGCTTGTATTAAACAAATTATTCCGTTTTTATATGAATTTGTTTTCTCGTGTAAAATGTGTTGAAGTGGATGCGTGAAACACCTAGTCTCTGTCGCTCAAATGGCAAAGTCCAAGTCCTACTTCTTCAAGCACCTCCACAACCTTTCTCCACCAGCTGCTTCTTCGTCAAACAACAGATTCAAAACACTTTCTCACCAACATACAAGGATATAACGGAATTTTGAATGGCATCATTCGGATTCAAGGAGATTAACCTTCAATATAGCTGAAATCCAACGTGACCCATCCAGGGTCAAGTTCATTTCATCATCGGATCGGAAGTTTATGGGAAATCCCCAATGAAGATGCAAGCTATGTGCAACTTTACTTCTTGGATGAAGAGGAGATGCAAACCCAGTGCAAAATATGTCCTCGTCAGAAGCAGCATGTCATCCATGACCTGCAGGAGATGCTGTCCAACTGCAATGTCGACGTAAACAGCCTCAAGATGGTCTTCGACTTCATGATTGACTCAAGAAACAGAGACTATAAGATTGTCATCAATGCTGATCGACAGCCCAGTACTGAGCATGAGAGGTGCTTCAATGCTCCTAAATGCAATGATGTTGCCTTTCTGACGGGAGAGGTGGAGCACGGTAAGCGTTACATTGTTTTATGTCACAGAGAAAGCCTCCTCCAACGAATATATGAGACCCACAGGTCCTATGATCCTCTCCAATACCCACTCCTGTTTACAAATGGAGAGGATGGCTACACCCTCCAGTCAATCAGCTACTGCTCAGTTCAAGGTGTCTGCCATGAAGTTCTACTCTTTTCAGCTTATATGTTTCAACGTAATGGTGACTTCAACATTTTGCTGCACTGCAAACATCTATTCCAGCAGTTTTGTGTTGATATAAATGTAAAAGTTGAGGCTGAACGATTGTGGGACTCTAAATTAGCATCAAGTGTGACCAGTACTCCATGATGGTTTTGCACTTTGACATTCCCCTACCCCAACATCCCAAACCTCCCACAACCCCACCAAATTCCATCCTCACCCCCCAAACTTAGGTTCACCTAGGTGACAAGGTATCTCACCCACTCCACTTTCCCCTCTCCCCTCACCAACCCCCTCCAAATTACCCCCGATCCTACGCACTCCCCCCCCCAACATAATCAGATTTCCCGAGGCGTAGAATGGGTTTTTCAGCGAGTTTATTTGTACAGAAGGCAATTCTCTGTTCGTATATCTGAAAATCATCGAAAAAAATAAAGAAGAAAATCTCCACCAAATTTTGCTTACGTGTTTGTCGTACCTAAGGTCAGGTCATGGGCACAACCCCATACCCCTTCAAGGGGTGGGGGGGGCATAACCTACGATTTACACCTATACACATGCCACAGTGCAAGTAGTTTACTGACCTCTACTGCAGACAGGGTTGGATTATTAGCTACGGTACCAAATATACTTTCCCCACCTGACCCACTATCCAAACCTTGTGTTGACCTAATGATTAGAACGGCTGGCTTAAGATCTCAGGGTCTTAAGTTGAAGCCCCTGTCGGCTGTTGAATTAACACTAAGTGGGGTTGATTCGGCCTGTCGTCCTTCTGAGGTCAGCAAAATGAGTATCAGTGTCCTGATAATAGAGGGCACTGCATCAGTGGCACAGCTGTGCCCCCACAAAATGATGCAACCAGCAGCCACAGACTGCACATCACAGCTACCCACCTACCCCCCACCCCCTCCCAGGCTGCTCCTGAAATTTTATTGGAGCATGACCATCGTGATGTGGTAGTTCCGGTATTGGCACATAGAACAGGCACGATGAACCAAATGGCCTTTTGTTTTCTGTTTTTACATTTCTCATTTTTAACTTATTCATTCGATAGGTTTGTGCAGGTAGAATGCTACCTTCCTGCTGTAAGCATAAAGCTACTAAAGGCCCTCATTTCCCTGCCCTTTCCTTCCACCATGTTTCCTTTCTGCAATCGTTGAAGAGGACTGGATGGTGAAACTGCCCCATTTGTTCCAATCCACCCTGCCGCTTGTCTCTGGCCCAAACTATTCAACAATCAGATGCTGCATCCTGTTTTCACAGGAGACACACCACCTCGTCCAGCAGTTCCTTAAGGTACCTTATTAACTTTCACCCACAGCCATGACTTTGCTTGTCATATTGTTGACTTTGAGAAGTTATCCTGTAATTTTGATCTATTTAGACCATCGTAACCAATTCTCACACCAAATGGAGAGGATGGCTACACCCTCCAGAGTCAATCAGCTCCTGCTCAGTTCAAGGTCTATTGGACCTTTGTAGTCAATTTTCACACCATGTAAACGTGCACAAACTACGGATAAATAATTTAATATATGAAACTCAGGAAATAATAATGATTGTTGTCGTATCATCAAGTAGTTATTGAAGGGGCACCAGACATGTGCCTGAAAGTTTGCCCTCACACTACACTTTGCATCAGAATCCCAGTTTTGTTCTTTAAATTATCCAGCAAAACTCTTTTTTTCTGAATAGTAAATAATAAGCTACTAACTGAAAATCATTCCTGAACTCACTGCTGAACCATCATAGTTGGTGGCAAATTGAGAAATTGACGTGTACCCATTACTGACTACGGCACCACCATGGCAATAATAGGTGTGCAGTCTGAGCAGTTATGTTGCATTTTTGGAAAGTGAAACCAATGTATCTTATCGTAAGAACCACTACCATTGCTCCTTGAAAAAAAAAATGGCTTGAAATATGGGCTTTCGACTTTTTTTCTTGTTCGGTCTGTAAATTGATATCACAAAAAACTGTAAGCTGGCTTGAGTAGCTACCAGTATTTACCTGTATATGGATTGCTGCCAGGCATTCTCTAACAATGGCAATTCTTGCATGATATATGGCAAGCATCTTCAAAAATGGTAACATTTGTATGATCTGAGGTGGCCATCTTGAGAAA
Source organism: Eptatretus burgeri (assembly GCF_056783735.1). NCBI lineage: Eukaryota > Metazoa > Chordata > Myxini > Myxiniformes > Myxinidae > Eptatretus > Eptatretus burgeri. Next base: position 50,263,987 of record NC_140964.1, read on the forward strand.
TGACTACTTGCATCTTTCAAAATGGCAATGCTAAAATGATCTAAGCTGGCCATCTTAAAAAAAAATTGCAACTCTTGCATAATCGAAATTTCATTATGACTGTGCTCATGTGCGTAGGATTACACGACCAGACTGAGACAAATCTGTGAGGCCAAGGGCCGTTTCTTCCTCCCGATGGACGTTAGATGCGAGGATTGTGAGGAGATGTTGGAGAGTCAAAGGCAGGAAATGTTTGCTGCTTCCTTCTACATTGCTTTCCTCAAGCAGTTAGTTTCCAGGTAACGACCATCAAAATGCTCTCCTATGAACCTAAAGATTTTCTTTATATCCATGGTTTGTGCAATCAACATCTCTCTCCCACTGTGCTTTACTCACAAAATATAGTCTAATGTACTTTTTATAAAATACTGTTAAATGTAAAGCTTGAGAATTATTAAAATAAAATAAATCCACAAACTGATGCATATTATTTGAAATAGCGCTTGGACGATTATGTACTTGCACCTTCCTTGCCAAATTATTTAGACAAGTCCTTTGAAATAGAATGTCAAAGATGCCAAATTAATATGTATTGGAAATTGACAGCTAAAATAGCACGGTAAGTGATGTAATAAACCCTGGCATTCCATCTTGGGGGGGGGGGGGGGAGCATCCTTAAACTGAAAGGTTTGGAAGGTTTGCCGAATTGGTAACGCGTTTTTATGTTCATCTTCACCACAGTAGATGGTGCCCTTGTACTTATTAAAGTACCATTGTAATTTTTGTTACATCTATATATAACAAGAAAAAAAACATTTCAAGAAAAATGTAACAACATAGGGGGATGAATTCTCAAAAAAACAACCAAACAAGGTAGGAATGACACCACATTACGATGTCACAATACAACACCACAATCCTCTTATGGATTACCATCACGACATCTTTTGACAGTTTACTTTTGTTATGAGATTGTGGTGGATGAAGAAGAAGAACGAAGATGAAGAATAACAATGAAGAATAACAATGAAGAATGACACCACATTATGATGCCACAATATGACACAACAATCCTCTTCTGGTTTAGCATCACGATATCTTTTGACATTTTACTTTGGTTTTGGGAGTGTAATGGAACGATGTTTAATGTCCATCCGAGGGACAGCACACCCATTCGTGAAATACTTTTTTTGGCTGAACGGACAAGAAGGTGGGATTAATGGTGGATGTTAACATAAATACACTCGTTATTTCTCCCCCATTAATCCTCCCTTCATTAAAAAGAAATGTTATAAACCAACTTGTGACCTACAAGCAAATCGATTTTCCAACAGGGTTCATGTGATAAACGCCAAATGAGAAGCTGTGATACTGCAGTGATATTTCAGAGTAAAACTACACCATTCCTGTCCATAAACATATAAGAATACCTTTGAAATGTCTTTCCACAAACCTCCTGTAACAGATGACAGCAGTTTATTGTCACACAAAATGTCATTTTAACATTGGTTTGGCTTTTTTTCAATTTGCAACTTGTTCATTAGCACCACTTGGCACGAGTCAGCCAAGTGGTGCTAATGAAGATTGTGCTGGCCACGTGACCTTGAGCTCACGGCAGCGACACTTTTCACAGGTTTTGAGCGTTCCATTCATTTTCAGTGTTTTATATATTTTGTTATTTTGGTTTGGATGAAATCCATCAATGTTATTAAATTGTTTTAATACTTGTTTCAGTTGATTTAGGTGATGGTTTGAATATGTATCGCTTTTGAAATGGTTCTGTCCATTGTCCATGTCCAGAATGGTTTGAGTCCACATTTACTTTTAATTTATTTTCATAATAAAACGATTAATGTTGAACATGTTTTTAAATTTGGGGTTGTGTGCACTAGCCCAAAGACAAAGTAACTTCCTCCCATTGCAATCACCATCAAGGCTTCAGAAATTATTGAGGTAGGTTGGGCTACAGTTCTACATTGTTTTGAGAGGGGAAGAAGCAGAAGTACAAATTGGCAATTTAGCGATCTCCCAATGTGGTCCTTTAGTGATGTTTTTTGGCATCTTTTTAGGTCTTGGGACTTCAGAAAATGCTCGAGAATAAAAGTTATGGCTTTTAAATGCTTATGACTTCACGCTTTTGGAGGTTATGAGCGTATCATTGTGTACGCATTTGAATGGGTAGCCATTTTTTTCCTGTATCATCCCTCTATATGGAGTCCGACCATACCCCATGATGGGCAAGTGTATGTGATTATGTATGTATATCCACTCTTCACCCATTGGTTGGACAGCTGACCTGACGTCACCCACAGTTGTAACCTGAAATACTTAACCTTAAAGCACCCAGAGGACCCAAAAGACCCCAAAGACCAACAAGACACAAAAGACCCTGAGGAACCAAAACACCCAAAAGTACTGAAAATACCCTGAGGACCCCAAAGACCTAAAATGACCCAGAGGACTGAAAAGACCAAGAGGACCAAAAAAAAGACCCTGAGGACGAGAGGACTAGAGAACCCAAAAGACCCAATGGAACTATCTGGGACCCATTGAAATTCTGCAAAATTTAAAATGTGACAATGTCCCTAAACCCATCACACACACACACACACACACACACACACACACACACACACACACACACACACACACACACACACACACACACACACACACACACACACACACACACACACACACACACACACACACACACACACACACACACAATCCCATGTCCTCAACCCCCCTACCAACTCTGTCCTCTCTCTGCTCCTCCCCCTACCACCACCCCCAAACTCTGTGCTACCCTCCCCTTTCTTCAAATCCTCAGACCCCATCCCAACCCAATGTCCTCAACTCCCCCCACCCCTAAAAAGCCTCAAACCCCTTGATCTCAACTCTGTCCCCTCTCTGCCCTCCCTCCCCAAAGTCAACTCTCTGTCATCCCCTCCCCCTTTCTTCTTCAAGTCATCAACTGCCCCAAACCCCAAGTACTCAATCCCCTCCCAACCCCAAGTCCTCACCCCCCCCAAATCTCAATCTCCCTCTTCCAACTACATGCAACTTCAATCCCAACTCTTTTCTCCCCTCCCCATTTCTTCCTGTTCTTAACAATGTTACACAAAGATACACAGGGAACTTTGGTGCAGTAGAAGGCCATTCGGCTTATCATGCCTGCATTGTTCCTGTCCCCGTTTGTGAAAAAAAATGTTAAATGGAAATAAAGACCGAACGTTAAATTCACAATCACTTCCCCCTTTCTTCTATTATATACATATTATAATTCACAGACCGGTGTTTGTGTGTTTGTTTGTTTGTCGCGCTCCTCTTCCTACAGTTGTCAGTCGATTGCATCCAGACTTGCTCCATTGGATCAGCATGACCCCATTTAGTGTATAAGGGGTGTTTTTATTTTTGCCGGTCTGCTTTGGGGGGGGGGAGTGGGAGGGGACAAAAATTCTCCATGTAAATGTGTATCATGTCACACCTCCAGGTGGTGGAGGGTATTACAAGTCTCCATCATTAACCTCCGCCATCGAGATGGACGGAGGTTACTGTTTTCACCCCTGTCTGTTTGTTTGTTTGTTTGTTTGTTTGTTTGTGAACAGTATTACGGAAAAACTCCTCGACGGATTTCGATGAAACTTGGTGGGGGGATTAGGTATGGTCAAAGGATCATGCCATTACATTTTGGACCTGGTCCAAAGTCCAATATGGCCATGGCGGCCATTTTGAAAAAATATTTGAATTTTTGTTTTTGCATTTCTACATGTTTTAAGTGATTTCCAACCCCCCCCCCCCCCCCAAAAAAAAATTTAGAGAAAAAAAAATTTGCGACTTTTTTTTTCAACAAATTTTCGATTTTTTTTTGTATTTCTACATGTTATAAGTGATTTCCAACAAAAAACATGCCAAAATTATAATTGCGGCTGATTTTGGAACTTCAGGTGGATTTATTTTTTTTTTTTTGTATACCTTGTCGAGGCTCGTATGAGAGCGAACACACAACTCACAGCAAGGGGGAATGAGACAAGAGGGGCGGGAGTGGAAGGGACAAAACAGTGGGGAACAGACACATTAGGTGAACTGTGGAAGGGAGAGGGATGGGGATGGGACGGGGAACATGGCGAAGAGAAGATGGACATTACAGGGACTTTCAGGAAGGAAAGCAGGGGAATTGAAGGAAGTGGGCTTGGGTGGATTATCGGGGGTAGAAAAGATCGAGGATTTGGATGGGGGAAGATAAGAGGTGGTGGTGAACAGCTGTTTTGAAAGCCTGGAGGGAAGAATGGGAAAGAATAGAGTGAGGAAGTTTATTCCAAAGGCGGGAAAAAAGAGGAATGAAAGAGTGAAGATGAGCAGTGATTCGTGATTTTGTTAGTTTTACCAGAAGGGGGTTGTTGGCGGACCTTGAGCGCCCTGTGGAAATGTGGTGGGGACAAATCACAGAGAGAGCAGAGGGGGCAAGGCTGGAGAGGAGTCGGTCGAAGACAGAAAGACCACCGACCAACCTGCGGTGATTGAGTGAGAGGCCCAAAGACTCAGCTTCATTGCGGGAGATGCCGATGATCTTAAATGGCCTGGTTTCGACAGCGTGAAGCCGAGAAAGGTGGGAGGCAGGAGCACCAGCCCAGAGGGGAGAGCAGTACTCCATCAGGCTATGGATAAAAGCTTTGTAAGTGGTCGGGAGCTCAAGAGGGCCGAGGAAGGACTTTGCATGACGGAGGATTCCCAGTCGGCGACTGGCTTTTGAGGAGAGGTTGGAAATGTGACTTTCCCAGGAAAGGTCATGGCAGATAGTGAGACCCAGAAGCTTGAAAGAAAAGACTTCTTCCAGAGGATTGTTGAGAAAGTGGATGGGGGGGGGGGTTCTAAACGGTCCTTTCGAAGAGACATAGTGAAAGTGTGAGATTTGTCTGGATTGAAAGACATGTTCCACGTGTTGGACCAGTTTGTGGACCATATACCCACGTAAAATCAATTTCTGTCTCAAGGAATCTAGTTATGATGAATGAATTGAGTATGTAAAAGTTAAAAGTAAAAGGGAAAGTTGCAAACTATAACTCTGTGAGCACTGTTAACATCAAATTGAATGAATAGGATATCAGGTTCACTTGAGTGACCTAGCAGTATTGGCGGCGGAGGTTTTGCACTCTACCGAGTGCTCCCCCTCTAGTTTACAGTGCAGTATTCCTGTCCCTACATTTTCCAGTGCAGTGACGTGTTTTGAATTATATGCAGCCGGTATGTTTTTGCTTCATGCAGGTAACTTCATGGGGTTTTTTGCCGACACAGAGCTGTCAAATACACCGCCCAAATAAAGGTATGCATCAGAAGAACGTATTGCATGCTAGGAACAAGATTTCCTGGAGGGCGGGTACTCTGCTAGTTATTGTAATTATCCTTGCCAGAAGCGAGGGTATTGCATTTGGATCTGTTTACTTGTCTGTTTGTCCTCACAGAACATGGGTAAGTGTATTAATTACATTTGACCCCAATATACCTTTTTAGACCTCTTAAGACCCTTTAGAATCCCAAAACCCTTCGAACATTAAGAGCGCTAAGGACCCTTTAAGACACCTAAAACCTCCAAGACCCTCTCTCGACTGTTCCTTTTGTCGTGTTGGGTCCTGATCCATTCAGTGTACTAGTACTAGCTCTTCCGCGAGCCTCGACTATGCTGACAAAAAGTATATTAAAAACTAGTAACAATTGTAAGAAGATGTCTGTTAGAGGTAGTTGTAGATTTGTAGTGTGGGTTGGTGTAATTGTGTGCAGTTTTTTTTGTGGGATTGAGACTGAAAAATGTCAAAAGATGTCATGATGGCAATCCGTCAAAGGTTTGTGATGTATTGTGGTGTCATTCCTCCCTTGTCATTTCTTCCTTGTCATTCCTTCCTACCTTGTTTGTTTGTTTTTGGGGAATTTCATCCTTGCATGTTTTTTCATTTTTTAAAAATGTTTTTTTCTGAGCTGTTTAATATAGTTGTATTGACATGTGGAGAATATAAGGGAGAGAGGGGTGATTTATTACACTTTGTTGTTTTTTATACCCCCTGAAGCCTGTTAAACACCCAGTGGACATTGAGAGTCAAACACAATGTTTGGCCTGACACCACTTGTAGACCTAAGTAGGAGGAGCAGCAAGATTAGTTCTTCATTGAAGGTTTTTCGTGAGCAAGCAGGGTTTTTTTTTTTTACTTAACTGATACATTCTGCTGGATTTACACCCACAAACCTCAGTTAATTGCCTTCTCCATTCAACCATTTACCCTTGAAGTTAATGCAGTGTCTGCATTAAATGACCAGTTGCTGTTTAAAGTTTTTATGATGTCATTTGACTTTTGCGTGCTGGAAAGTCAATGAATTACATTCCATTGTCTATCTGTTTGTCTATCCATCCTCATAATCTCTCTGCAGGCCAATGCAGAGATTCTGTGAAGACATGTTTCTGAGATCACCCCAAGATGGGAAACCTTTGCTCATCTATCTTGATGTGTCGCCACATGAGCTCACAAGCAGCACTTTAATTCCTCTTACCCAGCACGGTGTGGTGGAGAATAAGGCTGAGGCCCTCATCAGCCAGATTAGAGCAATGGATATTGTTCGGAAAGTCAAAGTGAGATGAACCTGTTTGACAATTATAATGTGAATGTTTATTATCGGAGGTTTACAGGAAATCAGAGGATGGAAATAAATGAGCTGAAAAAATGATTGTTCTTACTTTTTGTTGTTAGCAAAAGTGATTACAATGGTTTAGGCAATGAAAGGAAACCTTTCCTCAGAGCATCTGACATCATAAATCAATCAATACCATGATAACAGTCTGTGTTGACACTAACCTCCCCTGTAGTATTCCTGTAATAATGTTATCACCACAGTATTTTCAGCATATGAGTACGATGACTGCACAATACTGGGTAGGGTTTGATTCCCACCTGTCTTTGTATCACAAAAGGTGCTGGAATGTGTTCAGGACAGCAAGCAGAACCTCCATCAACTTGCCATGTCTGCTGAGCATTTTGTGAAGCGGGTAAGCCACTCACAAAAAGACAATAATAATAGTCCAAACTGTTTGGACTAAGGATCGAGAGGACACAGTATAGGTCTAAATGAGTGATTGATTGTGCAGGACATGCGCACATATCGTAAATGGTACTTGAGGAACCTTTTGTTTTGTTTTTTTTAGTCATCATTTTCTTTTTTACTTCCATGCTTACATCAATTATTAATTTTATGACATTGGTTAGAGAATGTTTGACTTTTTCTCTTTTTGTTTCTAATGGTGTCTAAATAGTTTTATGGCATCTATTCTATAAGAGCCGTTTGTGCTGTCGTCTCTTTTTTAATCAGAGATGGCTGAACGGATATTTGACAAGCTTTCAGGGGTTCCTGAGTGAGTGCCAGGAAGTGTTTTAGATGGAAAAAATTGAAATATTTCAAAGAAAAAAATGTCGGAGACTTTTTTTTTCGCTCTATCGTGCCGAAGCCTTTTTGGGGATTGACCATTTCAGTATATTCATGTACACATACACATAAATGAATAAAAAACAATTACCAGACATTTAAACACAAATAAACCTCTTCCGGAAGCAGTCAAAGTTGGTGGTACATCATCTTCTTCTTCTTTTCCTTCCTGAACAGCACCATATTTATAGATCGGGGGCAAACTTAACTCAGAAACATCAAGAGCACATTCACGAGCATCCATTTTTCCGAATAACATCCAATTCCACTTCCAAAGAAACACTTTTATAATGCCTCTTCACCAATAATCTGCAGGGTATTTAGAAAGCCCCGCTACCCTCTCCGCAGAACCTGATAAATGGATATAATGAACACACTAGAGGAATAAATGTAAACTATGAATGAATACACGAGACTTTTATTGTCATAAAAAGCAGAATATTAACGTCACCATTTTATATATATATATATATATATATATATATATATATATATATATATATATATATATATATATATATATATATTACATACACACGAAACGTACCCGGGTAGATGATGATTTGGAGAGGGCGGTGTAATGGGACTTTGTAGCCATCCTGCACAGTGCAGTACATCTCTCTATGGGTGAAGTTTATTTTGCAATCTCTTCGTTTTGGATCTCATGGTATTGTGAGTTGGACAGCTGACCGTGACAGACCATTTTAAAATCACCATATTGTGTGTAAGCTTTTGTAGCTATGTGAAAGGGAATATTAAATGACCCCCGACTCCATTCCTTAGTGGGTATGGGGGGAGTGTTTTAGCCCCCCCACAAAAAAAAATTGACCGGGCAACGCCAGGTATCCCTGGTAGATTTTTTTTCATATTTTTAAGATGAGTGTTCTTGAGGTGCAGGAATTCATGATGAAGATTGGACAATCTGATCACTGGATGACAGCACGGACTAAGGGAGACCTCATCAACTCACAAAGAAATACTAGAACACAGGCCCTGGAGACAACTAGGGAGGGATCACTGGATGTGCCAAGAGATGGAGATGGAGATGGAGATCGAGGTGGAATTAAAGGCGAAGGAGAATGGATGGAGGACAACGTGAATGAAGAGGAGGTGGAGGAAAATGACTGTGAAGGTCTTGTGAGATTGAACTGGGACCCTTATGCTGAAGAAGAGCAGGAAGAGTTGGTACGTTTTGCCTCCAGGTGTCCATCACCTCTTGGGCTGGACAAGGTACATGTTTTTACTGAATTTTTCTATCTCCACAACACTTCATTTACTCTTGATTGATATTTTAAAATGATTATAATCTTAATATGAACTTCTTCTTCTTCTTCTTCTTCTTTTTCTTCCACATGCAGCACAAGGCTGTGGTGTTGCATCATTGGCTGAGGGCGCAGCTGCGCCGCTGATGCAATGCCCTCAGCTGGTTAGGGCAGGAATTTGGAATTTGGCCATGGTGTTTGTGATAGCTCACCTTCTCTTCATAAAAAACACCGTGGCATCTTTAACGTCGAACAACCTATACCGGAAGATGGGACGCCCAGTTTAACATTAATCCGGAGGACGGCACACACATTGGTGGCTCACCCTGTATGTGAAACACTGGGATGACAGTTGATTCTAACCCAGGCTAGACAGCTTAGAGGCGAGTGTGCATACCTCTAGTCTCAAAATGAACTAGAGAGAGATGATAAAGTGATGATGGAAGGGACTATGAGGGGGTATTTAAACATTTTAAGTGCACTATAATCGTAAAGTTAGATGCAAGTTTGTTAAAACTAGTGAGAATGAAATAATCACATCCTGAAACATGAAAATTTCCAACTTTTAAAATGCTCAAGAGGGGTTTCAAATACCCTATCATCGTCATCGTCATCGTCATCTCTCCTCTGCTGAACTACTCTACATACTACGATTATCACCAAAACATGCACTCATCTATGTTGCAATCATCATTTGTGTACATATTACTTGGGTGATTTGGGTTATAATTGCACTTTAAAACTACAGCGGCACTCTGTCGAGTGCATAGTCTCGCCTCACATGTTCATTCTGAACAAAAATACCATCATTAACTGAAAACATGACTATTATGGCCCATATACCCATATCATCCATGCACTCTATTATGTCACATACATTGCCATTATCCATAGCTTTATTAGCCCCCATTGGACTTAGTTTGAAACGGGGGCTGATGGATTTGGTCTCGATTTTCGTGTGCGTGTGTGCATGTGTGCGTCTACAACCATATCTTGAACATGTATGGACCGATTTTATTCGTACTTGGCACAAAGACAACACATGATGGTATACATATGCACATCATTTTTTTGATACTAGATCCAAGATAGCCAACTGGTGGCCATTTTGGATATAAAAAAAAAAAACCCAGTGTCGAACACGTCCTCAACCATTTCTTGGACATGCATTCACTGATGTTGTTCAAACTTGGTGCACAGATAAGGAATGATGGCTTACATATGCACGTCATTTATTTTTTCGAGATCAGATCCAAGATGGCCGACTGCCAGTCATTTTAGTTGTAATAAGTAATAAAGACATAAAATGTCATAGCCACTGTTGTTTTAGTAATTTTGCTGGATGGAGTTATAGGGCTAGCCCATACTTACAGCGCATATAGAAAATCTACACTTGCTTTCAAAATTTTCACCTTTTGTTGCCTTGTAGCCTGGAATTAAATTGCATTGTCAGACGTTTTTTCCACCTTTATTTACACATTGTAACCCACCAACTTCCAAGTGAAAAACAAATTTCAGAAAATTAATTTTAAAATACAAAACTAGAATATCTTGGTTTGATAAGTGTCCACCCCTCTGAGTAAATACTTGGTGAAAGCACCTTTGACAGCAATTACAGCTGTGAATCTGTTGGTGTAGGTCTCTACCAACTTTGCACACCTTGGTTGGGCAATATTTACCCTTTCTTCCAAACAAAACTGTTTAAGCTCAGTCAAGTTGTGTTGCGAGCAATAATGGACAGCAATTTTCAAGTCGTGGCACAGATTTTCATTTGGATTTAGGTCGGGGCTCTGACAGGGCCACTCAAGGATATTTAACTTTTTGTTCCTTAGCCACTCCAGTGTAGCTTTGGCTGTGTGCTTCAGGTTGTTGTCATGCTGAAAGGTGAACTTCCATCCCAATTTCAGCTTTGTGACAGAGGGCAGCAGGTTTGCTCTTGGATTTTTCTGTATTTTTCTCCATCCATTTTCCCTTCTATCTTGACAAGTGCCCCAGTCCCTGCTGATGAAATACATCTGCCAGTCAGAATGGTGTTCTTTGGGTGATGTGCTATGTTAGGTTTGTGCCAAACATAAGGTTTTGCATTTAGGCCAAAAAGTTCCATCTTGGTTTCGTCAGACCACAAACCCTTTTGCCACATGGCTTAAGAATCTCTGAAGTGGTTTTTTTGCATACCTCAAATGGGACTCAAGGTGGGCTTTTTTGAGTAATGGATTTCTTCTTGTGACCCCACTGTACAGGCCAGACTTGAGGTGTACTTGGGATATTGTTGTCACATGCACACAGTGACCAGTCTTTGCAAAAAGGCATGTAGCTCTTTCAAAGTTGCCATTGGCCTCTTGGTAGCCTCTCTGATCAGTCTCCTCCTTGCTTGGTCATCCAGTTTGGTGGGATGGCCTGATGTAGGCAGGGTCTTGGTGGTACCATACGCTTCCATTTCTTAATGATTGTCTTGACTATGCTCCAGGGGATCGTCAAGGCCTTTTAAATATTTTTATACCCATCCCCTGATCTCTGCCTTTCCACATCTTCATCCTTGAGGTCTTTCGAAAGCTCCTCGGTTCTCATGGTTGAGTCTTTGCTGTGAAATGTTCTACCCAGCAGAGGAAACCTACAGTTCAGGTGAGGTCAGGTATGGGAGCATGTGCCGGAGCAGCGTGTCACTGTGTCCACTTTCCGCCAGTGCTCCAGGGGCCTTCGTCTGGCCACCCCCCAGGCCCATCCCCATCTCCTTGAGATGCTAATCAACCTGCTGCAACCATGAGGAACATGGTCGGCCAATTAGCCTCCTCCACTCATGAGGCTCACTTGCTGAAAGAATTTGGCGAGTGGGATCAGCATCAGGAAAACGAGCCACAGGTCCATACAGCCACAGCTGACCCTCACGGATGACGCAGGTAACAGATTTCATTTGTCTCTCTCAGCAACTGCTTGTTGGACACAAAGTCTGACCAGCGGTAGCCAAGGATTCTCTGAAGAGACCTGGTACCAAAGAATTAAGTCTCCATCTCAGATCCCTGGTAAGTGTCTAAGTTTCACATCCGTAGAGTAAGACTGGAGGTACCAAGGACCTGAAGATTCAGACTTTCATCCTCCTGCACAGATACGGAGAGTGCCACACCCCATAATCCAGTAAATCCATGACTCCCCAGGCCTGACGCAGACATCTCTTGACCTCAAGCTCACAGCCAGCAGAGACATGAATATCACTGCCAAGATAAGTGAATCTCTCCATGACCTCAACATCCTCACCACAAATAGATGCAGACAAGATAGCAGTATCCAAGATGTCATTGAAAGCCTGGATCTTAGTTTTGACCCAGGAAACCCATAATCCCAGTCGCTCCGACTCCTCATTGAACACCTCGAGGGCCCCCAAAACAATATCCAGAGTCTCCGCAAAGATGACAACATCATCTGTGAAATCAAGGTCAGAGACCTTGACATTCCCAAATACGGCAGCTTGATCTCTTTGACATTCTCCCCAGAATCCAGTCCATACACGCGCTGAAAAGTGTGGGGGCTAGTCCACACCCTTGATGAACTCCAGCACCAACTGGAAATAAGTTGGAGTTGGTATCACCACATCTCACAGCACTCTCAGTACCAGAGTATAGTTCAGACATCAGTTTGATCAGTTGTGGTGGAATGCCATGAAGACTAAGAATCCTCCAAATGGCATCCTGCAGCCTGACTGCTCTGGGTGCTGGTGCTCAAGCAAATGGTGGCACAGCCTATCAAGAATTCTCCAAGCAAAGACCTTGCCCAGCACTGAGAGCAGCATCACCCCTGAGATAGTTGTTGCAGTCCTGGTGATCAGCCTTCCCTTTCCAGAGACAGACAACAAGGCCCCTCTTCCAGTCTGTTAATATGATGCCTGTGTTCCACGCAGAGCACAGAACTGCATTCATCGACATGAGTGCAGCATTTCCACCAGCCGTGAGAAGTTCAGCATTAATGCCACAGATCCCAGGAGCTCGACCCCATTTCAACCGGTTCACCGCAACCTGTGTTTCGACAAACGAAGGTGAATCGCAGTTGATTGGAGGGTCAGAAATAGGGATAGTAACACCCCTGACATCCAACTCAACAGCTGGTGTATCAGCCTGATACAGCTACTCAAAGTAACCAGCCCAGAGGGCATTCACTTCGGACTCTGCTGTGAAGAGCCCTCCACCCTCTGTTATAACTGCAGTTCACCAAGGGACGGGCTTGGAGGAATGCAATGCGCGAATTCTCCTGAAAGCAGGACAAGAATCACTTGACCACAGGTGACCACAGAAAAACGGCTAACTCAAAGATCACAGCCCGGGTGACACGAATAAATCCCATTAGACATCGGTGGGGAAATCTATCTGAACAGAGACTTGTCGACATAACTGATCTAAGGACCTATATGGTGCTCTGTGAATTTCCACAGCCGTAACACTATCCCCTCCCCTTTTTACAGACTCATCCCGAGTCATCGAATTTTTGTGTGCCTTCATGTGTAAATTTCCCCCAGTACATTTTATCTTCGGATCCCTGATTGCGACATTTAGTGTATTCATGTCCCAAAAATAAATATCCTACGGGCTGAGTATCTACCTAAACAAACTCACTCATACTGACGACTTAAATACATTGCCGGCGTTATGACACACATGCAGGGGGAAGCAACTCATTGACAATTTACCTTAACCTTATCCTTATACATTTTACACTAAACCATGGCCCAGGACTGATGGATTCTGTGGGGAAAAAGGGCACATAGCAATGTCAGCGGTATTTTGAGGGTGAGCGCCCCGCAGCTGAAGGTCAGATGTCTTCGGGGCCTGTTCTAAAGGCCCCGTTGTCTGTCACAAAACCTTTTTATGTCTTCAGCTGTTGAAGGCAACTCACCCCAACCTGGCAGCTATGCGCCATCCCACAGGCCATTTTTAGGCAGGGAGCCAGGCTGCTCACACGTAGTCTCTGGCTCATGGAACAGATGCAGGTGACAGGGAATGTGGCTGGCTGCACCAATGCAGTCCTAGGCCTCCCCCTTGAATGAGCGCAGTGAAATCAAACGGTGCACGGCTGCACAAATGCAGTCTCCGTGTGCGGCTGCCTGCAAGGCAGTCCCTGCAGAACACTGGATGGTACTGACGCAAGCAAACACAAGCAAATGAGCGGTACACGGGCTGCTCAATGCAGTCCCGTGGTGCAGATGGATGGATGGATGGAACACACGGTGCACGGGCTGCTCAATGCAGTCCCGTGATGCGGCTGCCTACAGGGCAGTCCCTGCAACTTGCGCGATGATCCTGGGGCACATGATGATGGATGGAATGGGGCAAATGCAACAAAAGGAAGGGCTAGCAGGCATGGGGTCAAGGCAAAGGCAGGCAGACAAGGCATGGAAAAGCCGGCGCAGGCCTTGTAGGAAAAACAGGCGGCAGGTGAAGCTGACCGGCATAGGCCTTGTAGTAAAAACAGGCCGGCAGGTGAAGCTGACCGGCACAGGCCTTGTAGTAAAAACAGGCCGGCAGGTGAAGCTGACCGGCACAGGCCTTGTTCTGAAGGTTCGTGGAGGGAGTGTGGTGGTGCTGGCCACTCGGAAGGCGGGCTCGGACCTACCCTACTGTTTCCCTCCCAACCTATCGCCTTTGCCTGTCTCTGTCCATACCCACTCCCCTTAATTTGCAAAACAAATTTAGCCCCAACTTTTTTTTTTCCTTTTCTTTTATAAATTCGTCTCCCTAATCCCCTTTATAGTCTCTGTCCGGCTAACCTATCCTGTCCTAGCCTACTCCCAACCCCTACGTTCCCTTCCTGGAGGGGAATAAGGGAGAGTTAGTGTCCTGTGTCTAGGCCCAACTAAGCCTCAGAATGGCCTCCTCAGATCTCAGTGATCTACTTACCACGGTGAGTCCAGTGGCCTACAACGAGAGCGAAGGGATGGACGGTGCGGAGGGGTACATCTCCGAACTACCCTCACATTTATTAACCTTAAACTACCCGGGGCTTTCCAAAAGCGCCTCTCGCTTAATCTATTGGTTCTGTCACACAAGATTCCCGTCACCTGTGTTGGTGTCCTCACAATTTTGGGCCTCGCCCTCGAATTTTCCCTCGTGCCCTTGCACGGTCTCGTGGCTGGGATGTGTGGCTCCCTTGGCAGGAACTACCCTCTGCTGATTCTCCAACTATGGCACCCCCGGGCCCTGCAACTGTCTCTGAGCCTACCAGCTCCCTAAAAACTGGGGAGTGCCCTCCCTGGATACTCCCCCTCGATGCTCACGTGGCAGGCTGGCGCTCCGGGCCCCTTTCCCGGGTGCCTGTGCCCAATGCACTGCCCACGTGGCCAATGGCGCCCCGGGCCCCGCATCGTGCGGGCCCAGCCGTGCCCACTACGCTATCCCGGCCCCTCTTGGACCCTTGGCCTACCGTGACCGACTAGCCCGGTACCCGGGGTACCCACTAAGCGATGCAATACCGTTCGCAGCCAGGCTCCGAGCCGTCAACAGGGCTCCTGCACCCCTCCAAATGGGTTTCGAGCCTACGTTCCCACCAACAGCAAAACGACCTCCATTTTGGCAATTTGACTGACCCACTAACTCACTTTACACTGACCCCAGGGTCCCTTGGGTGGGAATCACTCATCCCCCCAATCACTCGTCCCCCCAATCACTCATCCCCCCAATCACTCATCGCACCATGCATTCCACATTCACTCCATTCACACAGGCCTGCTGGCCCTCACTCACTCATCAAGTACATTTTCCATTTCACACCATTTCATCGCTGATCACTGCCATTCCTCTCACTAAATCCCATAACTACCTCGTGCTCCCTTGTCATCCCTTACAATATAGCACATCCTTTTAACACTACGTAGCTAAGCTACATCCCCACTACACACTCACAGTCTGTCCATGTCCTCAAAATCATTTCCCATATCCCATCCTAAATCTGACCTAAAATCCCTCTAACTAATCCATTCCACGGCTCCATGAGGACTTATCCTTGCCCCATGAAGCCACTCGAACTAACACTAACCCTCCCCCCTAACTAGTTGTGTCCTGTGCCCCGAACAAGGGGGTCTTCCACCCTTTGCCTGGGAATCTTGTTTACCCGAAATGGGGAGGCTTGCTTTTTTTATGCGCACACCAGCGCGGCAACTCGCAACCTGTGCTCTCTTCCCGTGACGTCATGGCAGCTGTTCGCGTTTTGCGCACCTCGTCCCTTCTCGGACGGTACCATCCGGCAGGGATTTCCCTTCTGCCGGATTCCAACCATGCAGCCACGACGTCACCCTGCGCATCCAAAGCAAACCTCGCGTTTCGAGGGGTTCCCCAGGCGAACACATGTGCTCTACTCGTTGGAGCTTTCAAACACGCTCGCGTGGAGAACCCATCCAGTCCAAATTCACAATCCAGCCAACCTTCTGTCTGTCCGCGGGATCGGCTAACATCCACCGCGTGCGTTTACGGACCGGATTTCACTCGCGCAAGCGCGCACGTGGCAGCCTCGTGCGATGCACAGCACGGACCCCGCGCGAGCTGCTGTGCCAATCCGGCACGGTCCTCAAAACAGCTACAGCCGCTACTCGGCCTTTGTCCTTCATCTGGTCCCGTCGTCGTCGCCATTCAACCCACGCACTCCTGCGTGCCATGACGCTCATACCTCACCATGACACTTGGATACGCGCTTGCGTGTTCCCGCATGCCGACCATCATCTCCCTCACGTACAGCGACCTCACACACGGTCGTTCACTCACGCATGCCATTTCACTCGCATACGTGGTTCCACTCACACACGGTGCTTCATCCACACACGGTGTTTCTTTCACACAAACCTTTTCCCTCACACACGCAGTTTTCCTTACACACGGCCTTTTACTAAGGCACTCCTTTTCACCCACGCACACCATATTACTCACACACGCAGTCTCTTTCACACAACGCCTTTCACCCACGCTATGCGCGCTTTGCAGCACCCATTTTGCCACACTCGTAAACACACACACCAGAACAATCGCACTGGGGATTTGTGCTACCACATGGGGTCCCGCGGCCTTCACACCCCCAAGCTCCGTGTGTACCCATCAACAGCACTCGCCCCTCTAACTCGCAAAGCTCAACCGGACCCACCTGGTCGAGATCCGCTTCAAGGGAGAATATTCCCTCCTCTCGTTCCTGAAGGAAGTTATCCGGCTGCTTGCACCGGGTCACGAAACATTCCCCGAGCTCCCCTTCAATGTCCCTCGCTAACTCCATGTGGGTGTGCTCGTCTTTCACCCGTCTTTATCGTGTAGTCTATCCTCTACCGTTTCCATCTCCCGCGTCTCTGTTAATTCTTTTTCCTTCGTCCTATTTAATTCAGTCTCGACTCGGTCTATCTCCCGTGTCTCTGGCAATACTTCCATTTCCGTCTTTGTCTCTGTTATTTCTTTTACTTCCTTTATTTTCTCTCTCGTCTCCACGTGTCTCTTACACGTCTGTCATCCCATTTAATTTTCCCTCCGTGTTACCGTCACTTTCTCTGTCACCTGCACGAGTCTCGCCACACGCATCTCCCAAATTATTTTGTCCTTCCCCGCTTCCATCGCGGGGGGCACAGCCGTTGCACTCCCTCCCAACTCGTTCGCTCCAGCACATGGCGCCGCCATTTTGAGCTCCACTGCCCGCGTTTCGCTCCTCGCAACCGCGATTATTGCCTTTTTGCCCAGCCTGGAGTTCCAGCCCCATGTGCTGCATCTCACCCCGCAGTGTTTGCATATTTTCATCCATGTTGTTATTCATGCCATTTTTCATTTCCTTCATTTCGTTTTCCATCCTGCACGCATTTGTATCCATTTTTTAATTCATGACATCCATTTTGCCGTTCATATCCCCACTCATTGCTTGTATCATCTGCATCAATTGTTTGATGTCCGATGACTCGAACCGGATCGATCCGCCATTATCGGTCGCGGTTTCTCTGGGGACCGGGGAGGGATTTTGATGGAGGAGGGGAGGGGGGCTGTCATACACCGCAGCCTCCGCCGCTGCGCCCATTTCGGACTCTGGGTTCGTTTGTTCATTCATCCTGCATTATGGAGTCCTGCACGGTCATTTCGTCCTGGGCCATGGATTCTATCATCTCCAAATCCATACCTAATCCCTCCTGCCCCTGTTCGCCTTGAACTGCCATTTTGCGTAACGGAATTAATTTATACGACTGCAATTAGGGGAACACGGAGGGTTGCTTTGCACATCCTTGGTCCAGTTCCGTTAAATTGGTTCGGAGGCGAGTTGGATTTTAACCCCACTCCTTGACAACACTGTTGTGGATTCCCCTCCCGCCGGTGTGCGAGTGATCGCGTTTAGCCAATGGCAGCCGCCTCGCCCACCGAACAGACAATCCAGTCGCAGCCTTCCGGATCGAACGCCGGAATCCCGCTACCGGTGTGTTTGAGCACACCCCAGCCAAGTCAACACTCTACCCACGCTACAGGATCAATCGCCGAATCGTCGATATACCTAATTAATCGCCCGGGCAGACTACCGAGAGACTGTACCTCAACGGGGCCGCTTGGAAACGAGCCGCGTAAGCAGCTCGCTTCGTTTTGGGATAACCGAGCGAGGTATTTATCGTGCAGCCCCGTTGGACCCGATCACTTTATCGGCTATTTAAAAACCAACTATATTCCGAACGCAGAATGGCAGTTCAATTAGGGAAAAGGACGCAACGAACGGGTTAACATTTAAATAAGCACATTTATTGAATAAGCGGCACATATGCAGTCATGCAGTCATATAATCAAGCAAGGCAAGACACGCATGCAGTTTGCAATCGACAAAGGCAAAAACAAAAGCATGCATGCAATTATGTAACATGTAAGGGACAAACCATGAGCAATGCAAAAGAGCTACTACCGTCTATCTATTATGTACACACTTAACAGTTCTACTTATAGACATGGCGCCACAACGTTCACGCAAAGAAACAAGAAAAAACCCCAGGACAGACGAGGGGTAGACTGGACCCTTTGGGGTCTTTATAAACACAGAGCCGTGTAGACCACAAAGGCTCCGAGAGACCGGGCTGGCTACCTTGTCCCTCGTGGTGACTCGCTAGGGCGACCCTCGATGTCCCCTCTCCAGTGACCCACGGTTAGGCACAGTCCGGCAGGCTGTGCACCTTGGCTCCGCTGCGCTCCTCTCTCTCTCCAGCTCCTCAGAGTGAGCAGAGACCCCAGAGACCCCAGACTCCAGGCTGATTCAGCTCACAGTGCGGTTCCACACAACTCCCCACAACTCCGACGCGACACTCTCTCTCCTCTCCTCTCCTCCACACACCTCACAACCTCCAGCAGAGCAGAAAGATCAACCTTGCGTTCAGCGCGCCCTTTTATCTTCACGCCGCCTCTCCCCTCCCTTCCGCCCCCCTCTTCCAGCACGCGCGGGAAACTTCCAGAAGAAGGGCGTTTTCCTCGCTGAATCGGGGCCGTTCTTTTGTATTTTCCAAAGCTTTCGTCTTTTCCGCACGTGTTGAGAATCCACTCGCAGGGTCCGTCGTTGGGGAGGGGGTGTGGCCGTCGTCCGTTCTCCCCCGATGAATGCCAGGCTTCTCGCAACCGTGTGCCGAGGTGGAAATGCGGTTGTGGTTGTGGTAAAGGCGGTTATGGTGGTTGTCGTAATGGTGGCGTGGCTGGCGTTTTGTGGTGGTCTTGATGGTGGTGTGGCTGGCATTTGTGGTGGTCGTGAGGGTGGTGTGGCTGGTGTTTGTGGTGGTCGTGTGGTCAGTGGTGGTTAAGGTGGTTGTTATGAAGGTGGCTGTTCGTTGTCTATGGGGATGTTGGTGGTGGAGGTGGTTGTTGTGAAGCGGTTGATGAGAGCGATTTTGGCGGTGGAGGTGGTTGTTGTGAGCGGTTGGTCCAAAATAACGATAGCAAAAGAAAAACGGCTAACTGAAGATTCACAGCCCGGTTACATGAATAATTCCCTTAGACATCGGTGGGGAAATCTATCTGAACACAGACTTGTTGACATAACTGATCTAAGGACCTATATGGTACTCTGCGAATTTCCACAGCCGGAACAATATATATATATATATATATATATATATATATATATATATATATATATATATATATATATATATATATATATATATATATATATATATATATATATATATATATATATATATATATATATATATATATCAGTCCTTCTGTCTGTTTGTCTGTCTGTCTGTCTGTTTGTTTGTAACCAATAAGCTCCTCGACCAGTGAACCGTTCTTGATGAAACTTTACACACATATAGACCGAACATTCAGCTCCAGGATGCGCTAATTGGCTTTCCATAAAAATGAAAATATATAGATTTTTTTAATAAAAAAAATTACATTACAAAAAAAGTGGCTTTCGAATAGTGCGCCGGCGTATTAATCATAACAAAAGGCTTCATGGTTAAAAACACTAGGGTTTTTTGAAATACAAAATGTTGGTATTCGTTGACTTTTTAGACACACACATTCTCCTCCTGTTATTTGAATTCTCGAACTGCACACGCACGGCAACAGCTAACTGCTGATAGATCTGCTCATGAAAGAGGCAGGCAAGCAGAGTCAGCTGCAGAGAGAGAGCGTCGCCTAACTGCAAATAGAGCATCACACCGACGGGCGAGAGAAGCACAAAACTCACGTTCCAGCTTTCTAGGTCCGGGTTTTGGCAGGATATCAAGGACAGTTACCACTGCTGCTAGAAACATTGAGTGGCTCAAGGCCACCTTCAACTATGACCTCTCTGAGGATTATGGCAGCATAAAGCCTTCCTTCCATAAATCTGAGGAATAAAAGAAGCCTTCCAATTTTTCTCCATACACAACTAATGCCTCGGTCTAACAGGCGTGAGGAAAATAGGGCAAATTTCCTGGGTATTACCGGGTACTTCAGCGAGTGTATGTGTGTATATATATATATGTTTATGTATATATATATATATATATATATATATATATATATATATATATATATATATATATATATATATATATGTATGTATGTTTATGTATATATATATATATATATATGTATGTTTATATATATATATATATATATATATATATATATATATATATATATATATATATATATATATATATATATATATATATATATATATATATATATATATATATATATATATATATATATATATATATATATATATATATATATATATATATATATATATATATATATATATATATATATATATATATATATATATATATATATATATATATATATATATATATATATATATATATATATATGTATATATATATATATATATATATATATGTATGTTTATATATATATATATATATGTATGTTTATTTATATATATATATATGTATGTTTATATTTATATATATATATATATATATATATATATAATGTATGTTTGTATATATATATTTACAGCTCTGGAAAAAGAATAAGAGAACACTCCAAAAAAAATTTAAATCAGTATCTCTACATGTATGGCAGCCATTCCATTCCAGTGTCTGTTGAATTCCAACACAGGCACACCTCATTCCACTTAGTGAGGTACTGATTAGGTGATCACCTGAACCGAATCTTATTTAACAAGGAAAGTATAAAAACCACTGCTGTGGTCATCATTATCCTCTTGCAATAGGACCAGCTGGATGGCAAAAACAGTGCTAGTAGTACCTCAAAAGTAATTGGAATCAAAAAAATAACTATTGACCATGCCAAAAGAGTTGAAAAGAAAAGTTTTGAGTGAGGAAAAGAAGGGTTCAATTCTGGCTTTACTGGCAGAGGGATACAGTGAGCGTCACGTTGCTTCCATCCTGAAAATTTCAAAGACGGCGGTTCATATGAACAAGGTCAAGCAGCAGACATTGGGGACAACAAAGTTACAGACTGGCAGAGGGCGAAAATGACTTTCCACTGACTGGGATGACCGCCAACTCATTCGAATGTCACTCAACAACCATAGGATGACATCAAGTGACCTACAAAAAGAATGGCAAATGGCAGCTGGGGTGAAGTGCACGGCGAGGATGGTTTGAAACAGGCTCCTCGTGGCAGGGCTGAAGTCGTGCAAAGCAAGAAAATAGCCCTTCATCAATGAGAAGCAACAAAGATCCAGGCTGAGGTTTGCAAAAGACCATAAGGATTGGACCGTAGAGGGCTGGAGTAAGGTCATCTTCACTGATGAGTCCAATCTTCAGCTTTGTCCACCACCTGGTCGTCTAATGGTTAGACGGAGACCTGGATAGGCCTACAAGCCACAGTATCTCACACCCACTGTGAAATTTGGTGGATGATCGGTGATGATCTGGGGGTGCTTCTGCAAGGCTAGAATCGGGCAGATTTGTCTTTGTGAAGGACTCATGAATCAAGCCACATACAAGGTTGTCCTGGAAGAACACTTGCTTCCTTCTGCTCTGACAATGTTCCCCAACTCTGAGGATTGTTTTTTCCAGCAGGACAATGCTCCATGCCACACAGCCAGGTCAATCAAGGTGTGGATGGAGGACCATCAGATCAAGACCCTGTCATGGCCAGCCCAATCTCCAGACCTGAACCCCATTGAAAACCTCCAGAATATGATCAAGAGGAAGATGGATGGTCACAAGCCATCAAACAAAGCTGAGATGCTTGAATTTTTGTGCCAGGAGTGGCATGAAGTCACCCAACAGCAATGTGAAAGACTGGTGGAGAGCATGTCAAGACGCATGAAAGCTGTGATTGAAAATCATGGTTATTCCACAAAATATTGATTTCTGAACTCTTCCTAAGTTAAAACATTAGTATTGTGTTGTTTAAAAATGAATATGAACTTGTTTTGTTTGTATTATTTGATGTCTGAAAACACTGAATCTTTGTTGTTATTTTGACCAGTTGTCACTTTCTGCAAATAAATGCTCTAAATGATAAATGACAATATTTTTATTCGGAATTTGAGAGAAATGTTGTCAGTAGTTGATAGAATAAAACAAAATTGTTCATTTTACTCAAACACATACCTATAAATAGTAAAACCAGAAAAACTGATAATTTTGCAGTGGTCTCTTAATTTTTTCCAGATATATATATATATATATATATATATATATATATATATATATATATATATATATATATATATATATATATATATATATATATATATATATATATATATATAGACAGAGAGATAGATTTGAACTTAAAATTAAATATAAATCAAGCGTTTGGTTGATTCCTGGTGGAACCTTTTGCCATTTTTTAACTTTGCTGAAGCATGGGGATTTGCATTGGCATGCCATCAGCTTCACTTGTTTATACTTTTCATTATGCCTGTGTATCAAAATTAGATAAGCTATGCCAAGACAATGGTACTGAGGCTGTAAGTTTGTCTACTTTAATTATCCTTCTTTTTTGGCGTATAAGTTGATGTTTTTTTCTTGGAACTCTTGAAGAGATGCTTGGATTTTTTTTTTCCTTGTTTCAATGACTGAGCTCATCCAATTACACATGAAAAAATCCTTGCACATTGATTATAAGCTGAGGATGGCAGAGGAATTCTGAGGTGTTGGAGGTCTTGATATAATCTGACTGGGACAGCTTATAAGCGAAAGTGAGGCATAGGATCTCTCGAGACGTCGCCTCTCCCAAAGGTTGACCACAAAAATATATTGGGGAATTTCCGTGCCAGTCCTTATGGAGGGACAATTTCATTCTTTAATGATGTTTCCTATATTTCGATCCCCTGATAACGATCGCACACTTAACAATCGGAAAACCAAATAATCATTTGCACATTATGTGAGGCTTATGGGAGAGTAGCTGAAATTGATGTATGTGGCCATATGTTGAGTGGTGGGAATTGGACTATGCTGAAAGAGCTGGACAGTTGAAAGGAAATGACATGGGCCAAATGAAGATGTTCTTGAGATGGCAGATGGTGAGCTCAGCACTTGGATCCATCATTGCCAGGCCATTTGCAATGAGCTCAAGAGACTGTCTTTGGTGCGACTTGATTTTAATTTCAACGTTTGGCAAACAAAGGAAAGGTCCAATGATGATAACTGTTGATAAGGAGAATACCTGTCAATGATTATTTCAATCAGTTGATGGTTCCATCGTTCAACACAGTTTTTGGCACCAGGTGGCTTTTCTTAATGATGATGGGACATGAGAGTTCTGTGCTTTACCCGTCTGCTCATACAACTATTTTTCACGGCACCGAATCCCAGCGGCAGACAAAGGGCTGTAGATGATAATGAAAGCTCGTTGGGATGCAAGCTGTGTAATCCAGCAGCAAGCACACTCTGGGTAGGAAATGCTCTTCATTGTTAACCTATTATTAACATGCATAATTGAAAAAATAATTAAAAGAGCAGAATAGCAGTTTTGTAGTTGAATTTGATTCCACACGGGATTGGAACTCGGAATTAGAGACAGTTGAGAGGTGAGCATGCTACCAATGGGTTATGTTGCTGCCTTTTTCGAGCATGTTTTAACTTGCATAAGCTCAGATATGATCAGTAATATTATTGACTCGCGATGAGCTGTGCTTCCTCTGAGCTCATGGAATATGCGAACATCATGTTCTCCCGAGAGAATCGTCAGTGTCAATTCAGATGGCTGGGTTCATGAATTGGGTTGCACGTACAAGTCAACACATAATTTAATATGTAGCTCCATTCCACACTGCAAATTAATTATTTGGCTCTTTGTCTTGACACGAGCATTGTGTTTGTGTGGCTGGCTACACGTACTCATTAAAATTTGTGCAGCAATGGCTGTGATGGGACACGGGTTTGAGTCACCATATCATGTAGTCTGCAACTCCAGGGTGATTTTTGAATATATATAATTAAAAACTATATATGCATTTTATTTGTCGCATTTTAACGTAATTTTTTCGCTTTTATTTACATTCAACGTCAATTCTAGTATTTGAGAACCTTGTCTTAAACCTTACTTGTTTTGTATTTAAATTAACCATATGAAATACATGCAATGTTGAAATGACCATTCACCTCACAAGGATATCATGTTTCCTGCCTGTGAGGTTTAGTGCACATATGGCCATGGGTCATGCCTGTGTCCTATCAATTTTGATCTATCCATTGTACTTACTTAATCGTCTATTTCCTTACCAATTCTTAATTCACCTTCACATCTTTATCCATTTAAAATATTACTTTGCACATTGCGTGCATCAGTAAAGATTGTGCAATGTTCTCATGTTCTTTTATGAAAACAACCCTTTGTGGAGTTTCAAAATAAATAAAAAACAAGGATGCAAGTCCTCATCAAGAACACAGCCCGCAACCTCGCCTCAAAAACGGGACAAGTAGATTTTACATTGAAGAAAATAAATAAATAAGTAATTGTGTTCGTAGTAGAGGTGGTAAATTTAAGTGTACTGTCGGACCCCGCTATTCCCAGAGGATAAGTACCTGGAAAATGCCGTGAATGTCGAAGCTGCGAATGTCAGGGTGTTGTTTCAATGCGATAAAAGGGAATAGGTTCCCGGCAGTTCGTGATTTATCAGGGAAAATGAAAAATCCCGTGAAAAATTGCATATACACAACAAAAACAACATGAAAATGCAAAAAATATAAATAAAAAAACCCCCGCGAAAAACTGCAAATAAAAAACCTGTGAATACACCTGCAAAAAAAAATCACGAAAATGCAAAAACGTGAAAATACTATGAATACGAGAAGCTCAGGGCCGCAAATGTAGAAGCAGGTCTGGTGTCATTTTATCAACCATGAATTGCGGGATCCAATAGAATATAAATAAATATATAAATCAAGATGGTATGGAGGTAGTGGAGATAGTACTGTGTGTATAAATAAATAATTCAGGGGACTATGTAGGTGGTGGGAATGGTAAAGTGTATACTGCACTGTATTTTTAAAATATCCCAAGTTGTGTGTTAGTGGTGAAATGCATCGAATGTTATCTCTGCAAGTGTAGTGAATGGTGCAGTCAGTGGTCAGTTTTTAAATTTAGTTGGATATGCATCTGTTAGTGGGAGGAGGGCAGGGGCTAATGGCCTCCTGCGTTGGAGCTCCTTGTAGAGTGTATATAAATAGATAATTTTTAAAGTCACGTGTTGGTAGTCTGATGTTAAAGTGTTTATAAATAAATATTGGTTGCCGATAGCATACACAATCTTGTCTGATTTTTCTCCCATAAAATTTATTTCAAAATTCGGAAATAAAATCGTGTGTTCCATGACTTTTGGCTCGGATTCCAAAACAATTTGACGTGGCACATGCCCAGATGTTATTGCTTACATCTGTCGAATGCGAAATAAATGTTTCCAGTTATTTTTGAGTAGCTGCTCTGTATGGACATACATAGAAATGGACAGCACTCAAAATATATGCCCCCATCTAGGCTGAAACCTGGTCGGGGGGCTCATAAAGCGATCACATCTTTCAACTGCCCAAATCATTTATCATTGAACATAGTTTTCACAATTGCGTTGAACGTTGTTGTTGTTGGTGTTGTTGTTATACCCCGGACAGTTCTCTCGAACAAGTCCACGGCACAGAGACAGCTGATAGATCTCCCAGGAGTGACCCAGAGATCCCCACATCCAGGATGGTGTACCCCTGCCTTCAGAGAGGGAGAGAGAACTGACAGTGGGATAAACATCGTGGGAATGAACAAACAACTATTGATTAAGATGGTTGGGTGGTTAGGAAAGATCAATGGGGGTAATAAATGTCATAGATCAGAATTGGGGATGACAAGAGATGGCAGTGCACCGTTTGCCCGAAGCACAGGGAGGAAGAGTGAGACATAAGAGCCTCCTCAAGGTAGTTCCATAGACTGGAGAAGTGATGAATTAAACAGTTAAGGTGTACAGTCAGCCTGGATTTTGGAAGTTTAATTAGGAAAGGGTGCACAAGAACATGTACATCCTGCAGCAGATAGGGAGGGTCAGAGGACTGAGAGTGCAGTGGGAGAATTATTGGAAAATAGGCGATATAAAACAGACTGATTGGGGATTAAGCCTATAAGAATATACCCGTCTGTTATTTATGCTTGATACTTTGTCCAGTTAGAAATGCAATTTGTCCTTGGCCCAGCATCTGATTGAAATTGCAGCATCTGTTTGGAACTTGTGTGATGTCATCATCCAGAACGTGTCAAAAGGGCAGATACAGTGCTTTTTTTCACCATGGATGTTTTTTTTTTCATCGTATGACACCATGGATTGATCTGGTTGTACCATCTGCTCCCCCTTCCTATGTTTTTTTTCAAAATCCTGGATCAATCTCTGTATTAGTAATCACAATATAAACCTTATTATTTATGAGTTGACATCATATTGCTAATGTATAAGGTTCAGCTTGGTTCTGAAAATAAAGGCTCATGGAAACAGCTATTGAAGATCATGAGGTTTTTCATGGCCAGTTATACTTCGTTGGAGTTAGGACCGCAAGGAATGCTCAAGATCGGCTCGTGGTCGCGTAGCAGCTCGATTAGTTGCTCGAAGGTGAAACCATGACAGCCATCTTCCATTCAAAATAATGTCTTAAAAATTTAGATAACAGAGTTTTTGATGGAGAATTGATTTTAAAAAACACCCACAACGCTGGTTTGATCAGAGCGAGGAGAAATTGGAACCCACACTTTCACCACACCCTCCAGCGGTTGCTCTCACCCTACTGTATTCCACTTCACACTATTGCCCAATAATATTGACACCAAACTCTTGATGTTACTCGACCGGATGTGAGACCAGACAGGAACAAACAGTTCCTTTTATTCGATTGTTCTCAAAATATCTATAGCTCGACACCAGATATAAAAAGCTGCCAGGCAGCATACATTAGATAGTTCTATCCTCACCTTTGTAGGTATGGAAAGAGTGGAGTGGGATGTTAACCATTTGTTATGCTTTCTTAAATGCTTTTCCAGTATACGTAAGACAGAAGTCATGCATTTAAGTGTTACTGCATGTTTGTTGTCCTCTCTGTGTGCATGTAGCAGTGGACTTTAAGCTTTAACAGGTGAAGATAGGGAAAGGTGGGAGGTTTCTGAGTGATTGCTCAAGAATGTTAGTCATCGGGCTTTCAGTTCCTGCCCTTAAGGCTACATGGTAACATCTATTTGGTGGTGTGCACATTCAACACAACCACCACCCATGTTGAATGAAATAAATAGATGTCCCTAAAGGTACGATTCACAATCAGATGCATCTTATTCCCTTGAGATGTGGACTTGTGGTGATGCATAGAGGAGGAATACTGTATGAATAAATGAAATGATAAACAAACCACTTGGCTCTGAAGCGGTCGACCGACTTTTTCTCTCTCTCTCTCTCTCTCTCTCTCTCTCTCTCTCTCTCTCTCTCTCTCTCTCTCTCTCTCTCTCTCTCTCTCTCTCTCTCTCTCTCTCTCTCTCTCTCTCTCTCTCTCTCTCTCTCTCTCTCTCTCTCTCTCTCTCTCTCTCTCTCTCTCTCTCTCTCTCTCTCTCTCTCTCTCTCTCTCTCTCTCTCTCTCTCTCTCTCTCTCTCTCTCTCTCTCTCTCTCTCTCTCTCTCTCTCTCTCTCTCTCTCTCTCTCTCTCTCTCTCTCTCTCTCTCTCTCTCTCTCTCTCTCTCTCTCTCTCTCTCTCTCTCAGTCTCTCTCTCACTCTCTCTCTCTCTCCCTCTCTTTCTCTGTCTCTCTGTCTCTCTGTCTCTCTGTCTCTCTGTCTCTCTGTCTCTCTGTCTCTCTGTCTCTCTGTCTCTCTGTCTCTCTGTCTCTCTGTCTCTCTCTTTTCAGTACATATGGCGTTTGGAAGAGCTACTGGCCTCTCCTGGCCCAACACCCCCACTACTGCTCTCAGGAGGACCTGGTTCTGGAAAGTCTCTACTCCTTGCCAAGTGGTTCGTCTGTTTGTGGATACTGGATAGTAACTGTAAAAGTTCTGGTTCTATACGGGAATGCGTGCATTTGCAGGTATCATATAACAGCCGCAGCAATGTACACAAATGGGGCCTTTTAAAATCTCACTGAAATTTGGAAAACAAATCAATGAATTGTTACCTCCACCGCCAAAGGTGCACTGAGGTTATGTTTTAACCCATGTCTGTCTGTCTGTCTGTGAACAGGATATCTCAAAAAGTTATGAATGGATTCAGCCAAAATTTGGTGGAGATGTTGGGCGTGTGACAAGCACAAAATGAGTAGATTTTGGTGAAGGTCCGGATCCAGATCTGGCTACTAGACTATTTTAAGTGATTCTTCACCATTGACAGATGGGGCCAAAACCTATATGCAGCACAGTATCTCAAAAAGTTATGGATGGATTCAGATGAAATGTGGTGGACAGATTGGATGTGTGACAAGGAAGAATTTATTCAATTTTGGTGATGATCCGGATCCGTATCCGAGAATTTTTAAAATTATTCTTCACTATTGAGTGATAGGGATAAACATATATATTTATATATACTAGTGCGGGCCCGTAGGTGCGGGCCCGTAGGTGCGGGCCCGTAGGTGCATGTCCGTAGGTGCGGGCCCATAGGTGCATGTCCGTACGTGCGTGCCCATACGTGCGTGTCCGTATGTGCAAAGAAAAAAAGAATTGTGACGTCATTCGTGATGTCATAGCACCGTGTCCTGTCATTGGTTGGTAAATAAATGGCCGCAACTTGGGAACCGCTTGTCCGATTAATATCAAACCTTGAAAAGGCACATCCTCAGTTCCCCAGCAATATTCCTTGCAAGTTTCAATCAGATCGGATCAGCGGTTGTCGAGAAACGGCGGCCGCAAACACACACACATACAGACAGACAGACACACACACAGATTGCTGGAATTATAGATAGAAAGAATATATGTATATATATATATATATATATATATATATATATATATATATATATATATATATATATATATATATATGTATATATTCAGTAGACTAGGCGTAAGTCGGCAGCGTGTAAATCTTCACTTCGCCAAAGTCGGCAGCATAAAAAAGTCCCGAATTTATCTAATGTTAAATCCCTTTGAATAAAGTCTGTAAGTCGTCATCTCTAAGTCGTCTATGTGTATGTATATGTAAATATATATGTATGTATATGTAAATATATATATATATATATGTATATATATATGTATATGTAAATATATATATATATATATGTATATATATATGTATATGTAAATATACATACATATATATATATATATATATATATATATATTTACATATACATACATATATATATATATATATATGTATGTATATGTAAATATATATATATATATATATATATATATATATATATATATATATATATGTATGTATATGTAAATATATATATATATATATATATATATATATATGTATGTATATGTATATATATATATATATATATATATATATATATATATATGTATGTATATGTAAATATATATATATATATATATATATATATATATATATATATATATATATGTATATATATATATATATATATATATATATATATATATATATATATATATATATATATATATATATATATATATATATATATATATATATATGTATGTATATGTAAATATATATATATATATATATATATATATATATATATATATATATATGTATGTATATGTAAATATATATATATATATATATATATATATATATATATATGTATGTATATGTAAATATATATATATATATATATGTATGTATATGTAGTATATATATATATATATATATATATATATATATATATATATGTATGTATATGTAAATATATATATATGTATATGTAAATATATATATATGTATGTATATGTATATGTAATATATATATATATATATATATATATGTAAATATATATATATGTATGTATATGTATATGTATATATATATATATGTATATGTAAATATATATATATATATATATATATATATATATATATATATATATATATATATATATATATATATATATATATATATATATATATATATATATATATATATATATATATATATGTAAATATATGTATATGTAAATATATATATATATATATATATATATATATATGTATGTATGTATATGTAAATATATGTAAATATATATATATATATGTATATGTATATATATGTATATATATATATATATGTATGTATATGTAAATATATATATATATATATATATATGTATATATATATTTACATATACATACATGAATTATTATTATGAATTATTCAACAGAGTAGATAGTGATAGTACCAGGGGCCATAGCCTGAGAGTAAAGAAGAGGAGAGTTAAGACGGGAGTAAGGCAGGGGACTTTTACTCAAAAAGTTAATGCATGGAATGTTGTCCCTGGAAAGGTAGTTGCAGCAGAAACAGTACATAAGTTTAAATTGGAATTACATACAGTAGGTACCTGGAAGTTATGGAGATAGAGGGGTAGAGGGATGTTGGCAGGATTTTTTGGTAGTTTGAGCATTGATGGGTGATCGTGTGCACGTGTAAGGAGTGCTGTTGGTGGGAGTCTCGTCAAGGGGTGTTGTGTGGTTGATGTGTGTTTTTCATCAAGCCCATTCCCCCTCCACTGAGAAGTAAAAAATTATATTGACAAAAAAAAAAAACTACAAAAACTTAAAATAAATAGATAGATAAAAAAACACAAAAATACTATTTAAAAAATAAATAAATACATAAATTTGCATTTTCTTCTTTGGAGCTTTTGCTGATAAATTAGTGTGGTGTTGATGTCATGCAGGCATGATTGGCTGAATGGCCTCCACCTGTATCTGATTTCATTGTATTCCTTGTATTCCATGTATTCTTGAGTGTTTTCATAACTACCAAGATGCCAGAATAGATCGCCAAAGTATAAATCTGAAGATCGTTAAAACACCAAATTGGACTTTTTCTCTTTTTTTCACCAGCCGAGCAGAATAAAGGCTGATGCAATTGCAATGCGATTCAAATTTCTAACGTGAAGAAGTGACATTCTCTCTGGACATTAGGCTTTGTTTATTTCACCTTGTACATTCTGAGAGGGCATCATCGAAGTAATATGCGCTATATCAAATGGTCATGCAACATATGGTAAAGTTTCAAATTCTTCCATTGAACAGTTTTTGATGTAGCTCAATATGCACCATATCAAATGGTTATGTAACATGTGGTAAAGTTTCAATTTCTTCCGTTGAATGGTTTTTGATGTACGCTCAATATGGGCTATTTCAAATTGTCATGCAACATGTGGTAAAGTTTCAATTTCCTCCATTGAATGGTTTTCGATGTGCACTCAATATGTGCGATATCAAAGTCATGTAACATGTGGTAAAGTTTAAATTTCCTCCGTTGAACTGTTTTCGATGTATGATAAATATGTGCTGTATCAGTCATGTAACGTGGTAAAGTTTCAATTTCTTTCATTGAACAGTTTTCGATGTACACTCAATATGTGCTGTATCAAACGGTCATGTACCATGTTGTGATGTTTCAATTTCCTCTTTTGAGCGGTTTTCAATATGCGCAATATCAAATAGTCATGTATCATGTGGTAAAGTTTAAACTTCCTCCATTAAGTGGTTTTCCATGTACGCTCAATATGGGCTATATCAAACAGTCATGTACCATGTGGTAAAGTTTCAATTTCTTCTGTTGAACAGTTTTTGATGTACATTCCATATGCACAATATCAAACAGTCATGTAACATGTGGCAAAGTTTCAATTTCCTCTGTTGAACAGTTTTTGATGTACGCTTAATATGCGCTATATGAAACGGTCATGTAGAATGTGGTGAGGCCAAACAAAAAAAGGAGTTTGTTTCTGGTTTCCTACTGACCCGTTGCTTTTATATGCGACCCAACGATTTTTGTTGACAATTTGGACTCGGGCGCGTTTGACTCGGGCGCCGCCATTTTGAATCCCGCGTGTTACGTCAGTGAGAGTTTCAAAATGGCGGCGCCCGAGTCAAATGCGCATGAGGACTGCTTTGTGGATCGGTCTTTTCACGGTTAGTTTCACCTCTTGTGGTAGTGATGATGGTGACAGTGGTGATGGTCTCGGTGGTGATTTGGTGGTGGGTGGTGTGGTGATGGCAGTGGTGTGGTAGTGGTAGTGGTGGTGCAATAGACTTGCAAAAATGCATTAGACTTGCTGTTAAACTTTTAATATATGAATATATATATATATATATATATATATATATATATATATATATATATATATATATATATTGTTGTGGTTACCAGATTCGCAAACCACCATTCAGGTCCCTTAGGTGAGGTATCTCGGCAAGTATATGTGTAGTTAGGCCCAAACCCGTTGTCTAGTGGGAATACATGTCATTTAGGCGAGCTGCGACTCTTCAGGATAGCCGTTTTTCTTTTACTATCTTTATTTTGGACCAACCGCCATGATCACAACCACAACATCAACCACCAACCACAACGCCGCTTCACCACAACCGCCACGACCTTCCCGTCACACCTCGCAACCGTAGCATCGCCACCGTTCTTGCCCCGCTGTGGGTACCGGTGTTGGACTCATGCAGAACGCGCGTCGAACAGCGTGTACAAAATCACGGATTTTGTGCTTCAAAAACGGATCAAAAACGACACACGCCCACTTTTTGCCGTCCAATCGGTGAGCGAGGGGCGAATTGGCCCCGCCCCCAGGGCGATCGATATATGCAAATTTGTGGATCAAAAAGCCTTCACGCCCACTTTTTCTCGGGCCAATGGGAAGCGAGGTGAAAGGTCAAAGGGAGGGGGTCAAAGGCGAAGTTACGGGGGGATAAAAGGACGGTGTTCGTCAGTCAGAAAGAGTCGCAAACGAGAACGAGAAGGAGTCGGAACGAGAAGGAGAACGAGAACGAGAAGGAGTCGGAGAAGAGAGAGAAGAGTGTGGAAGTCTGGAGCCCGAAGCCTGCAGTGGCTGGAGAAGCTGAAGAGAGTCTGACGAGGGGGTGCTCGCGTCGGTGCCAGGAGCTGCACGCCCGAGGGAGGCCGGCAGCGCGACCTGGCCGAGGTGGAGACGCACACCAGGGATAATAAAGATCCTCTATACCCCGAGCATCAGCAACCCCCTCCTGTTCCCCCCCGCGCTGAGATAGTGCGACCAAGGGGGCCCCGTTCCCACCCCCTGCCAGGCACTGTCCGCGAGGCCAGCGGGTTGCGGGGCCATCGCCGCTCCGCGTCTCATCACCAGACGGGTAGGCCCGACCCGGTCTCGGCCGCAGGCCTGCCTCATTCTTGAGGTATTTCTTTTCCTTGGTTTTGGGTATGTGTTGTCGGCGCCGTCTGTGAAGTAGAATTGTATAAGTGTTGCCGTGTGCTCGGTAGTCGGTATTAGCTCTGCACTGTGTTTTCACTTTTATGTTTGCTTTTTGTGTAAATGGAATTGTGTTTTCTTTTTTTTGTGTGCATTTGGTGGAATTGTATTTGTGTGCTTTCCGTTCGTCGCGAATAAATGTGCTTTATTGTTGAACTGTTCTCCCGCTTCGCTTCGTCTTTTCCTCCATTGAATCCCCATCTTGCTTCACGTAAAGGGTTGGTAGTGGGCTGAATACGCCCGATAATTAATCGAACCGTCGAGGTCGACGATAACACCGCTCGGTTATTCTGATAGTACGGAACGGGTCGCTTAAGTGGCCCGTGTCCGAAGTCGACCTGCGGCGAGGTGCGATCGCCCGGTCTACCCTCCGCGTGGGTACTTAGGTAGTTCGAATTTGGCGAGCAACCCTATCCCACGCGGGGGCTGATTGGCTCGATCGCGGTGAGACCGAAAGGTCCACCCGTGACTGGTTCCCGGCGTTAGTCCGAGAGGGTCACGACTGGATTGTCCGTCCGGTGGGCGACGTGTCGCGATTCGAGTTACGTGGCCGTCGCACGCCGGCGGGCGCGAAGACCGCAACAATATATATGCATATTTTCAGCATGCATGCACTGTTACATATGTAGAGAAATTTAAGACAGAATAAAGTGCATTTTAGCAAGTCGAGTGCACCACCACCGCCACCCCCCATCACTACCACCACCACCATTACCACCACACCACTACCACCACCACACTACTACCACCACCACCACCACTTCCACCAAGGAAAATAAACATTTTTAATCGAGTTATATGAATGTAT
This sequence comes from Eptatretus burgeri, assembly GCF_056783735.1. NCBI lineage: Eukaryota > Metazoa > Chordata > Myxini > Myxiniformes > Myxinidae > Eptatretus > Eptatretus burgeri. The sequence continues at coordinate 50,298,824 of NC_140964.1, forward strand.
TCATGGCAAAAAATTGTCCAAAAAAAATAAATTCCCGATCTACCTACCCAATTTTTTTTACCCATGCAATAGGAAACAAATGTTCCATGCATGTTTTGTTTTGTTTTTTTGGCCTGAAGTTTCCATTTCCTCTGTTGAATGGTTTTTGATGTATGGTCAATATGCACTATATGAAATGGTCATGTAACATGTGGTAAAGTTTCAATTTCCTCCGTTGAATGGTTTTCGATGTATGGTCAATATGCGCTTTATCAAACGGTCATGTAGCATGTGGTTCCAACAAGAGCTCCACTTTCCCTGCCATTACTTCACCCTCACGAAAAGTTTGACGATGTGCCACACCACACTTAAATGCCCAGATCGATCCAACACATGGAAGTAGTACAATGATGTCTCATTCGGTATTTGGAGCATTTATGGAGACTCGGCGTATTATCGACCCAAGGTATTTTAGAAAACATTGCACATGTTTTGATGTTGCTCTCATGTGCACAGGATGGGAATGCTGCAGAATCGCTCTCCGAGCTGCCTATTCTTAAGCCATTTTGTTGGACAGCCTTTGTCCACCACTGCTGACCCTAGTGTGATGATCCGCAGATTTATAATGAAGGTAATGTTTTGAGAATCACAGGTTGATCCTTATTCAATTTAATTATCGTTCTTGCTGGAACATGTCATCACCTCTTGGTATTCTTTTTGCTCTTTTTAATATTGCTCCCCTTCATTTTCTCAAATCATGTTCACTCTATCTTTTCTCATGAAATCTTCACAACTCCAATTCTTTTAGTTGGCCCAACATGCCAGTCGTCCAGTTGAATGCCCCGATCCTGCACATTTAATTGAGGACTTCCCCTCGTGGCTCGAGCAGCTTGCGGCCAGGCATACAGGTTCCATCGTGCTGCTCATCGATTCCATAGATCGAATGCTGGTATCTCAATCCCACCACTTCATTTCTTGTTTTCTTCTTCTTTCCTTATTTCTCTTTATTACCGTTTCCTTTTTGTGTGTTACAGTTGATTTTCTTTATATCAGTGCTGATCTACATTATGTATACATACATATATATATATATATATATATATATATATATATATATATATATATATATATATATATATATATATATATATATATATACAGTAAGCCTGGTGTTGGCGCAGTGGTTAAGGCAGCAGCTTGGGATCCAAAAGGTCCTGAGTTCAAGCCCCGTTGGGCCACTGAATTAATACACCAGGGGGTTGACTCAGCCTGTCATCCTTCCGAGGTCGGCGAAATGAGTACCAGGACACTGGGCCGGTGTATACCCTGGTTAAAATAGGTGTACCATATCCCTGTGTCGTAAGAGGCGATCAGGGTTGCGTCAGGAAGGGCATCTGGCGTAAAACATGTGCTAAATCACTATGCGGATCATACGGATGATCCGCTGTGGCGACCCCGAACGGGAGCAGCCGAAAGAAGAAGAAGATATATATATATATATATATATATATATATATATATATATATATATATATATATATATATATATATATATATATATATATATATATATATATATATATATATATACAGTAGACTAGGTGTAAGACGGCAGTGTGTAACTCGTCACTTCGCCGAAGTCGGCAGCGTCAAAAAGTCCCGAATTTATCTCATGTTAAATCCCTTTGAATAAAGGGTCATCCCTCTGTAAGTCGTCATCTCTAAGTCGTCAGATGTTGTCCATTCCCACGTAATGGAAACTCAAGTAAATTACCACTCCTAACTCGTCACACGGAACTGCTGCCTCATGAGAAGCCCGATTTCATGGAATCGTGATACTCGCTCATTGGTGTGCACCGCCAGTGATGGGCTATTTATAACTGCGTACACACGTTGATCGCACTGCAGGCAGGACAATGGCGACTAAGCGTAAGCTTACAACTAAAACCTACCAAGAAAAATACGACATTATCCAGTTTTGCGAGGCAAATCCACTGATGAAGAAAACAGACATAGCTGAGAAGTTGGACATCAAACGGCAGACATTGAACGATATCTTGAAGAATAAGGGCAAGATATTTGGACAAGTGGAGAAGATCGTGAGGCCGGTGGGAAGTGTGAAATGTGTGTGTCCTTTGAAGATGTCTGACGCGCTCATCATCTGGTTTCGGCAAATGTCGGCTCAGCCAAATATTCGGTTTCGGCCGATTCGGCCAAATATTCGGCCGATACTTTCTTTCAGTGGAGGATTGCCCAGCCAACATCATGGAATACAATGACCGGTTTGAATCCTTTCTCATGCACCAGATGCCCAAGCGTTTGAGGCAGTCAAACATAACGGATTACTTCGCGAAGAAGTAAAGGATCGATCGAGCTTAGTGTTGAAGTCCGATCATGGTTTTATTTTGGCTTGTTTTGTACATTACCACACTCACTTACACATAGGCATTGAGTGGTAATCATCACCACGATGACTGTGTGTCATGTAATTTGTCACCATACCATCACCGATGGTATACGAGTTGTCTTACAGAGTTGTTCATTAGCTTTACTTTTGATAAACTGATTCATAAATTCCATCATTGCTTGATCACTTTCCAACTCACCAACTCACCCCCACCTATGCCCCGAGGATTGTGTTTTCCTTTTGGTACAATAGCCGGCTCTCACACATATGTGTCCAGACCACGCGCGACTTCATCCTTCACCCCACAGTCATCATGAATGTTCGCATACGCGTAAGTCGTCACATTTCTAAGTCGTCACTTTTTTCTGGGTCCCGATGGTGACGACTTACGCCTATGCTACTGTGTGTGTATATATATATATATATATATATATATATATATATATATATATATATATATATATATATATATATATATATATATATATATATATATATATATATATATATATATATATATATATATATATATATATATATAATCTTCTTCTTTCGGCTGCTCCCGTTCGGGGTCGCCACAGCGGATCATCCGTATGATCCGCATAGTGATTTGGCACATGTTTTACGCCGGATGCCCTTCCTGACGCAACCCTGGTCGCCTCTTACGACACAGGGATATGGTACACCTATTTTAACCGGGGTATAACACTGGCCCAGTACACTGGTACTCATTTCGCTGACCTCGGAAGGATGACAGGCTGAGTCAACCCCCTGGTGTATTAATTCTGTGGCCCAACGGGGCTTGAACTCAGGACCTTTTGGATCCCAAGCCGCTGCCCTAACCACTGCACCAACACCAGGCTTTTTTTATATATATATATATATATATATATATATATATATATATATATATATATATATATATATATATATATATATATATATATATATATATATTGTTGTGGTTGACGAAATTCGGAAACCACCATTCAGGTCCCTTAGGTGAGATATCTCTGTAAGTATATGTGTAGTTAGGCCCAAACCCGTTGTTTAGAGGGAATAAATGTCATTCATGCGGGCTGCGACCCTTTTAGATAGCCGTTTTTCTTTTACTATCTTTATTTTGGACCAGCCGCCATTACTACCACCACCAACCACGTCTCAACAGCCATCACACAACAACCACCAACCGCAACGCCGCTTCACAACAACAGCCACGACCCTTGCCGTCACATCTCGCTCTCGCAACCATCGCATCACCGCCATTCCCGCGCCGCTTGTGGACACCGATCCTGGACTCGTGCAGGGCGCGCACCGAGCAGCGGGTGCAAAAACACCAACCTTTCCGAAGAAATCGGATCAAAAACGACTCACGCCCACTTCTGTTCCGTCCTATCGGCAAGCGTGGGGCGATTTGGCCCCGCCTCCAGGTTCGTCGGAGTATAATCGCTATATGCAGATTCGTGGATCAAAAAGCATTCACGCCTACTTTTCCTCTGTCCAATGGGGAGCCAGCCAGAGGTAAAGGGTCGAAGGTGAAGGAGCGAAGCTCCGGGGGCTATAAAGGGCCGCGTTCGCTCGCGGAGTCAAGTTGAGTCAGTCAAGTGGAGTTGGAAAGAGTCGGAGTGGAGTTGGAAGGAGTCAGTCAAGGAGAGTGGAGAAGGGAAGAGTCGGAGAAAGCAGTTGGACGGAGCTGTGGAGAGTGGGAGAGTTGGAGAGGTGGCGGCGGCGAAGGCAGTCGAGAGGGCGCTCGTGTCAGAGTCGGGGAGCTGCGGAGAGGGGAGGCCGATAACGCGACCGAGGTCGCGGTGGAGACGCTCGTCGCGGGACCCGAGCCAGCGAGATATCCTCATCCCCCCGAGCATCAACAACCCCCTCCTGTTTCCCCCCGCGCTGAGATAGTGTGAGAAGGGGGCCCCGTTCCCACCCCATTCCAGACACTGTCCGCAAGGCCCGCGGAGTCGGGGCGCCACCGCCATTTTGCGGCTCATCACCAGACGGGTAGGCTCGACGCGGTCTCGGCCCCAGGCCCGTCTGCCCCTCATAGTGGAGGGTGGTCTCTTTTTCTTTTGCTTTGAGTATATGTGTTGTCGGCGCCGTCTGTGAAGTAAAACTGTATAAGTGTTGCCGTGTGCCCGGTAGTCGGTAGTAAATCTGCATTGTGTTTCACTTTTACATTTGCTTTTTGTGCATTATTGTGGTGTTTCTTCTTTTACATTTGCTTTTGGTGTATAATTGTATATGTGTGCTATCCGTGTGCCATCGCGAAATAAATGTGCTTTATGTTGAACTGTTTTTCCCGTTTCGCTTCGTCTTTTCTTTCATTGAATCTCCATCTTACTTCACGTAAAGGGTTGGTCGTGGGCTAAAGACGCCCAATAATTAATCGAACCGTCGAGGCCGACGATAACACCGCTCGGTTATCCCGATAGTACGGAACGGGTCGCTTAAAGTGGCCCGTGTCCGAAGTCGACCTGCGGAGAGGTGCGATCGCCCGGTCTACCCTCCGCGTGGGTACTTAGGTAGGTCGAATTTGGCGAGCAACCCTATCCCACGCGGGGGGCCGATTGGCACGATCGTGGTGAGGCCGAAAGGCCCACCCGTGACTCGTTCCCGGCGTTAGTCCGAGAGGGTCATGACGGGATTGTCCGTCCGGTGGGCGACGTGCCGCGATTTGAGTTACGTGGCCGCTCGCACGCCGGCGGGCGCGAATCCGCAACAATATATATATATATATATATATATATTTTTTTTTTTTTTTCGTGTAATTTTTATCAGTTTTGCCCTAAATATTCCCTTTCCTCAACTCATCTCTCCTTTAAACTCTTTCCCATCCTCTGCTTTCCTATCTTTATATCCTTTCTTCCTCTAACGGCTCACCCCTCTCCCCCAATCCACCATCACATGATGCCAACCCATTCCATAACCACACATTGACTCTTGTTAATGTTAATATTCTCTCAATACTGATCTATTGAAAACTTTATTTGGTTTCTGTTCTTATTCTTTATCTCTGATCATCTGCAGCACCCCGAGAAACACTTGCATTGGCTGATGGACCCTCTCCCCGTGAATCTGCGTGTTGTCGTTTCTGTCAATGCCGAGAGCTGTCCTCTGCCATGGAGGTGATTTGCTGTGTATGTCGTGATGTTCATCTTCCTGGGATTATCTGATTAGCTGATTCACATGATCACGTGCAATGTGACTGCAAGGATTGCCTCCCATTGGTTGATGGTTTAGCGGTTCCACCACTGAGATTGTTTTGCTTCAGCTGTACACTTTTTATTTTATTTCAACTGCCATCAGTTTTTGTAGATTTCTCATTAAAAATAAACTTATTGTTGTGGGGTGTATGCTGAAAGATTTAATTTTGTTCACAAAACACCTCACCATTCTGTTTGTTTGTATACATTTCAGGCTGTGGCCCACTCTACACTTGGACTCATTCTCCCCAGCAAATGTGCTCACATTACTCCGTGCACAGTGTGCAGCTGTAGGCTGTGTGCTGTCCGATCAGCAGGTGAGGCCGATGTCTTGTCACCGAACTGGTGATCAGTTTTTACGCAATACTTCAATATCGCATGAAATGTAACAATATATGTGCACAACCTAAATATTCTACAAGGGATTGCCAACTTGAACCCGGTATAATATAGTTACTCAATCATGTGTATGGGAACCAGTGCAATAATGAGTGCCCTTATGGAACTCTCCACCACTAATCTACCACACGTAGAATGGCTCCTATCTGAACCAAGATTTCTGTATACAAAGTGGAAATGAGCAACAGACAGTCAGTGGACTGATTCGGATAAGGCAACAATAAACACGACATTCGAAAGGTTTTAATCACTTAAGCCGGACATGATTTTCCCTTTTACTTTAACCAAATGCAGTCCCTTGATGGAAAATCTTTTAATTTAGCATAACAGAATCCAGAACCAAGTTTAGCAGACAGGTGCAGATGTAGCACACATACTTTCATGCTTTCTAGTCTGGATTTGATTCTTGATTGGTCTATAAATGGTTGGATTGGCATTCTCCAGGCAAGGTGCTGCAATCGCAAAACGTGCCTTCCCTCGGATGGATGTTAAACTGGGCATCCCGTCTGCCAGCATTATCTGGTGGACGCTAAAGATCACAGTGTCTTTTGTGAAGAGTAGGCGAGTTGTGACTGGCACTTTGGTCAAACTCCAAATTCCTACCTCCTCCAGTCAAATGTCAGGCCTTGCGGGCTGGTTTGTGATAAAATTGAGTCAAAAACGTTTGCCAGCTGACCTCATAAGAAGGTGGGAATAATTCAGGCCATTAAAGAAGGAAGTAGTAGTAATAGTAGTAGTAGTAGTCGCTGCTTGCTGAGTCTGCTGTCGGTTCGAGTCAATAACTTGGTGTTCGACATTTCGACGTTTTCTGTTTTTTGTTGCAGACTTTATTTATCTCGGGACAAATGAATCATGAGTTGCGACCATGCCGACTGCCTGAAGCAGATGAAGGCCGGAAGCCTGAAATCTTAGAACTGAGAAAATGGTGTCTAATATTTGCAGGAAGTGCTTGGGGATGGAGATCAAGCAGTGCAATGCTACGATTGTGACCACTGGTTCCAGATGAAATGCTTCTCGATTACAAAGAAGTTTTATGGAGAACTCGTATGGTATGCATCGGTGTGAATTGAAGCGGTTTGCAAAGAATGCTATGCTACCAAACGTGCGAGAAAGAGAGCAAGCAACAGGGCGATGCTCCGTGGTGACACCACATGGTCGGCTGATTGCACTCTGACAACGGAGTTCTGCGTCACCGAACAACCCCTTCCAAAAATCGAGGAGGCTGAAGAAACGACACCTTCAATAACCACAGTGCAAGTTACTGATAATGGCAGAGATGGGAGAAGAGAGCTGGAAGTACCCACATCCTCTTCTGAAGCTACTTTGACCAAGGGTGTTGAAAGCCATCTGGCGGCAACACCGGCCAAGGCCAGGAATCAAAATTTTGTGACAAAAATGTGCAGAGCAGCTAGGCTCTTAGATTCAGGCACGAGCCAAGCCACCGTTGCCGATGGTGCAGGGAAACTGGCAGCGAATGGAGTGGAGGAGGAAGGTGCCTGGGTATTTAATACCCGGTACAAACACGGACCTCAGCCAACCTCAATTCTGATAACCATAGCATCCAAGAATGGTCACAAAGATCAGAGTTGTAGGTCACTTGCACTGAATGATGTGGACCGCGTGTGATGCGAGGCTAACTTAATGTTTTTTGGTGTGGCAGAGTCATACGGGGCTACACCTGAAGCCCGTTACAAGCACGGTGTGATGTTCCTGCAATCGTGCTTCTTATCTCTCCTGTCAGGTGCAGAGGAAGGACACATCTGAGCTGTAATTCAGATCGGGAAACGCCCTGAGCTGCCCACAAGTAGCCCGCATCTCATTAATGTGGTGCTCCACTCAAATGTCGAGAGGGAATTACTATGAAGGTGGGGGCCACAACTTAAAGGCATACCTGTCAGTATGCAGCCTTACCTCTCCATTGAGGAAAGGCAGCAACACCGACAACTAATTACAGCGTTTAAAAACGCACAACAGGTGAGCAACGGATCTGGCCTCAGAACAGAATCTGCGAGACACAGATTGTAACATCCAAGATTCGAGGAGATGAAACGGCCAATCATCTTGACACACAGGGGGCTACTAAACCCCCTCACCGAATCACAATGATGTGCACTAATGCACGGAGTCTCATCGATAAGATGGATAAGTTGAGAGTTCTTATGAAAGAGCACTCACAATTGGTTATTAGGTTAACCGAGACCTGACCTACAGAAGAAATCGCAGATGGGGAAGTAACCATCTCAGGCTACTCCATCTGAAGAAAGATCGCGGGAATGGTAATAGGGGAGGAGTCATACTTTTGTACATTTCTAAGTCGCCAGGCTTGACATCTATCTCTGCCCTTTCCGGAGTAAGCTGCAAATCTATTTGGTGCTGAATAATTATACAAGGCTCTCACAAACTAGCCGTAGGGGTCCTATACAGGCCACCCAGCAATTTAAGGGATCAGGACCTAGAACTCCTTGCAGAAACCATGCACCACTGCTCGGCAATGAGAAATGTGCTATTCATGGGAGACCTCAATGCGCCCCATGTCAACTGGTCTAGCCTGCCATCTACGGGAGCTCCAAACTCTTTCAGCAGTCGACTGTTGGATGTTGCTGCCGAAGAACTACTCACACAGCATGTAGTGGAGCCTTTCGGCTTCTCTGAATGTCGGGAGCCATCATGTCTAGATCTTGTATTCACCAAAGTTGATGAGGACGTGCAAATTCAGCCATCTCTTCCACCATTGGGTAGCAGTGTTCATGTATTCCTCCACTAGTGGCACTTCCTACCCAATGATGTACCACGGATAGCACTGGGCAAACACCGCAACATCTGGAACGCTAACTTCATGGGAATGAGATATGCAGCCACCAATACCCACTGGGAGCTTGAGAATATAGATTCAGCAGATCAGGTGTGGCTACACATTAGGTCAGTTATTCGAGACCTTGTGAGTAGATACGCCCCAGAGTGGCAAGTGTCAGAAAAATAGAATTCCATGGTTGACGAGCGACACTCTGAAGCTCCTGGCAACAAAGCGGAAATGATAGAGACATTACCGAAACACAAGTTCAGAGACGGACAACGCTGTCATTAAGGCCTTAAGTCACCAGTTTAAACAAAGCCTCAAGGAGGCTAAGTATAAGTATGAGACTGCATGCTAGTAAAGCGAAGACTACACATAAATGCCTATAAGCCTACTTTAGGGGAAAGACTCGCACACTGGATGGTGTTGGTGCACTCAAAGTCGATAACACAATCTAGACAGAACACCTAGAGAAAGCGCAATGCCTCTACGACCACTACTCAAAAGTATTTATGCAAGATAAACCGGGGCCTCTCCTGGAGTTCATATGCTGAAACTCACCAGTGGTGAGCCTTACTAAAGTCCTGTTCTCGATGACTGATGTGGAGCAGTAACTTCAGTTGCTTGACTCCCATAAAGGTGCCAGGACCTGAGGGTGTTCACCAAAAGGTGATGTATGAGCTTGCCACAGAGCTATCTATTCCACTATGGACAGTCTTCCAACTATCCACATCCACTGAAATTTTGTCTCTAGATTGGAAAACTGCACATATATCGCTCATTTTCAAAAAAGGGGATAAGCATCACCCCGGCAACTATAGGCATGTATATTTAGGGAAAAGCACTCATGTATATCGAATCTACTGTCTGGACAAGACAGCTGGACTTCAGCCATGGATCAACGCTGAGCAATTGACATTATTTTCATTGACTTTTGCCAAGCATTTGATGCTACCGCATGAGCGAATCTTACTGAAGCTTGAGGGGCTGGACATTGGACAACCACTTCTCTCCTAGCTTCGTGATTTCCTATCGGGACGTAAACGGTACCCTGTCACAATGGAAGGAGGTAGTAGATGGAGTACCACAGGGTTCCATGCTTGGCCCTGGATTATTCCTTGTCTATATTGATGATCTTGTAGGCAATTTTCAATCTAAGGCCCTGTTATTTGCGGATGATGTAAAAATTTGGGGTGACGCTCTCGAGGGTGATGACCATTCGATGCTACAGGAAGATCTTTCCCTTCTTAAAAGGTGGGCTGTCAAGTGGCAAATGCAGCTGAATCCTGCAAAATGCAAAGTACTGCACATCAGGTGCCAAAGCTGCACCTTGGTCTACGAGCTAAATGGTATTGAACTACCAATTGTGCCAGAGATTGTTGATCTTGGAATCTGCATACAAGCATCGCAATCGTCAACGACATAACGTACCTGCGCTACAAACAGTGGGAAGGGTGCTTTTTGCCATTCGCCATGCTTTTGCTGAAACCATGCCAGAAATATTCCAGCACCTATATGCCACACTTACAATGTCGCACCTTGAAAACGGCCTACCAGTGTGGAAGCTGTTTCTTCAGTGGGATAGAAGGATACTTGAGTGGGTTCAGCAATGCAATGTGATGTGATGCGCTACAAGGATGGTAAGAAGTCAAGCACAATTCTCATATGAGGGCTGCTTATCAAACCAATACCTCTGCTCATGCGATTGCAGACAAATTAGACGAGATTTGATCACTCTCCACCTTATCCTGCATGGGGCACTCAGTTTCATTTGAAGAACTGCCTTGCTTCTGTCAGGATGACTGCCTTTGTGTTCACTCCTGGAAACTGACCATGCCTGCGGCGTGCTGCAGGAGGAGAGTAGTTTTCTTTTCTCATTGACTGGTTATCGTGTGGAACGGACTCAATGAAGATGCCGTTCAATCACCATCTGTAGATACATTTAAAAATAGTTAAGACGGGCTGCTGTTTCAACAATGATAGGACCACATAGGGTCCTATCACTGCCCTCCTGTCCTACTTTCCTACCTGACCTGATGTTGTAGTAGTAGTAGTAGTAGTAGTAGTAGTAGTAGTAGTAGTAGTAGTAGTAGTAGTAGTAGTAGTAGTAGTAGTAGTATAACGATGTGGACCTATGTTTAAGCTAAACACTCACCTTCATTCATTCATCTTCTTTTTCTCTTGCATGTTGAGCCGTTTCCTTAGGTCTGTTGTTTCACACTCATGGCTCCAGGACTTAACCCTGCTGCTCACTGTCACATGATGGTATATCCCATTTCTCCCTCTGAGTTATATTGTCTGTTGACCTTTTGCCCCTTGTTTTTTTGCCTTTCTATGACCCCACAAAACTTGTTTAAAAATGTACATGCGGTGTATTACAGTGTAAATTGGGTTTTCACATGAAAGATGTCTTAAACATGGACTCAGACCTGTATCCTCATCAACATACCACATATGCATGAAAAAAATCTTTCCGTGCTATCAGCTCGAGTTGTCCGTGTTCTGGAGCGGGACGCACTGTTTCCTTATATATGTATGTACCCCTTTCAGGTGGACAGATTGAAGCTACATTTTCGTTCTGCCACAACTTGCAATGGCCTCTACATGACACAGTTTGCATATCTACTGTCCAGGTGTGACCTTTGCTTGAGTGGGGTGGTGTTGCTAAAATGTATAAAGACTTGCCAGACTTCCTCCACATTATGTATTTCTGTTTATTTTTTTGTTTTTTTTTACTATAAATTGGTCAACTTGATATTCCTCCCCCACTGTCTTCCCAACCAAGACTTTTTTTGTTTTTTTTATTTTTTCTCTCTCTTTCAGTTACGTGAAGTTTGGGTAGTGCTGTCTTTTTCATTGGTAGTATTTAAGTGCCCATCCAAATTTCCCCTGAATGAGGATATCAAGTGTGGATTGACAATATATGTACAACAGACCAGGCAGAAGCAGGTAGATGACCTGTTCCCTGAAGATCATTTATAAGCCAGCTGGGCTTTTCGTGGCAATCTGATGATTATCTGCTATTTCTCCTGAGATGTCTCGGTTTCTTGAAGTTTCAATTCCCAATCGTGAAACTGCTGCCTTCACTCAGATTTGAACCCGCAATCCCTGAACTACCTGTCTAGCTCCACCATGAGGTTACCACTACTGTTTTGGGGCGGTTCATGTGAATGGTCAATCGCTTTTTTAGAAAACAAATGTCAATGTTTAAATATTATTTATTTATTTATTTATATTCATCTGTTTAATTATTTATTTGCCATGTTGTATCGTGGAAAATGCTTATTTACTTTCACACATGTTGAATTATTGAACTATTTTCCACATTTTCTTCAATCTTGACTGGCTTAATGGATTGTTTTAAAGCAATTATTTCAAAACGAGACACTGCTTCTTTCTCTTGTCTTCCTCCTCCACATCCACATCATCTTCTCCTCATTCTTCTTCTGCTTCTTCTTATAGTGAAGTAGCCAACCCCCAAAAATGATCCCACCCGAAACACTGAGTACAAATGTAATTATCTTTTGCTCCAAGTGGTAGGTGTACACGTGTAATAGCATAACCTGATGGGTGCCACCCTGGCATCCTTGAGCATTTGTTTTAGGTCACACCCTTTCCCCCTGCCCTCTTCCAATACAGGATAATTGTGCTAAACCTGTAACTTGGTACAAACCAGTCAAGTTTGGGATCAAATTAAAGGTTTTAACCTTACAATGTGATACTGTCGAATATTATTGCATGTTGTATGTTTTCACGGCTAACAATGGTTAATAATCTATATATAATCGAGCAAGTGTATGTATGTCCAGCCAATAATTCACGTGACTATATGTCTATTAACTACGTACTATTGGGTCATACCTTTAAAGCATTTAGACCCTTTAGACTGTTGAGACCCCTTACACAATTGAAGATTTGAGACATTTTAGACTCTTTAGATGCCATTAGACATTTACATCCTTTAGACCCCTTTGACCACTATATACCATGAGACCCTATAGACCCCTTGAGACCCTGAAGACCACTAAGGCTGCTTAAGACCTTTAAGCCCCTTTAGGACCCCAAAGACCATGTAGACCCCATTAGACCCGTTAGAACTCTAAGACCATATAACCCTTTAGACCAATTAGACCCCTTTTACCTTTAAGACCCTTTTGACACTTCAGACACCTTTGGTCCAATTCACCCTTTAGACCTTCTATGCCCTTTAAGACCCCTTTTAGACTTCTAGATCCTTTAGACCCCACAAACCCTTTAGACCTTTACCCCCTTAAGTCCCTTAACACCATTTAAACATGTTGGACATCTTTAGACCTGTTTAGACTGCTTGGATCCTTGACCATTTCGAGCTAAATAGACATTTCGACCCTTTGGACCATCTGGAGCCTTTGAGATGCACACAACACAAACATCTTCAGTCTTCTTGCAAAACACAGACGACTTTTTTCAGCAAGTAATGCGTAAATTCTACTGACACGGAGGGTGGGTACTCTGCTCGTAATAATATAATGACTAATCTCGGTCTCACACTTTGTCCACATCGATTGAGAAATAGTCATCAGATATCTCTAGTTTATCTTTCCAGGTGTGAAGAAGTCAAGAAGAGCATCAGCATAAAATTGTGTCTAATTTTTTTTTCTTTTAATGCCAAAAAGATGGTCAATCAACTAGAGGTGGACCAGGCATGGTAAAGAGAATAATTTATTCAAGCATTTCCAGGAAAGATGTACTGCATTTGGAACCAAGACGTCGATGATATTTGAAATGCTTGGGGTTGGTGACACCCCTAACTGAGTCACAACCACAAATAAAAGTCAGGTGTGAACATCTTTTGTTTGACTTTCGAAAACATATTCTCATACGTGGACAGGTTTGCATTCCAAATGACCCAAAACATCCAGATTGTTGGAGGAAGATTGTCTGTTGCCAAACTATCAATCCAAAAATATGCTCTCCTCAAGATATGTGATGAGAGGGGGATGATGGCTTTTTTTGTTTGTTTGTTTTTAAGTACATGGTCTAGGCTCATGGAAGAACTGGGACACATAACAGACCAAGGAGACAACATAAAGGGAACAGCAGGACAAAGGGGAAACACCAATAGAAGGGTGGAGGGAGAAGGTACATGGAGATGGACAAACAAGAGATGCAGGTAACGATGAGAGTTTGGAGAGAACGCAAGGGGAGGACAAGATGAATACAAAAGTAACATTTTTGGAGGGGTGGAGATGGTTTAAAGGGTGTAGAAAAGATATTGGCTTTGGATGGGGGATGACCTGAAATGGTGGTGAACAGCTGTCTTGAAGACCGGGAGAGAAGAATGAGATTGAAGAGAATGTGGAAGGCGGTTCCACAGGTGGGAAAAGAGAGGAATAAATGAGTGGAGGTGAGCAAGTGTTTCTGGAATTCGGCAGTTTCACTAGGAGGGGGTTGCTGGTGGACTACGTGTGTCCAGCAGATACTTGGGGGGGGACGACGACAAGGCATGGAGAGGTCAGATGGTGCAAGACCAGAAATGAAGTGGAAGACGACTGACCTGTCAACAATGGCAGTGATAGGCCCATAGACTCAGCTTCATCGTGAGAGATTCCAATGATCTTGAAATCCTTGGTTTCCATGGCATCAAGCTGAGCAAGATGTGAGGCAAAGCAAGTGTGATTTAGGATCCAGGAATAATTGATGATTTGCATGCTTCCGATGCCTAATATCATTTCAATTGTTACATAGCATGCATACCATTCTGGCTGGTGATCCCCACCCCCTCTTTGACAGGAGAGGATTGCCCATTTAGTCACAAAGAGGTGAGTGTACGAGAAGAGCTATATACAAATTCTGGCCAATGATACACCTGGTTTTCTTCTCTAGGCACCAGGAATGATCCACACAGGTGTCCATGAAAAAGTACAATGTTCAAATACTTGACACCATTGCTGCAGCCTCAAAATTGGGAGATAAGTACTTCGATGTTCTGGACCTTCTGGCTCTCCATGCATTTCCATGGTGCGATAGAGTGTCGTAACCCTTCGGTAAAGCAAAGGTATCAGCAATCAACTCTCTTCTCAAGTCCGTTCTGAACCTGAAAATATTTTCAGTTTCCAGTGCCGGAAAAGTCGGCTGTATGGAAGCAGGAACTAATTTCCTGTCATGCTTGTGTGGTGGGATAGCATCATCTTCACTCAACTACTTGAGGTTCAATCTGTTCAATTAGAGGTTGAAACAACCCAACATGAAGAGTCTTCCACCGACAGACAAGTCAGCAGTTCTCCACGTCAGGCATGCTCGCCTACAAACACTGATTTGGAGAGCAGCAGACAGGACAGAACCACTGAAGGCTGATATCAATCAGTTTGGGTGAAAAGTTGAGAATGACATGCCTACTCCTGACCATGGAACGACCATGGTTGCTCCCTCTTCAATTCTGCAAATTGCTACATGCTTTTGCAAATCAGGATCACCATGCTCAACTGACCGATGTAGCTGTTGATCAGCTAGGTTTCCATATACGACATATTGTGAGTGTGGTGCAGATGACAATTGTGCTAACGAAAACACAGTGTGTCTGGTGTCTGGTTTTTCGTGGAGGATTATGATTATGATGAACACTAGTAAAGGCTTGGAAATTACTGTACCTTTCATCCATGCACCATTGGCAGTTGATACAAACCAGTTGAATCTTCAAATACTGATCTAGTTGTGATTATGTTCTTGTAATAATGGTACAGTGTTTCTATAGGCTCGAGGACATAGACAGGACCTTCATTGCCTTGACAAAATGACCTCCTATTCGAGAACGGATTTTTCCCGAGACTTTCAGAAAACTTCGAAAAATGAAAGCTTGGATAAGTGTCTCCATTATCACTCCTAAACCAACTTAGCACCATAAATAATTATGTCTAATTAATGTCTAATTTATACTTCCTATAGAGAAAATGCAATAATTATGAAAAAGGGTGTGGCCTTAAAAAACTGCCGAGCAGTGCCTGAGTGGCACGCATCAGATTCTCCATGTGCACATGCCCAACAACCATTTGAAGCAAAAAAAAATTGCATTTTTACCGTTGTACCTTCTCCGGTTCCCGTTGTCGGCTACCTGACTATTATACTTCTTCTAGTTGAGTGGCCTGTAACAAGCCAAGTGCTTGAGCTCAGTACTTGTGTTTAGGACGTGCACATCTCTCGGTGCTGTGGATGAAGCCCTGTTAAGATGTACACAATGCCACGACACGCCTAGCCTCTTCGACCTGACATTCAAAGCCATGGAGAGACCCGGTGCCTCTCACAAACTCCAACAGAAGGTGCATTCAGACTTGGTGCGAACATGTCATGCCTTTCTATCTCTGATCACATTTACCCATTTTCTAACGGAGTAACAAACGTGCATGAAGCCGATGGTAAGTTCAGGAAGTTCGAAATGAATGGACAACATATTTGTGCAGAATTTGCAGTAAAATAGCAATGTGCATAATGAAAAACAGTTCAAATACAACGTTATTAATTAGTTGTTCTTGTTGTTGTGTTGCCCTGGTCAGTTCTGCTCGAACTGGCCCATGGTACCGAGATAGCCGATCGATCTCCCAGGAGAAACTCAGAGATCCCTCACATTTATGATGTTGTGATATTGTCTAAGTGGAACCAGGACCGTGCAGTCTTCCATAATGTGTTTTGCTGTGTGTGGGGCAGCCTGGCAGAGGTTGCAGGTGTCGTCAGTTGTGACGTCGAGCCTGTGTTTGTAATGTGAGAGCTGTGGGTGGTGTCCACAGCGGAGGTGTGCAAGGTGAACATGATCGGACCTGGAGAGCAGTTGGTCTGTGTATTGATGGGTGGGGGTTTTACTGCCTAGGATACTGTTTGGGCCCAGTTTGTTGAGCAATTGATTAATTAATTGCAGAGGAGAAAATGGATCGTATATAGTACTCAAAAAGACATTAATCTTTAGCTTTAATTTTTTTTTCATTTCATTTCTGTTATAATTTGCTAATGACTCCACTGTCAATAAGATTGTGTGTTCTGAATATGAAGATTAAGGTGAGGAATTGTGTGTGCGTGTGTGTGTGTTCTCTATACTAATGTGCAGGTGTTGGGGCTTGTGCTGTGCACGCGTGATGGCCTGGCCGAAGCCGAGCTTGTGGAACTGTGTCCAGAGGTGGCCTGGGGGCAGCTATATCCCATAATTCGTTTTTTACACAATCAAGATATTCTTGCACACTGTCGTGGTTTCATTCGCTTCCCTCACATACAGGTAATATCCCAGAAATCTTAATTTCAGGCTGTTACATCCCAACTGCGAGTATTTGCCAGACCATTTTCCTCATTCCAGGCCCGAGATGCAGTCAGGCGTGAGTTGCTCCTCAATGGACAGTCAACTTCAAGCCTTCTCTATCATAACCAGCTTGTCTCCTACTTCTCCATGTTACAACAGTGAGTGTATACTTGGCTGCAACACGCATGTCATGTGTTCACAGTCATTGGGACATTTAAACAAGCGAATGACCTGGCCACTTGCTGTGATGTTAGGAGAACCTTTATTAATTACCTTCGCCACCTAAGGTGGACGGACGTAATGTTTTCACCTCTGTCTGTCTGTTACTTGCGAAATTGAAGATTTGCAAGTATATTGTTTGGTCCAGTCTGTTTGTCTGTCTGTATGTCAATCGTCTACAGGTCACATTTTTACTCCGCTTCACGAAACTTCACCATCGAGTAAATGTAGTCACAAGCTGGAAGCCTATTGTTTCTGAGGTCAAAAGCTGAAAGGTCAAGGTCACATAAATCATCAATTTTCAAATAATTAACTTAATATCTATATGCAGTAAACCCTTAAATATCATGGGTTTTGACCAATCATGGGTAACCTCTTGTGTACTGATTTAGTTATGGCACAGGGTTCAATTTCGAACACTTGTGGTTTTTGAACTGATGTGAGTTGTGATCAGCTCAATCTTGCACCACCAGCCTTTTGTTGTTTCTTGTGGTGCACCATTAATAATCGATATATATATATATATATATATATATATATATATATATATATATATATATATATATATATATAATGGAGCAAGTGTGTGTGATTATGTTTATAAGTATATAATGTATGTATGTATGTATATCCGCTCTTCACCCATTGGGTGGACAGCTGAACTGACGTCACCCACAATTGGAACCTGAAATACCTCACCTAAAGTACTCAGAGGACCCAAAAGACTCCTCCCTCCTCCCCCCCACCCCCCCACCCGAGGACTCCAAAAACCCCAAAAGCCGCGAAGACCCCTGAATACCCAAAAGACTCAAAATACCGAAAATACCCCGAAACCCCAATATAACAAAAAGACACTGAAGATCCACAAGACACAAAAGACCCCAAATAGCAAAAAGACCCCAAGGACCTTGAAGATTTAAAATACCCAGAAGACACAAAGGACCCAAAAGACCCAGAGGATGCAAAAGACTCAGGGACCCCGAACACACAAAAGACCTCAAGGACCCAAAAGACCTCGAGGATCCAAAAGACCCAGGGGATCCAAATGACTCAGAGGACACAAAAGACCCAGGGAATACAAACGACCCCGAGAACCTAAAAGATCATGAGGAACCAAAATACCAAGATGACCCAAAGCACCCATCAGACCCAAAAGACACGATGGGACGATCACGGACCCATGTAAATTCTGCATAATGTAAAATGTGACTTCAGGTCTCTAACCCCCTCCCCCCCCCCTCCACACAGACACACACACACACACATTCACATGTCCTTAACCCCCTCCCACCACAGCCAAACACTGTGTTCCCCAATACCTTTCTTCTAATCCTCAAATCCCTTGATCCCAACTTTCCCCTCTCTGCCATCCCTCCTCCATGCCAACTCTGTCATCCACTCCCACTTTCTTCTTAAAATACTCAACTGCCCCAAACCCCAAATACTCAACCCCCCTTCCAACCCCAACCCAAGAAATTCCCCACTTTCCCATCTCAATCTCCCTCTTCCAACTCCATGCACCCTCACCCCCAACTCTCTGTCCTCCTCTCCCCATTTTTTGCTGTTCTTAACAACGTTACACAAATATACACAGGGAACTTTGGCTCATGAGAAGGCCATTCGGCCTATCATGCCTGTGTTGTTCCTGTTCCCGTTTGCTAGGAACAATGTTAAAAGTAAATAAAGATGGAACATTAAATTCACAATCACTTACCCCTTTCTTCACTTATCCTTACTATAATTAATGAACCGGTGTTTGTTTGTTTGTTCGTCACGATACTCTTCCTACAGTTGTGGGCCGATTCCATCCAGACTTGCTCCATTGGATCAGCATGACCCCAATTAATGTGTAGGGGTGTTTTTATCTTTGCCAGTGGTCTTGGGGAGGGGGAGGGGCGCAAATTATCCATGTAAATGTGTATCATGTAGCGCCACCTCCAGGTGTGAGAGGGTATTACAAGTCTCCGTTTACAGTGCAGTATTCCTGTCCCCACATTTTCCAGTGCAATGAGATGTTTTGAATTATAAGCAGTTGGTACGTTTTTGCTTCATGCACATAACTTCATGTTTCTTTTGCTTACACAGAGCTGTCAGTTGCCTATATACCGCCCAAATAAAGGTATGCATCAGAAGAATGTGTTGCATGCTTGGAACAAGATTTCCCATAGGGCGGGTACTCTGATTGTGTAAATATTGCAGCTGAAAAGTAAAACGATGGAGAAAATAAGTGATTATTGTTAACAGTTTCGAGTTTACACATGTAATAGGACTTTACACATGTAATTGGACTTTACACATGTAATTTGACTTACACATATAATTGTAAATCAGCGCTATTGTGGAGCAGGTGTTACCTGAGACATGCAGTGCATACACGACTGCGCTGTACCTATCAACGTGTCAACACTTCCATGTAATCGTAATCAATTCCTTTGTTACCTTCGCATTCTGCGAAAGGTTATGTTTTGGTCGGCGTGTATTAATTTATTTATTTGTAATCTTGTGATTCGTATAACTCAAAAAGTATTAAACCGAATTGCATGAAATTTGGTGGGATGATTGGTTATTAGCCAGGAAGCATTCGATTAGATTTTGGGATCGTTCGGGTCAAAGGTCAAGGTCAAGAAAAGGTCAAAATCGTCTTTTTACGATAACACAGTCAATTTTTATTCAATTTGCATGCAACTAACGCCAAAATGTTCAGAATTCAACGCCTCATCTTGTGATATGCAATATGACACAATGACGCCCATACTCTTGTTACCGGTTAGGGGTCAAAGGTCAGGGGGGTCACGACCTTGAAAAATATGCGGTTTTTGTCATAACGCGGTCAATTCTTGTCCGCTTTACATGAACCCAGCACCAAAATGTTCAGAATTTAATGCCCAATCTTGTGACACAATGACGTCATAACACGTCACCAGTTGGGGTAAAATGTCGGGGGGGGGGGTGGGGGGTCACGCCCTTGAAAAATATGCGGTTTTCGGCATAACTCAGTCAATTCTTATTCGATTTGCATGAAACCAGCATCAAACGAGATTACCTTCTCTTGTTGAAACGTTGTATTCACCGAGCTTGAGAGTGAAGACTCGCCAAAACGACATGAGTTGATTGTTGTTTAGTCCGTAGCCCCCGAAAGTCGGGGGGGTCATGACATTATAGATATGTGGTTTGTGTCATAAGACCATTCATATGAAACTAGTTCCCTACACTCATACTAAGAACAAAAAAAGTAGTGGCGGCGAAGGTATGCGCTCTATGAGTGCCCGTTCTAGTTTTTGGTTATTATTGTGTTTCATGATTTTAAATCATGGTTCCCAAGAGGAAAGACGTTGCTAGTGATGAACCAAATGCAAAAAAGGTCGAGTCAAGTGATGTGTTTGACTCAGAAAATGAAGGATTTGGATAGGCTTGGTCGAGGTGGGAGTGCGTTTGTTCTTGCAGAATCAAAGATTTTGCAAGTATATTGGTCAGTCGATTTTGTTATTGGGTAGTCGATCCAGTCGAAAAAAAACAAATTTTTCAAAAAAAAAAATTTGAAATTTGATCTACCCTTATTATCAGTATTTCCATCGAAATGTTTGTCTGTCTGTCTGTTGGGTAGTCGATCTAGTGGGAATTTTTTTTTAATTTTTTTTTTTGAGATTTGTTCTACCCGTATAATTATCAGTATTTAAAATGGCGATTTCAGTTAATACAATGCGGATTTCGATTAAACTTGGTTGGTAGGTTCATACCATGACCGAGTTGTGTGTAAATGAGAACCGTTGCTATGGACACCACCGTTGCCTAGCAACAGGACTTTGAAATTTTAGAAAAATCATAAAAAATTTATTTTTTAGAAAATCAAACATCGGGCCACAAGCGACTTGTGGGCAGTACATTCAGCCATATTATCAAAAATTTCCAGCCGAATCCTAGGAAAACTGTCGGAGAAGATAGACTTTGAATGAACCCTGGTCGAAAACAATATAAAAAACGAAGTTCGTTATATCTCAGAGACTACGAGTCAGATATACATGAAACTGGTATGATAGGTTCACAGTATGTCCTAGTTATGTGTGAGAAAGAACCGTTGCTATGGACCCCTCCGTTGCCTAGCAACGGCCGAAAAACCTCTAAATGTGGGGGTATTTTAACGAAAAAACAATCTGCAGCATTAACCCTTGAAGCTAGAATCATGAATTTTCTTGTGCTTAATCCTCAGGTCATTCCCCATCGAACGGACCCATCGCGTCAGGTTCTATTGGGTAGTCGACTACCCATGTCCACCTACCGGCTTGTCTGTCTGTCTGTCCCTCTGTTCGGTCCAGTGCTCCGTTAATACAATGGCGATTTTGATGAAACTTGGTTGGTAGGTTCGTACCATGACCTAGTTGTGTGCAAATGAGAACCGTTGCTATGGACACCACCGTTGCCTAGCAACGGGACTTTGAAATTTTTGAGAAATCATAAAAAAATATATTTTTTCGAAAATCTTAAATCGGGCCACGAGCGACTGTGGGCAGTACATTCAGCCATATTGTCAAAAATTTCCAGCCGGATCCTATGAAAACTGTCGGAGAAGATAGACTTTGAATGAATCCTGGTCGAAAACAATAAAAAAACGAAGTTCGTTATATCTCAGAGACCGAGTCAGATATACATGAAACTGGTATGGTGGGTTCATGGTATGTCCTAGTTATGTGTGAGAAAGAACCGTTGCTATGGACCCCTCCGTTGCTTAGCAACAGCCGAAAAACCTCTAAATGTGGGGGTATTTTAATGAAAAAATAATCTGCAGCATTAACCCTTGAAGCGAGAATCATGAATTTTCTTGTGCTTAATCCTCAGGTCATTCCCCATCGAACGGGCCCATCGCGTCAGGTTCTATTGGGTTGTCAACTACTCATGTCCACCTACCGGCTTGTTCTGTCTGTCTGTTTGTCTCTCGCCTACAGGTCACAATTTCAAACCGATCTTCACAAAACTTCACCACATGGTAGAGTTTGTCAAAAGGAAGAAGCTTGTTATTGAGGTCAAAAGCTCAAAAGGTCAACATAGGCCAAAGGTCACCAACTTAGGCAAGATTTCTAAAATCCTCAATTTTCATCCGATTGACTTTGAATTTGAAGAGGATTCATATTTCATGTCAATGAATTCAACTAGCCAATTATTTTTGTGGTCAACATTGACCAAAATGTCAACATAGGCCAAAGGTCAACAACTAAGGTGGTATTTCTAAATTCCTCAATTTTCATCCGATTGACTTGAAATTTGAACAGGATTTGCATTTCAGGTCACTGAATTCAACCACCATTTATTTTGAGGTCAACATATGTGAAAAGGTCAACATAGGCCAAATTTCGAAAATTGTCAATTTTCTTCCGATTGACTTGAAATTTGAAGAGGATTTGTGTATTTGTTCATTTCATTCAACCACCAATTATTCTTGTTTGTCTGCGAGCAGAATATGTCAAAAAGTTTTGGACAAATTCAGATGAAACTTGATGGACAGGTTGGGTGTGTGCTAAGGACGAATTATTCCGATTTAGGAGAAGATCTGGATCCCCAAATCTTTTTTAGTGATTCTTCACCATTGATAGTAACAAAAATGATATATATAGCATGATATCTTCAAAAGTTATTTCAAAATTCGGACAAAACTTGATGAACATTTTGGGTTTCGATAAGGACAAATTGATTCAATTTTGTTGAAGATCTGGAACCTGGATTTTTTTTTTTTTTCAAGTGATTCTTCACCATTGAGAGATGAGGTCGAAAATGATAATATAGCATGATATTTCAAATAATTGTGGATGGACTATGACAAAACTAGGTGGAGCATTTGGGTAGGTGACAAACATAAGCCGATTATGTTTAGTTCAGGCCCAGATACAGATCCGACCTATCAGTAGGATCCAAAACATAAACTGTTCAGCCTGGCAGAGGTAGGTGCTCTGCCGAGTGCCATTCCAGGAGGATGTGAGACTTTTGAAGTGTGTGTGTGTGTGTGTGTGTGTGTGTGTGTGTGTGTGTGTGTGTGTGTGTGTGTGTGTGTGTGTGTGTGTGTGTGTGTGTGTGTGTGTGTATATGTGTTATTTGTCTGTCTGTCCGAATCTATACTATATATTTTCGCATTAAAAATCGTTTTCTCTGCAACTGCTTGTCCGATTGATGTGAAACTTTAAACATAGGAGGGACTCCCATTGAGAATATTTTATTGCTTACTCTGATGTCATAGGTCACATGGTATGGCAGCCATATTGGAATAAAGGAAAAACATTGCACATCCTCCTTTTCTCCAAAACCACTCAATGAAAAAAATTGAAACTTGGCATATGTCATCAACTCTCCCATGAGGTATGTGTGTGTGTATATATATATATATATATATATATATATATATATATATATATATATATATATATATATATATATATATATATATATATATAGTGATAATGATGACATCATCGTTTAAGTGGTATTCCAACCATAATTGGTTGAATTGAAATTCTTATCTGAAAAATCTGAAACTTCATATATCTGATCAATAACCCAATGTGAATGAATAATTAAATAAATGATGTTCACAACCCATGTCAAGAAACTATGTGACGTAATAAAGTGCATGGATGATACGGGTAAATGGGCCATAATAGCAGTGGGTCATAATAGTAATGTGTTCAGTTAACAATGGTATGTTTGTTTAGAATGAATGCACCAGATGAGACTATGTGCTCTACCATTGCCATTCCAGTTCCAATATTGTTTTCAACTGTGAGTGGTACACGCATAGGATTTGTACAGGTTCCTCTCTTTGCCAAATGATTTTTAATTAGAAAACCACCTTTCCACATCTGAGCACACAAACTACTACTGCATTGCATTTCTAATTCATAGAGACACTCCTTGTAAGTTCGATAAATTCTGGCTCAGTCATGTATTTTTGGTTATTGGTGGGACTCTCACCATATGGCCATTTACAATCAAATATGAATGCTTTTCTTGCTATTCCATGCTTTACAAGGTTAGAAATTTTCACAGTTTGGAGGCTGCAAAGAGTGAAAGTTTTAATTTTAAACTTCAGATGCCCTTTCATTAAAAAATAAATAAATCTCTCCTTATGATGTGGTGAAATGTTCTCCCCATAGCACGGTCAGATAAACAGCGTGGTCTGACAAAGTGTTTAAATTTCCATTGCCTGTGCTTCGTCTTATCACCTGTTCCCAGAACACCTTAGCTCTCACGGCAGTTTCATAGTGAAAGCTATCTTTTTAATTCCATCCTACTTTGGAGTGTTCATGCGGCCTTTTCTCACCCCATTATCATATACTTATGCTAACAGTTTGATATTCCTTTCATTTCCCTTTGTGTTGCCTCTCTCATCATTACTCTTCTTCTGTTAAACCTCCAGTTTCCTTGTATGCAATTTTCATTGACATGAAGTGATAGGGCTGGGCTAAAGCATCCATACAGTTTATTTTTCATCATAAAACATTTATGCATTATAAAAGGCTGATGTGTGTTTGAGTCCTTGTCAATGACGGTCATTTTGTTGGCCTTTCTTTGACAAATGGCCTTCCCATCAGAATTGTGCAGCACAAATGGTGAAAGAGTATTTGATGATTGAGAGGTGGAGGGGGGGTGGGGGCATGGTGGCCCTGGACCCATCTTTAACATTACATTTATAAACAAATACAAATTGAAATTAAAGACCATTTAATAATAATAATAATAATAATAATAATAATAATAATAATAATAATGTTGTCCTTATTTGAGATCTAGTTAGGGATCTAGCTCTTGTCCTCATTTGAGATGTAGCTCATGTTTATAAATAGTCAATATTTATAAACAAATAAAAAGTGAAACTAAAGACCATTTAATAATAACATATGGAACTCCCCCCTCCCCTTTCCCCACCTCACGATAGGGCAGAGCTCTACACCAAAGCTATCATCCTTAAGGGGATAATGCATTTAAGTAGAAGTAAATTCAATATACAGCATCTTTCACCATCACAATCACTAGAACTATATATCATTAAGTTACAAGCACAATGTGGAGATATGAATCTTCATGGAATGTCTTGTCATCGCAAAATTGTATCCTTCATTGTGCCAGGGCCGGGCGTGTTACATGGCGGGTCGCGAATGAACTCCCATGGCTCTTGAGGTTGGAAGGCAACTTGCAGCAGCTGCAGAAGATCCTGTTGTGTTTACCTGTCACTCAAAACCTATATCGGAGGTGTGGAGCACATCCTTACACACTCACACTCAGGTCCTGCACATACATATCTGCACCAACGTGCCCAGCCCACCATGACGACTTCAAGCGTTGCTTCTTTGAAGCTTTGATGCAAGCCTGGCTTACAGCCTAATTTGGCAGAATTTCCATTTTTTTCACAAATTTCCATCCATTTTCTACAAAAGCATCAATACAAGTTCAACTTGTGTTTTGCAAAACATTTGACAAACAATTGGATATCCAAGGATGATACAAACCTGGGGCTGAACGTGTCCCTCAATATCTCATGCTGCTGGATTTGTTGGGGGGGGGGGGATGGGAAACTTAGAAAGGATACCAATTCGCTGCTTCTGTGACCTCTGACCTGCACTGCAAAAATAAAACAAACAGTCTTGTGAACCATTATGTTATTGCTCAATTCTCACCTGTATTTTGTTTGCATTATTCTGATGAATTTCCAATGAGATTATAATCAGTCATTGTGCAGGTTGAGCTGAAGAGGTAATTTTCTTGGTATTATCCTCTTTTCTGTGTGATCGATTCCCCATGACTATCTTGTGCTCTTACCTCCAATCCTTCAGACGGCTGCCATCGCCACATCTTGGTTTCTGCCAAACACGTTCCCAAGCTTTTACACACTCGGTGACCTCTCCTTTTTCCTCCATTCCACTCCCCTTCACATAATGTGATGCATCTGTGCAAGGTTGTCCACGCATTCCCCTCCACTCTGTCATTTTGTTGACCTGCCATCGTTTGCAGCTCCTTTTTTGCAGACGAAAATTCTTAGCTCATTGAAGTGTCGGGGATAAAGAGTAAAATAGAAACATCCTGATAGAGGTTCAGTGTAATGACAGTTGGACACAACAAACAATGAAAGAATGAAAAAGAGAGGAGAGGAGGGGAGAGTGGAGGAAACATAGTAACCTGCAAGTAAGAGGATGAGTTATGTATGGTTGAAAGGAGTGCAGGTATGAATGGCAGGGTGTGGGAGGGAGGGGTTGATACATGATAGTGTACTATCTGTTTAAAGTTCTGTAAAGAAGAGTGGGATTGAATAGCCTTAGGAAATCAGTTCCACATATGGGAAAAGGGAGTTTGGTTGTGGATACCTCCTCTCTGAGCAATTCCGATCGATGGTAAGCTCTCAGGCAAACCAGTAATGGGAAAGCAAGCAGGCAGACACACAACCCTGGCATATACCTTCTTGGCACGACTCCTCTGAGTGCCATTGGTGACCCCTGTCAAGCAGCCGAAGCCACACGGCCTCTTCGGGAGAGCAAAATGTCTGGCTGTAAGGAAAATATGCCAAACAATGCCAGTCAGTCACAGGAAATGACGAAAGGGACACAGACCCCTCGTAGGCTGTGGTGTAAGTCTATGCGGCCACACCGAACAACCGGAATGTGTGCTGAAAAGGATAATGACTGCAACTTCTCCAGTGAGGAAGGGGATCCCTGCCTCACGATAGGACAGAGCTCTACACCAAAGCTAAAAGCCAAAAGGTGTCGCATGTTCTACAACCAACAACTACTAAGTTGCAGACGAATCAAAGAAGATTAAATGAACAGAGTTGGAGCCTGGAGGAGAAGTAAATCATCCTCCACTGCAAAGCGTATTCTGCGCATGAAACACGGGGAACTAATGGTAAAGGAGAATGTTTCAAGACAATTTGGTTCATGAATAATTATTCATCCATCCATTGGGACCATACTCTGTGCAGAGCATTGGTGCTGCCTAAGCGGTCTCCTTGGCTATTGGACACAATCCTGGACGGGTCGCCACTCCGACACAGTATACCAGCATGCAGGCACTCATTTTGCTGACCTCGGAAGGATGGCAGGCAGAGTCAACCCCACCTGGTATTAATTCAACGGATAGGGGGGATTTGAGCTCAGGATCCTTGGATCCCAAGCCCACCAGCTTAACCATTAAGCCAACACCAGACATCATGAATAATGATCCTTTACCAAAAAGGATGTGGAGATTTTGAGTTCTGGGAGAACTTCCTTCCACATATGGAGATAACAACCAATGGGAGAAAGTAATAAAACAAGTGGAGGTGTATGTGAAGCCCTAATTATGGGGGATTAACCATGAGGGGGTAAACACAACCCTGAGGTTCTTTACTCAAGTGATCCAAAACTGGCAGGTGGGTGAACTGCAGACGAGTTTAAACCAAAGTCAAATCAAAAGCTCACAACTCCGTCATGCTATGGTACAGAACAAAGCAACTCTTCACCAGCTGTTCTTCTTCCTCATCGAATATGCTTTCCCATCTACTGGAGTAATGGTAAAGTGATACTAATGGTAATGATCTATATATATATATATATATATATATATATATATATATATATATATATATATATATATATATATATATATATATATATATATATATATTCTCAGAGAACATTCACAAACGTCCTCTGTATAAACTGCTCATACTCGGTGCACAATTCTGTATCCGTAAGAACCGGAATCTTTGAAACCCTGTTGATCTTTATTCACAAGTTCAAGTCTAACTGAAACATTATACCTTGTCCCTTTTCAACTTTACTCCGCATTTAGCATAAACATCTCACCGTGACAAACCTTTGACAATCATGTTTTCGCATCAGATGGGGTCCATTAACATGTACCGCTCTGCACTGCCGGTCCGAAACAATTTGTTATTTGTCACCACATTCTTACTGTTATTACGATTTCCCAAAGATCGTTCCAATAAATGCCGAACATGATAGTGAAACGTGCTGGAGGAAAAAGGCTGGAAAACATTTCTTTTTGCGACAATGTGATTTATTAAAAGCGAATACCAGGGATGAGGAAGGGCAGGACACTATCAATATATGACATAGATCTGGCAGTCGACAGACACAGATAGGGGGTGATGGCACATGAAATCTTATATTCAATGAGAACTAAATAACCTGCTAATGGCACCAAAATACTGGACTCGTACAAGACGAAGAGGAACACAACAGGCGAGCATTTGAAGCTGGCATGAGCTGGTTATGGTTGCAGGACGATGATTGTACAAGGCTGGTGTGGCACAAGGTGAAGTGTGATTCAGGCGCAATGGTGAAGAGGAGGAATGGCGGTGAGGGAAGTGGCCAGAGAGAGGGATGTGTCGTCCTCTGTCCCCATTGCTCAACTGCCATGCACATGTGCGGTCATGGCATCTCTGGGACCGCCTTCATGGGCGGTGGGTCCCGTTATTGGCTGCCTGCAGTCTGGCAAGTGCCATCTTCCGGGCCATCCCGCCCTATGTAACGGCCCTGAATGAAAGTGTTCCACCCTTATCCAGGGCTCCACAGCTGACTTTGTCACCATAGCTGGAGATGTACTGGCCAAACAGCCCATGATGGTTCCTTTAAAAGCTCAAAGTGCTATCCACGTGCCTTTGATGTTAACAAGTCCTCCACCTGGCCTTGCCTACTACAGGAGGTTTTACATGATATCCTTCCCCTAATCTGCTCTCTACTTTTCAATTGCTGCCCCCTCGGTGCACGTTTCAGAAGACGACTTACCTCGAGACAAATATTTTATACAAGAGGAGTGCTACCCTACTCACAGAAAGGGACAAAACTATTTTTACCACAATCTATATATGGAACTCCCCCCTCCCCTTTCCAAGTAAAAATATACAACAAACAATTAATTACATATCAAATAGTAAGCTTCCAAGCATTAATATTGTACTGTACTGTTATACTACCTAACAGACAAATAAATAATTTATCACAAGGAGTTACTGGAAGAGCACATGCCTCCTAGAGTGGCTGGGCAGTCAGAGAGTTGAGGAAATGGGAAGCTAGACTGGAGAAGAACAGAGACCACTGATCTGTTTGTGATATGAGAGCAACAGGCCTTGTGCTTTAGCCTTATCATAGAAAATGCCAATAATGTCTTTAAGGCTCTTTCATCAGCCTTGACTTGTTTGGAGCACACAAACATTATGGAGCCACATTTCGGTCCTAAGCAATCACTTATGTTACAATTGACTCAAGGAAAGATAATGTGTCTTATTGTTATAAATGCCTTGCATTAGTGTATTTCAAGTTTAACCATGATAATTATTTTCCTTGCTGATATTTTCGTTCTTGGACCTCTGGTAGCTTGGACATGTTGCTGTATTTGAGCCTGAGGAGTAACTGCTGAAATCTATCTCTCTGGGTTCTTCCTGACATCTTTGTTCTTTGTTCCTTTCACACTTCTTTGCACTTTTTCTTCACATTTCTCTTTATTCATTCTAATTCTTACTTTTTCTTCTCTTTGATCTTTTACTCTCTTTTCCTCTCTTTCGTTAACTATCTCTCTAAGGCAAAGTGAATTCTTGCAGAAATTTTTCTGTAAGGCCCACTTGGCTGCGCCTGGATGGGTTTGACGGTAATGGAGTCACGGCTGAAACCTGAATCCTATCCAGGCTCCTCCTGATGACTCCGTCTTTGCTCTTTACTTCTTCGGGTTCCTTCTTGGTCTTCCATTTCATTGTCACAATGATCATTATTATTGTCATAATCATAATTGTGATAATCATGTTTTATTGCTCACATCCTAAATAATTTTTCTGCTCATATAAAGATATCGTTTCTCATTTTTGCAAAGCATTGTGTCTGTTTTAAAAAAAACACTCACACACTACTCACAATGCTTGTCAGGTAAGAGAGCTTGAGATGAACAATGAAAATGTGTGGAAGAATAGCCAATCACATGGCCGATTGCATGACCGTGTGGATTGTGCTTCAGGGGAAGGCTGGCCGAGCTGTTGGGATACTGGAAGGCCATTGGACTAGACCGTACATCATTAGTGGACCGTTACCAAGAAGCACTGCAAATCGAAAAACAAAAACTTTTGGGCGCAGGTCAAGGAGGCTTGCGGGAGTTAGCTCAACTACAGGAAACACTCGGCTGCTTCCTTCAGGACCTAGGACTCTTTAGCCAGGTTTGGAATGACGAGCCCTTATGGTTTTCTTTATTTCAACCTCATAGGCTACATTATTTGTGCATTTTATGATTTAGTGTGCACAAAATGTGATAATTTTAGACGTTGACTTATAATAATTGAGCAGTGAACTTGAATCCTGAGTGAGACAGGCTTTATCCATTGGAATTTTAACCCTGTGATCCTACTACTACTATTACTCTTACTGGAATTCCTTTTTATAAAATGTAATGTTGTGCGATTTCTTTTTTTTGAAAATTGCAACACGTGTCACCACTGTCAATCATCAAGGTTTAGTAGTTGTACAATTTTTATATGAATTTGGTAATTGGATTTCCTCATCACAGGCTGTAGACCTCCTGCAGCGTTGCCTGGAGCTACGAGAGACCAGGTTGGACCCTGACCACCCAAGCGTGGTCCGATCTCTAGCTCTGCTTGCAAAGCTCTATCGGGTTTGGAGGCACCCTGAGCTGGCTGAGAAACTCCTACATCAAGCTGCAGAGCTCGCAGGAAACACACTAAGATCACACGACACTCAGTCTGTGATGCTATTGGAGAGCCTGGCCACTTTGCTCCAACAGCAAGGACTGCAAGGGTATGACTGAGTAGAAAGAAATGAAATTAATTTTGGTTTAATTGAATTTCAATATGCTCACATACATAATGCCATGAATATTAAACAGCACCAAATAACAATAAACATATGAACAACGTGAAATGTCAAAGAAATGCAAGCAGAGAAACTTGTTACTCACCCCCACACCCCCAAGCATATACCTTTTTTACTTTTCACACCATACATAAGTTATCACTCTACATTTAAATCTTCACTCAAAGTTTTTCCAGCCTTGAAGTAATTTGTTGCATTTTCAAAGTGAAAGTTCTAATTAAAACTTCTTAAAAAGCAAACTTCACCCACGATCCCCTACCTTCCCTTTCACAGAGAAATGACAATCAGTATTCGTGCATAAATGGCAAAACTATATTAAGGGTGAGGTATGCTGATGTGGTGGTGAGGGAAGGGAAAATAGCTGTTTTTGTGTTCAAGGGTGGCCTTTATAAATGAAAAATAGAATTTACTCATAGTACAGTACTTAATAAAAACTGCTCAAAATTTGGTGTGTTCCAAGATCAATGTATGACTATTGTTGATCTGTCAAATGCACAAGTTATATACAAGGTGATGGATATTTTAAGTTGGAATAAGTTCGTTGTAAGAATGGGATTAGGATTGAAATGATAAGTAAAATTATAGATTAAGTTGGGTTTTGATTAGGTAAAGGAGTTATAGCCTAAATCTCTTCCCAAACTCTCCAATCCCTGAATCTCATTTCAGTTTCTGCCCTGGCTATTCCACTGTGGACATGTCACTTCTAACTCAACAATGGATGGATGTCCTCGTGAATCTTAAACAACCAAGGTGACTCTAGAACTGACTCTAGCTAGACTCCTTGCCAACTGTTAGCCACATTCATTCCAGCATTGTTCGCTACCTGCGAAGCAGTCAAGGCCATCTCTCTGGACATATCTGATGCCTTCGACACTGTCACACAGCCTGGCTTTCCAAGCTGTTTGACCAATGGTATTCAAGCTTCCTTGTTTGAATGGTTATCCAAAAAAAAATTCCATGAGTGCAACCAACATGTTGTTCTGGTTACCACTCTCCGACCCAATACCTACTTAGACTGGAATGCCACAAGGCAGTGTCTTGGGACTAATCTTCTCTTGACCCTACATCAATGAACCCTGCTTTTCTGAAACGTCCTGCATCACATTTTACTGATGGCTCCCCCTCATAAAAGACAATGTCCCATAACGACCCTATCTGAAAAATCTGGAAAAAATGAGTTGACTATCTTATCTGAAAGAGGAAAGTCCCAAGCTCTCACTCTGTCTCTTCATAAGGATCAGTTGGTGAACTCCCCAAATTTCTTTTGTGGACAACCACTGGAAAAGATATCTGTAATTGGTCAGCCTCACCTTCAGCCACAACCTGTCTTAGGCAGACCAGTTCCTAGTTGGCCTCTAGGATTGGTTGACACGTCGGCCTTCACCAAGGAGCCAACTCTTTTCTGAGCCATTCATAGCTCATTATGGTGTGAAAGATCTTCATCCAAAGCACCATGGAATACAACTCTCCTCTCTAGACTGGTGCAGCTGTTTCCCATATTGCTCCCCCAGTGGTGGTTTAATCTAACTAAGGCTATTCGACTTCATAATATCTCTCGGTAGAAGGCCAAGTTGCACAGTTTGCTTCTTGCTCAGCATAGGCAGGTTTCGTGGCCTTTCATTCCTCACTGGCTCTCGAAAGTCTGAGTAGGATAGTGAATAAAGATTCTTGCTCTAAGGCCAATCATGTAAAAATTGTAGTATAGAGTCGCTTTCAGATGTTTATTATGGTTTGAATTTTGGCCTGACTGTAACCAGTCATTGTGGTGTTTCTTGGGTGTTTCATCAGAGCATGCTGTCCTAAGAGAATGTTAAGCTGACTGTCCCCTTGCGACTAGTGGTATTCAAAATGTTCTAGAAACTGTATTTTTATTGGCACTCTAGATTCGCCATTTTTGCTATTTATATTGTTACGAATTCTGGCCCGCCTGGCGTGCGATCGGCCGCGTAACTCCAATAGCAGCCGCGTCACCCAACGGACTGACAATTCAGTCGTGACCCTCCTGGAACTACTGCCAGGAGCCAGTCATGGGTGGGGGTTTAACCTCACCACAACCCAGTCCGCATTCTACCCGCGCGAAATAGGGTGAATCGCCGAATGTCGATATACCTAAATACCTGCGCAGGTAACCTACCAAGGGGTTGCACCACGCCGCAGGTCGGCTTAGGACACGAACCGCTTAAGCGGTTCGTTCCGTGCTACAGGGATAACCGAGTGGTGTTATCGCCGACCTCGACGGTTCAGTGATTCTTCTTTACTCGGGTGTTCAAAACCCACTACTCATTCCACGATGTAAGATGGCACTTTCAAAGGGGAAATAGGACACAACGAACGGGATACATTCAAACAAAGCACATTTATTTATACAGCACATATGTACAGCCAAGGCAGTCATGCAATATACAGAAAAAGCATGGAAACAAAAGCAATACCACCGAATATGCTTATAGTGTACAGTCACTTAAACAGGTTCTACTTACGGACACGGCGCCACATCATTCACACAGAACAAAAGAAATGACCCCCTCATAGGCAAAGGGGTAGACGGGGTTCGTAAACCTTTATGGCCGTGGGCCGTGGATGACCGAATGGGCCCACGAGACCGACGCTGGTTACCTGCATCCTCATGGTGCGACGGTTGGCGAGCTCTCTCCGGCACTCTCCTCTCGTGTGCAAAGTCCCCGCCCGAGCTGGCAAAGCGGCACCTCCCATCCGTGTCCCAAGAAAAGAAGAAGCACGAGCTCACGAACTCGTTGCTCGAAGGAGAAGAACCACCACGAACTGAACTGAACCGCACCCTGGCGACAAAAGGCACAAACTAAACTGAACACGAGCTGCGAGCTCGACGAGCAGCCAACACGAACTGAACTGAACACGAGCTGCGAGCTCGACGAGCAGCCAACACGAACTGAACTGAACACGAGCTGCGAGCTCGACAAGCAGCCACCACAAACTGAACTGAACACGAGCTGCGAGCTCGACGAGGAGCCACCACGAACTGAACTGAACACGAGCTGCGAGCTCGACGAGGAGCCACCACGAACTGAACTGAACACGAGCTGCGAGCTCGACGAGCAGCCACCACAAACTGAACTGAACACGAGCTGCGAGCTCGAGGAGCAGCCACCACAAACTGAACTGAACACGAGCTGCGAGCTCGACGAGCAGCCACCACAAACTGAACTGAACACGAGCTGCGAGCTCGACGAGCAGCCACCACAAACTGAACTGAACACGAGCTGCGAGCTCGACGAGCAGCCACCACAAACTGAACTGAACACGAGCTGCGAGCTCGAGGAGCAGCCACCACAAACTGAACTGAACACGAGCTGCGAGCTCGACGAGCAGCCACCACAAACTGAACTGAACACGAGCTGCGAGCTCGACGAGCAGCCACCACAAACTGAACTGAACACGAGCTGCGAGCTCGACGAGGAGCCACCACGAACTGAACTGAACACGAGCTGCGAGCTCGACGAGCAGCCACCACAAACTGAACTGAACACGAGCTGCGAGCTCGACGAGCAGCCATCACAAACTGAACTGAACACGAGCTTCAAGCTTGACGAGCAGCCACCACAAGCTGAACTGAACACGAGCTGCGAGCTCGATGAACAGCCACCACAAGCTGAACTGAACACGAGCTGCGAGCTCGATGAACAGCCACCACAAACTGAACTGAACACGAGCTGCGAGCTCGACGAGCAGCCACCATGAACTGAACTGAACACGAGCTGCCCGAACCGCCAAGAGAAAAGAACTCGACCCCGACCACCAAGAGAGGAGAGAGAGCGAACTCGACCTCGACCACCAAAAGAAGAGAGGAGCGAACTCGACCTCGACCACCAAGAGAAGAGAGGAGCGAACTCGACCTCGACCACCAAGAGAAGAGAGGAGCGAACTCGACCTTGACCACCAAGAGAAGGAGAGACCGCGTGCGGTCCGCCTTATATAGCGCGGGGCTTCGCCCTTCGCTCCTCCCCGTTTTCGGCTCCGCCTCCCTTCGAGAAGCTTCTCGAAAAGGGGCGTGCCCTCACTCCAACCGCCTCACGCCCCGTGTCCACCAATCGCGAGCGAGCTCCTCGCCGCTTCTCGTGCCAGCCTTGGCGGCACAAAAACGGCGGGAAAACTCGCGCGTCATCCCAGTTCTTTTCACTGGGCCTTCGCTCGACGTTTTCGGATGGTTTTTGCGGTGGAAAGGGTCATAGCATGCTCTGTCGGGCCAAAATAATGATAGCGAAAGAAAAACGGCTATCTCAAAGGGTCGCAGCCCGGTGAACACGAAGAAAACCCTTTAAACAACGGTGGGAACCTATCTGCACATAAACTTAGCGTCATAACTGAGCTGGGGACCTTTATGGTGTATTGCGAATTTCCACAGCCGTAACACTATACTTATGTGCATGCAATTGCTTCTGCCATTAGTTTCATTAATCTGAAGTTGCTTCTTGTTTCAAAGTACTGTGTACGAGGTTCATTGCATCCTCCAATTATTGTGGATCTTGTGAAAATTCAGGAAAGCCGAGAAGGTGCCAGCTCAAAACAAATTCCACCAACTTATGGTGGCTGTGTATGGTGAATGTGTGCCCTGACTTCTGGTACAGTCTGACTTTAAGCTTGAAAGTGAGTCCTTTGAAGATGACCCGAGATCAGGCTGGCCGGTAGATGTAACCAACTTACAAACTTTCCCAGGTCGAGGCATTAATCATGGAGGTTGTCCACATCAAGGTCGTCAATATACCAGGGTGAGTCAATACAAGGTTAACCGCTTCAAATGACCTTTGTACTTTTAGTCATTACCTTAATTTTGTTTTGTTTTGCAGGAGTGATCAATTATCTTTGGAGAAGTCATTCAAGTGTAACCAAAATATTCGACAGAAAAAATGATTTTCTACAGAGTAAAGAGGAAACATTACCAAGTGTTATTTTGAGACCAAATCAATTGCTTCTGTCCAGACGAGGTTCCGCACTGAATATGAAGTGCATCCCAGAAACAAGCCAAGCAAGCCAGCCGCTTGGAAACTTGTGAAAAAGTTCAAAAGTGAAGGGACGATTCTCAACATTAACAAGGGAAGGTCTAGTCGCCCATGAAGTGTACGGTGTGAAGGAAACATAGAACGAATTTGTGAGTCAGTCATGCAAAGTCCAAAGAAATTGCATCGACAAAGATCGGCTGAACTGGGTCTCACTCCCAGCAGTATTAGAAGAATAATGAAACAAGATTTAAACCTCTTTCCTTACCACATCACACTGCCCATAAATTGTCCGATGGGGATAAAGCAGCACGAATTGCTATTTGTGAGATGCTGCAGTAGAAGATGGAGACAAACCTAAACTGGATCTGCGATGTGTGGTTTAGTGACGAGGCACACTTTCACGTCAATGGTGCTTTTAATTCACACAAATACATTTTCTAGGGAAGTCAACGTCCAGATGAGGTTGAAGAGAAGTCACTTAAGGGGCAGAAAGTCACTGCTT
Source organism: Eptatretus burgeri (assembly GCF_056783735.1). Taxonomy (NCBI): domain Eukaryota; kingdom Metazoa; phylum Chordata; class Myxini; order Myxiniformes; family Myxinidae; genus Eptatretus; species Eptatretus burgeri. The sequence continues at coordinate 50,335,410 of NC_140964.1, forward strand.
TTGTGCCTGTCAGCTACAGAGGTGTGTTTGGGCCATATTGCTTTGAAGACAAAAACGGAAAAGCAGTTACCATCAATCAAGAACAATACCAGTCAATTGTCAACTCATTTTACGAACACTTGAAGCAATCGATGAGCACTGCAGCGCTCCGGCGACGGTGGTCCCAGTCTGTGCAGACCCCACATACAGCCAACAAAACAATTGCCATTCTGCGTCAAAAATTTGTACGACGAGTTCTCAGTTTGTGTATGGAAAACAAATGTTCTCCACACAGACCCAACCTCAATCCGCTGGATGTTTTTCCTCTGGGGAGCTTGTAAGGATAACGTCTACAAGGAACACCCCAGATTTGAACCTGATCTGAAGACAGCAGTTGAGGCCTATGTGCAGACAGTAACCATTAAAACTTGCAGAACCATCATTGAAAACTTCACAATTTGTTTGAACGCATGTCATGTGCGTGGGGATGCTCACATTGAACACCTCAACTATAAGCTCATTAACGCATAATGAGTTTCATTTCCCCATGATTTGGTTTTCATTTTCAGAGTTAATTTTTTGTTTTATTATTCAATGTTTTGGTGAATAAAGTTTTGAAGTGGTTAACCTTTTATTGACACACCTTGAATGTACAAAATTTGATATTTCTCAATGCAACATAATGAACAATAAAATATAGCAATACATTGTCAGGAATTGCTGCAAATATAATTACTACAGACCAATTTGCTTACTTACAATCAACAGCAAGGTCATAGAATCCATCATCACAGTTGACATAAAATCTTTTGTTTTTCTCCAACAGCCTCATCTCAAACCATCAATTCGGTTTCAGACCTGGTCACTCTACCTTGGACATGCTACGTATACTCTCCCAACAATGTTGTAGACCCTCAAAATCAGATGTGAGAACAGGGCCGTCTCTCTGGACATACTGTATTTCGAGCTTCTGATACAGTCTCGCAGCCTGCCTTACTCTCCAAACTGTCTTGCCTATGGAATCCAAGGACAACTCCACTCTTGGATTACTGATTTCCTCTACTCTTTTAGCCATTGTGTGGCTATCAATGGAACCCTTTCTTCTTCTTTCCCTGTCAAGGTTGGAGTACCCCAAAGCAGTGTTCTAGGCCACATCCTATTCCTAATATTCATCAATGATCTCACTGACTCTCTGGAAAATCCTTTTTATCTCTTTGCTGGAACTCCACTCTCTGCTGTGACATTCATCCTTCTATGAGACAGGCAGCAACCTCTCCCTTCTTCTCAGACCTTGACAAAAATCACCAATTGGTCAAACACTTGTAATAGGTCTTTCAATCCTGAGAAATCCCTCACACTCACTCTCTCTGTCTCTCTCTCTCTCTCTCTCTCTTTCTTTCCAAAAGGACAATGCCGTAAACCCTCTAATCTATTTTCTCAACAACCATTTTGAAGAAGTTCAGTTACTCAAACTCTTGGGTCTCACTCTCAACCACGATCTCCTTTGGGCAAGCCACATTTCAAAGTTGGCCTCCAAAGCCAGCGACCGACTGGGCATCCTTTATGATCATTCAAAGTCCTGAGCTCCTATCCACCTCCAAGCCTTTCATCTGCAGCTTGATGGAATACTGCTCTCCCATCTGGGCTTGCTCCCCTGCCTCACATCTTGCTCAGCTTGATGCCGTGGAAACCAATGCCTTGAAGATCATTGCAATCTCTCACTATGAAGCTGAGTCTATGGGCCTATTACTTCACCATTGCCGATGGGTCAGTCGTCTGTCTTATTCCACCTCATTTCTGGTCTTGCACCATCTGCCCTCTCCATGCCTTGTCACCCCCTCCCTCCAAGTATCTGCAGGATGTACGCGGTCTACCAGCAACCCCGTCCTAGTGAAACTGCCAAAATCCAGAACCACTTTTCACCTCCACTCATTTTTTCCTCTCTTTTCCCACCTGTTGAATCGACCTCCACACTCTCTTCAAACTCACTCTTCTCTCCCAGTCTTTAAGACAGCTGTTCACCATCATCTCAAGTCATCCCCATCCAAAGCCATTATCTTTTCTACACCCATTAAACCATCCCCACTCTTCGCAAAATTTTGCTTATGTATCCATCTTGTCCTCCCCTTGCTTTCACCCATACCTCTCATCGCTCTCTTCATCCCTTGTTTGTCTATCTCCGTCTACCTTCTCCCTCTGCCCTGCTATTGGCATTTCCCATTTCTCCTACTGTTCCCTTTTATGTAGTCTCCTGGTCTGTTCTGTGCCCGAGCTCTTCGAAGAGCCTAGGCCATGTATATTAAAAAAAATGTTGACCAATATTGAGGATTGTAATTTATAGGTATGCACCCCCTCATACCCTCCAACCCTCACATGTATATTGATATATGTACTTATTTTCAAGTGTTTGTTTGTGTGTTTGTGCGTTTGTACATTATTCTTTCATAGTGGAACTGTAATACATAGAGGTTCCAAATTGTGGGTTTAAGTACTTCTAAATCTGGGCAAGGTTATCAGCTACCACACATTGGCCTTGACGTCTTTTGAGGCCACCATAGGCCGCTGTAAAGTGTATATTGCCACTATAAAGTGTATATTGATATGTAGAGTAAGGCAGTGCTGCTGCCGACTCGCAGGTAAAAAGTAATAACAAAGAGGCCAACAACTCCACAGCATTTCAATGTCCAACAGGTCCCTAAACCACCACCGGGCAAAGCTCACTCAGCCGGGCCAGCGCCGGGTAACATCCCTCCCCTCCCCCCTCCCTTCCTGGCAGTGCCGGGTAGCCCCTGCTAGTTATAAATAAATGACACCCTAATAGTGAAAAGGCTGCTTCACCTTTCAAACAATTGCCTTGGTGGTTATTTGGCCGCATGCAAGAGTTAGTAAATGATTCCCTTATGTCTGTGTGAAAACCAAAGCACATTTTGTTTCAGGATGCATCAGGCAGAGCATCTGTGGAAGAAGGTGCTGCAGCAAAAACCTGCGAGGCATACAAATACGGTAAGAGTTGGAATATGAGGCTAGTAAAGGAAAGTTAAACTGGATATAGACTTGATGATATTAGCCAACTTGATGATGTTGTTCCATCAACTTGAATCATGTTTACAACAGTCTGTTTGTGTGACAATGGCAGGTCGATGCTGCTATATCTGTGAGTACTTGCTTCTTTGGCCAGTTCTGATGATAGATACATCAGCAACCACTTGATATTTTTCAGCCAAAGCTTTGCTTAATCAGCCAATGGTAGCTCATCTTGTTTAACAGTGCCAGCATTGGTTTAGTGAGTTTGTTTTCTCCTCACATTCACGGAACATATGATAATATTGGTGAAACCCTGTAAGGTCCTTCCAAGGTGGCCACATTTCACGAGACTATTTCCCAGCCGCTTTGAAGAGGTGAATGTCTTTCAGTGAAATACAACAAAATGAAACAGACCAGGTGATCCAAACCAAAAAAAAAACATTAGATGCTTTTGATGAAAATTGCGATAAAACATCCTCCCTGTCTGGGATAGAGTCGCAAGGGAGCTGTTTTGCTCAAGCCATGAAAACTCTTCGCAACATGGCGGCGAGTCTCACTGCCCGAGCTTTCGGTTTATTTTGGGTAGCGGACAGCACCTTTTCCCTTTTATTGAAAAAAAACACCCGGCATCACACCGGATGAGTCTTTTGGTTAATTTGATCTGTAGTCTTTCAGAGAACTCAAGGTGACTCACCTCCCAGCATTTTGCTGATGATTATGCTGATGCATAAAGTTCACTGTCATGCTCCCAGTCTATACACACCATTTCTCACATCTCATCATGCCTTTGTCATATTGACACACACTTCTCATAGAACTTGTGTGGAGCTTAGTAATACCACACAAATGTTAAACATGTGAATATGTGGTGTTTGCAAATCAAAATATTATTACCCAGTTTGTGGAGATGGCATTAAGTATGGTATTAGATTGAAGTTCTTCTTTATATATCCTCCATATTTATCTCCCACACATCTGCAAACCTCAAACTCAATGGTGGTATTACCTAATTTGTAGCAATAATGTTGCAGGATATTTTAATAGGGTCAAGGAATTCCTTTGCCAAAGATGATAATCATCACAGTAAAGATGTTCTGCAAATGAAGGGTCAAAGGTCAGAGGCCGTCCTTCAAAAATTGATGTCATGACATTATTTTGCTTTAAAGGATAGTGCTCCATTACACATGTTATTGTCTAGGCTTGAATTTTCGACAAAAATCAGGTGACTTTCTCAACGCCTAATTTGCCAACCTTCGACTTTCCACGTTCGCTTCACTTTTCGACAACACCCACTCGGACATCAGCCGAAACACGTGCACACAATCACCCATCAATACCTGAACTGCCGACCAATCTAGCCAATGTACATTTACCTCTCAATCTCTAATGCTTCGAGGTGCCTATCTAATTCCAGTGAAAACCTATTTACTCTTTCTGCTACCCCTACCTTTCCAGGGATACCATTCCATGCATTAAAAACTCTCTAAATGAAAGACCCCAGCCTTACTATTGTCCTAACTCTCCAAATAATACAGAATCCTAATTAATATAAGTTATTATATTAGCAATGACATTCAAAGCTCTGTGAAATGATATGCACAGTATTATGATAAATGAGGCCTTTCAGTGCTGTGTTAATAAACCACAAGAACACTGAGTTGAGTGAATATTTTGCTTTGAGGAAGTGGCAAGTTAAACAGTGGATACAGCTCTGGAATGTAATTGCTATACCTCATGGTTATGTTTTATGGAGTAGGACCTGTTTGGCTTTCCCATTTGAGGACAGAGATCATGATACTGATATTCCGAGTTGAAATGCTATATCCCATATGCATTTGCCCATTTCTCTCCAAATGTCTATGTAATTCATGAGAAAGTGTGTTGAGGTCTCCTAATGTTCTTCTCCTACATCTAATGTAGGTGCAAGCTCCTCCATGACCCAGAAATCACTGTTATGAATTTTGAACCTGAGATCCCAGTAGCATGAGGAAAATTGCTCAGAGGGGAATACCGTACAGGCCGAGCCATTACAAAATTTGAGATTGTCATGAGGAAGTGATTACAAAACGTCTGCTTCAGTGTGCGACCAACATCCTGCGGCGACGCATTGACCAGCTGGAGGGCAAAGATCAGGAACAAGATCCGACAGAGACAGGGGACAGGCTCAACGAGCTCGGAGTTTTGCATTACTTGTTGAACCAAACAGAGTGAGTCCACAAACACGATCTTACACGAACCCCAAACACTCGTTGCTTTTATGACCAACTGAGGTTGCAGTTTAATGCTTCATCTATTCCTTCATTTCTTCATGATAAATAATGCTTCCATTGGATTTGTTTCACGATGATTAAGCTTTTAATTTGGTGTTTTTTTGTGGATAACAATCTATTTGCATATTGACATTTTCACAAATTATCAGAAAAGTTCTACCTTTTATGTTAATCCCATAAAAAATCAAGGCGACAAGGACATAAAATATCATAGCCCCGGTGGTTTTAGTAATTTTGCTGTACGACGTTAAAGGGCGAGCCCATGTTTACAAGATTTATGTGAATGCGCAACTGACTTGAGTAGTCATGTGACATCGAATATTGCACACGATTGTGTTAATTGGTCATGAATATTAATGATGTGGGTCACGTCGTTATATTGTGAAAGATAGTTGGTAAGGGGGACATGTATGATGTTTTTGATTGGGAATGCAAATTTCGCACAGAAGGGATTCAATGTTTTTATATTTTAAGGGAGACATACTGAATTACACATGCAGTATAACATTTAACAATATTTATTTATTTATAAAAGAAATTATATAACTATAGACAATAGAAAATTACGATTTAGGTGAAAATGCTGCCTGATCAGTTATTGTTAACTGTACTTAAAGGTGTTTGGGTTGAGGTTGAAAAGAGTAATCAGAATTTTTCTTTCATTTTCATGAAAGATGCTTCATGGTATAGGGACAAAAACAATAGAACAAGATCGTTAAATGCATGTCTGAGAAATGGTTGAGGACGTGTTCAATACCACGTTTTTCTCCAACTAAAATGGCTGCCAGGCTACCAGTCAGCCATCTTTGATCAGATCACAAAACAAAGTGAGGGACACGTGTATGCATGCCATCATGTACTGTGCTTGCGTCGAGCTTGAACAAAATCGGACCGTGCATGTCCAAGAAATGGTTGGATGCATATTTAAGTGATGAAATGGTCGCCAGTCGGCCATCTTGGATCTGATCCAAAAAAAAGACATGCATATATAAGCCATCATTCGTTATCTGTGTGCCAACTTTGAACAAGATCGGTGAATGCATGTCCGAGAAATGGTTGAGGACGTACGTGTTCAACATCGGGTTTTTATAACTAAAATGGCCACCAGCCGGCCATCTTTGATTGAATCACGAAACAAAATTATGTGCTATGCATACCATCATTTATTGTCTTTGTGACAAGTATGAATAAAATTGGTCCATACATGTCCGAGATATGGCTGTGGACGGACGCAGGGACGGACAAGACCCCATCCATAAGCCCCCGTTTCGGAATAAGCCCAATGGGTGCTAATGATTAGAATAAGTCCATTAATATAATAATGAAAGAGAGAATATATAAAAAAGGGGAAATTCCAATATTTTATCTTTCTCAAGGCTGGCAGGATAATCTAGTGGTGTGCGCACTTGTCTCTTAGCTGTCGAGACTGGATTCAAATCTTGACCCAGCTATAAACTGTCACCCTGATGTTTCACAGACAGGGTGAGGCATCAATGTATGCTGTTCATCAAATGAAAGTTAAATGAGGTTCCGCGTCTGCCAGCGTTCATTGGTGAATATTAAAGATCCCAAGGTGTCCTTCGCAAAGAGTAGGTGAGCTATTGCCGGCACAATGGACAATTTAAAATTCCTGCTTTAACCAGCAGAGGGCATTGCATCAGTGGCACAACCACACCCTCAGCCAATGACACTACCCCACGGTCTTATGTTGCATACGAAACAAGAAGTAATTATGCGAACATTCAGCCACCTGCTGAACACAAAATAATGACGATCATTATCGGACGGCTCTTTTTCATAATATTTGCCGACGAAGTAGGTGGCGTCACATGTTTTTCACAGCCAATCAGGAACCCACAAGGGCTATCTCCATCCAAGTTGCTGGTAACTTCACTAAAATTGCATCTGTTGCTTTAGGTTGCATTTCTAAAAATGGCGTAGTCAAAAATATGTTGATCTTGTAATTTGGAGTATTAAAGTACTGTCAGACCCCGACATTCGTGGTCCTGTTATTCGCAGACCCTGTGTATTCGCAGGTCATAAAATGTGACCTGCTTCTACATTCTCGTATTTGTGTTTTGTGTTTTTTTTACACTTCAGGACTAGTCTCCTATATCCACCACCGCTGATATTAATTCAGCCTGGGAATTCTTTCATAGAAGTCCTCTCTCTCTCTCTCTTTCTCTTTTTCTTTCTCTTTCTCTCTCTCTCTCTCATCAGACACAGGTGAAGGCCATTCAGCCCATCATGCCTGCATGAACATCATACTAATTTATCAACACAAGATCCAAAGAAGAAAATGCAAATATACATATATATATATATATATATATATATATATATATATATATATATATATATATATATATATATATATATATATATATATATATATATATATATACATATATATATATATATATATATATATATATATATATATATATATATATATATACATATATATATATATATATATATATATATATATATATATATATATATATATATATATATATATATATACATATATATATATACATACAAATATATATATATATATATATATATATATATATATATATATATATATATATATATATATATATATATATATATATATATATACATATATATACATATATATATATATATATATATATATATATATATATATATATATATATATATATATATATACATATATATATATACATACATATATATATATATATTGTTGCGAATTCGCGCCCGCCGGCGTGCGAATGGCCACGTGACTCGAATCGCTGCACATCGCCCACCGGACGGACAATTCTGTCGTGACCCTCTCGGACTAACGCCGGGAGCTAGTCACGGGTGGGCCTTTCGGACTCACCACGATCGTGCCAATCGGCCACCCGCGTGGGATAGGGTTGTTCGCCAAACTCGACCTACCTAAGTATCCACGCGGAGGGTAGACCGGGCGATCGCACCTCGCCGCAGGTCGACTCCGGACACGGGCCGCTTAAGCGATCCGTTCCGTACTATCGGGATAACCGAGCGGTGTTATCGTCGGCCTCAACGGTTCCGATTAATTATCGGGCGTATTAAGCCCACTACCAACCCTTTACGTGAAGCAAGATGGAGATTCAATTAAAGAAAAGACAAAGCAAAACGGGAAACCAGTTCAACATGATGCACATTTATTCCGCGGCACACGGAATATACAATTAAATTGTATTAAACAAATTATACATTTTACAAATTATACAAATTAAAACACATATACAATTAAAACAATTATGCACAAAAAGCAAATGTAACAAAAGAAACAATGACGCAGAGATACTACCGACTTAGACCGACACACGGCAACACTTAACAGTTTTACTTCACCAGACTGGTGCCACACACACACGTTTACACAGAAACAAAAGAAAAGGCCACCCTCAAAGACAAGGGGGCATACGGGGCCTGTGGGCCAATATTTGCGTGGGACCTGAAAGAGCGGTCAGGTCCGTGAGACCGGGTGGGTCCTACCCGTGTCTTTGTGATGAGCCGCAAATGTGGCAGCGCGGCGGTGCCCCGACTTCGTGCTCCTTCGCGGGTTTTGTTGGCACTGTTTGGAGTGGGGTGGGAACGGGGCCCCCTTTTCGCACTATCTCAGCGCGGGGGAAAAAGGGGGGGGGGGAATTGTTGATGCTCTGGGGAAAGAGTATAGCTGGCTTGCTTGGGTCCCGTGATGAGCGATTCCACCGCGACCTCGTTGCCGACCGCCGTCTTTCTTGCCTCGGACCCGAACTCCTCGGTCTCTTCCCCCAATTCTCCTCAGCCGACTGCCGAAAACCACCGGGACGCCCTCTCCTCCCGACTCCACTCCGCGCTCCAAACTGACTCTGCCCAAAACACTCTCCGCTCTTCCAAGGCCGACTCTGCACTCTTCCAAGGCCGACTCTCCGCTCTTCCAAGGCCGACTCTGCGCTCTTCCAAGGCCGACTCTGCCCAAACCGACTCTGCCTTTTCTGCCACTCTCTGCTCTTCCAAAACTGACTCGACCCAGATTCGCCCTGCGCTCGGCACTTTATAGGCCGGCAGGAGAACCCATATGCAAATTTCTGGATCAGAACGAGCTCGGGGGTGGAGCCACGCTCGCCCATTGGATGGAGGAAAAGGGGCGTGAATCTCCCCGATCCTAAAATTTGCATATCTCGATTCCACACAGACGTGCCTGGAGGCGGGGCCAAACCGCCCCGCGCTTGCTGATTGGATGGATCAGAAGTGGGCGTGTAGCATTCCTGATCCGAATTCTCCTCGGAAAGGCCGCATTTTGCACTCGCGGCTCGGCGCGCGTCCCGTACGAGCCCAGGACAGCCTGACGCTCGGTGCTCACAGGTGGTGCGGGAATGGCCGCAGAAGGAGAGAGGTGAAGGTGGTGGAGGGTTTATGGTGGTGGTTTATGGCCATGGTGCCATTTGGAATGGCGGTGATGCGATGTTTGCGGGAGCGAGTTGTGAAGGTAAAGATCGTGGCTGTTGGCGTTGTTGTTGTGAAGCGGCGTTGTGGTTGGTGGTTGTTGTGTGATGGCGGTTGAGACGTGGTTGGTTCAAAATAAAGATAGAACAGAAAAACGGCTATCTCAAAGCGTCGCAGCCCGGATGAATCACATTTATTCCCTCTAAACAACGGGTTTGGGGCTAACTACACATGTACTTACAGAGATATCTCACCTACGGGACCTGAATGATGGTTTGCGAATTTCCTCAACCGCAACAATATGTATGTATGTATGTATGTATGTATGTATGTATGTATGTATGTATGTATGTATATATATATATATATATATATATATATATATATATATATATATATATATATATATATATATATATATATATATATACCGGGCGTAGTGGCGTGCGCCTGTAATCCGGCTACTCGGAGGCTTGGGTTGGAGGATCGCTTGAGGACGGGGGCTCTGCACTGGGCAGGGTGTAGAGCAGCCCGGAATCATGGCGAAACCCAAATCCTGATCCCTGTGTCGTAAGAGGTGACCAGGGTTGCGTCAGGAAGGGCATCCGGCGTAAAATCTGTGCCAAATCAGTATGCGGATCATAGCGGATGATCCGCTGTGGCGACCCCTAACGGGAGCAGCCGAAAGATGAACAACAACAACATATATATATATATATATATGTATATATTTTTTTTGATCTATGTATTTTAAGTTTTGTAGTTTTTTTTTTCTTCCCCTCAGGGGAGGGGGCATGGGCTTGGTTAAAAACACACAACATCAACCACACCACCCCTTGATGACACCCCCACCAACAGCACTCCATACACATGCACACAATCATCCAACAATGCTCAATTTCCTAAAAGTCCTGCCAACATCCCAATACCCCTCTATCTCCATAACTTACAGGTACCTATCTAATTCTAATTTAAACTTATCTACTGTTAATGTTGCCTCACCCTTTCCAGGGAGGCCATTCCATGCATTAACTACTCTCTGAGTGAAAGTCCCCTGCCTTACTGCCGTCTTAACTCTCCTCTTCTTTACTCTCAAGCTCTGGCCCCTGGTCCTATCACTGTCTACTCTGTTGAATAATTCATCTGCACTTATTTTGCCTGTACCTTTCATTATCTTAAACATCTCGATCATATCTCCTCGTAACCGCCTCCTTTCTCGTGAATAAAGCCCTGTCTCCTTCAGCCGCTCCTCATAGCTGAGTCTAGCTAGTCCTGGAATCAATCTCGTAGCCCTGCGCTAAACCCTCTCTCTGGCATCTCTGTCCTTCCTGAACTGTGGTGACCAAAACCACACAATTTCCTGGATGTGCCCTCACTAAATTCCTGTACAATGTTAACACCACCTCTCTTGATTTATAAATGATCCCCCTCCGAATACAACCGAAAACCCTATTTGCTCCACGTGTCGCTTCCTGGCACTGTGCTGCCTGCTTACCTCCCATATCTATTACCACCCCCAGATCTTTCTCCTGTGTGGCATGCTCCAAAGTTGCCCCTTGCATCCTGTAATCTCTATTTTAATTTGTTCTTTCCCATCCCCAATGCCTTGCACTTGCTCAGGTTAAATTCCATCTGCCAATCTTTTGCCCAAACCATGCAATTATCAATACTTTCCTGTATCTGATCACCACCTCCTCTGCTATCCACCTTGCCACCAAGCTTTGTATCATCTGCAAATTTGGAAACCTTACTCTTCACCTTACGATCCAAATCATTGATGTAAATACTGAACAGTAATGGTCCGAGGACTGATCCCTGAGGTACCCCGCTACTTGCATCCTTCCAGCAAGACATCCTCCCACTCAGTCACTCTTTGCTTCCTATTACTAAGCCAGTTTGCAATCCAATTAGCTACCTGACCAGCCACTCCACAAGCCCTCACTTTGGCTAACAACCTCTGGTGTGGTACCTTATCAAATGCCTTTTTAAAGTTGAGATATACTATATCCACTGTCTTTTCCTCATCCACCCAATCAGACACTGCTTCATAGAACTCTGAAATATTTGTTAAACAGGAACTACCTTTGGTAAATCCATGCTGACTACCTTTAATTAATTTGTATTTGTTTAAATGGTTCTTCATCTGGTCCTTAATTAATGTCTTCAACACCTTCCCCACAACTGAAGTCAAACTAACAGGTCTATAGTTCCCCAATTCTTCTCTGGATCCTTTCTTAAATAATGGGATTACATTTGCTACTCTCCAATCCTCCGGTACCTGTCCTAACTCCACGGAACTATTGAAAATATCCATTAGCATCTCGCTTACCTGCTCAGCCACCTCCATCAATACTCTCGGTTGCATATTATCTGGACCCAGAGCCTTTTCTTCTCTTTGAATTCCTAGCTGTTCCTTTACTTCCTCCACTCCAACCTGGATCTTCTTTAAAAGCCCTTCTTCACCTCCTTCATAGATACTCTCAGCTATTGGCAATTCTCCTGACTGTTCTTGTGTAATAGTTGAAGCAACTTGCCTGTTTCATAAACCTGCCATCTCACTTTCATCACTAACCACTCTCCAGGTGATCTTCCTCAATGGGCCCACACTGGTCCTAACCTGTTATTTTCCCCTGATATACTTTTAAAAAGCCTTGCTATTATGTTTAATATTCTTAGCCATGTCCCTCTCATACTTTCTTTTGGATTGTCGAGTTATTTTCTTAACTTGCCTCTGTTTACTTCGATAGTGATATAAATCTAACTCCAGTCCTGTTATTTTAAACCGAATAAATGCCTTCTGCTTCTCCTTAATAACATTCCTTATCTCACTGCTCAACCACCCTGGTCTCTTTCTGTTTCTAGTTTTACACCTCATTGGAATGTACTTACTCTGTACTCCACACATTTGGTCCTTAAAGGTTTCCTATTTCTCTGATGCTGATTGTCCTGTTGTTAGAGTCTCCCAATCTACATCACCCAATTCTCTCCTCATACCCTCAAAGTTTGTCTTCCTGAGATCTAATACCCTTACCCTACTATCCTGAACTCTAACCCTTAACAGAGTCTTTGCACACACAAGGTTATGGTCACTTGCTCCTAAATGCTGCCCTACCTCCACCTCCTCCACCATATTGGGATCGTTACTTAAAAGGAGGTCTAATACTGCACTCCCCCTCGTGGGCTTATCTACAAACGGTTAAAAAGCAACCCTGGACTAAAACTAGGAAATCCTCATCTGCCCTGCCCTTTCCCTGTTCCTGGACCCAATCTACCCCTGGCAAGTTAAAATCCCCCATAATCAATACTCTTACCTTACCACGTGCCCTTTTGAATTCTTCATGTACTCCTCCTTCCTCCTCTTCCTTCACACTCGGAGCCCTATAAAAGCATCCTTCCAGTATCTTTCTGTTTTTACAATCTCTAATCTCTACCCACACAGAATCCTCAACATTTGTTCCCTCCATAATGTCACCCCTTTCTCTTGATGTAATGCTATCCTTTACCCAGATTGCTACTCCTCCTGCTATTCTCTCCTTCCTATCACACCGATACACCTTGTAGCCTTCTAATCCTGTCCTCCATTTACTCTCCTCCTGAAACCATGTGTTACTCACTACAACTACATTGTACTCCTCACTATCTACTTTGGCTTCAAGCTCTTCCTTCTCAGTATTTAAACTTCTGGCATTGGTATAGAATATATTTAACTTTTCCCTTCCTGAAATTCTATTTTCCTGCCTGGCCTTACTCATCAAAATTACATCATCCGTTCCTTCCTCAATACCTTTTCCACCCTCCTCTGACCAAAAAAAAAGCCTGAATTCCTTCCTCAATTCCCATTGCAAACCTTGCTGCCCCCTTTCTATTTAACATACAGCCATCATTCCAGAAACACTCCTTGTCCCCAAAATGATTTCCATTGCTTCTTAGATGTAAAACCTTCCTCCCTACACCATTCTTCCAACCATTGGTTGACGTCGATTGCTCTGCTCATAATTTCTATATTGTTTCCTAATCTTGGGAGAATCCCAGAAAACATGACCTCACAACCCTTTGCTTTCAGCTGCTTACCCAATATCCTGTATCTATTTTTCAAAACCTCTGAGTAAACTTTCCCGACATCATTCGCACCTAGTGGTACCACAACCAACTTATTCCTGCCATGACCCGATACCATATTGTTGACCCTTCCTTCAATGTCTCGAACTCCTGCTCCTTCAAAACTGCACAGAATTCGATGTCCACAATCCTTCCAGCAGAATGAAGAATCTTCATATTTAATTATCTCATCACCCACAAAAACTGTCTCCCATACCTGATTTCCACCAGTTTATATTGCTGCACCGACACCACTGCCTGCACAAAGTGCACCTCCACAACTGCCTGCACATGCTGCACAACCACCATGGCCTGCACCCGCTGCACCTCCACCACTGCCTGCACAGAGCTGCACCTCCACCCACTGCACCTCCACCACGGCCTCCACCTGCTGCACCGTCACCACTCCCTGCCACCGTCGCACCGACACCACTGCCTACCCCCGTCGCACCATCACCACTGCCTGCCCCTGTCGCACCGTCACCACTGCCTGCCCCCGTCGCCCCGTCACCACTGCCTGCCCCCGTCGCCCCGTCACCACTGCCTGCCCCCGTCGCCCCGTCACCACTGCCTTCCCCGTCGCCCCGTCACCACTGCCTGCCCCTGTCGCCCCGTCACCACTATCTGCCCCCGTCGCACCGTCACCACTGCCTTCCCCGTCGCCCCGTCACCACTGCCTTCCCCGTCGCCCCGTCACCACTGCCTTCCCCGTCGCCCTGTCACCACTGCCTTCCCCGTCGCCCCGTCACCACTGCCTTCCCCGTCGCCCCGTCACCACTGCCTTCCCCGTCGCCCCGTCACCACTGCCTTCCCCGTCGCCCCGTCACCACTGCCTTCCCCGTCGCCCCGTCACCACTGCCTTCCCCGTCGCCCCGTCACCACTGCCTTCCCCGTCGCCCCGTCACCACTGCCTTCCCCGTCGCCCCGTCACCACTGCCTTCCCCGTCGCCCCGTCGCCCCGTCACCACTGCCTTCCCCGTCGCCCCGTCACCACTGCCTTCCCCGTCGCACCGTCACCACTGCCTGTCCCCATCGCAAGAAACAAGAAGTGTATATATAGTCCCCGTAACAAGAAACATTGTATATAAAGATATTATATAAATCACATTGTGAACACTGGACATATTGACGTCTTAACGAACCCTCACTCACGAAACTTCACGCAGAGCGTGGGTTTGGCTAGTATGTATATTTAAGTATAATATATATGTATATATCACACACACACACACACACACACACACACACACACACACACACACACACACACACACACACACACACACACACACACACACACCATTTTAAGGCCATTTTTCCCTTCAAGAGCGGGGGGTTGCCTTGCTGGGTCCCATGGCAATTTTCTATCATGGTTCCCTTTTTGAACCAATGTTTTTCAGGGCCAGATGCCCTTCCTCTTTGGATCCTAGTGTCCTGAGTTCAAATCCTGCTCAGCTGTTGAATTAATACAGGTGGGGTTAACCCGGCCTGTCATCCTTCCGAGGTCAGCAAAATGAGTGTCAGCTTGCTGGTATACTGTGTCGGAGTGGCGACCCATCCAGGAGTGTTCCCAATAGCCAAGAAGACTGTGCTTAGGAATTTTTTTATCAGACGCTTCACCAACGCTCTGCACAGAGTATGGTCCCAATGGATGGATGGGTCGGATGCCCTTCCTGACGCCAACCCTTTAGTCACCTCTTACAACGCGCAGAGATACAGTGTACCTATCATAAACCGGGGCTCACACTGGGACATTCCAGCAAGCTGTTACTCATTTTGCCGACCTTGGAAGAATGACAGGCTGAGTCAACCCCACCTGGTATTAATTCAGCAACTGGGCGGGATTTGAACTCAGGACTCTAGGATCTCAAGCCCACCACCTTATCCATTATGTCAACACCAGGCTACGTATTCAAGTCACACTTTAGCATTTGCTTGTTTTTTTTTTGTGTTTATTTGTCCCCTAGCGGATCACTAAAGGTTTTCTCTCCATCTATCCATCCATCCGTCCCACCTGTGGTTTTTCAGACTTTTTTCCCCCCATATCCTTTAACATATTCAACTGAAACTTGGTACATGGCTTTATTATGATAAGTTACAGAACAAGTTTGAGTTGCAGGGCATTTCCTCAATTTTTCAGTTACGCACTTTTTGGAGAAAATATCACATTGGTAGGGGACATGCACTGCAAAGCAATTCTTGCCTTTTTATAATTGGATTGAAGCAGAAATGCTTTTAACATTTTAACATTTAACACCATTTCCTTCCTGTGCATCTCCAGGATGATTGTTTGTCAGACATCAATCCCAAACCCTCTCTATCCCCTTTTCCTCCTATCAGCTCAGTTCCGTCTTTCTACCATGTGCCTTCTCCAAAAATATATTACTCCTCCACCTGCAGGTTCACATATGTTATTAGGATGATCCTCTTCTTGTCCTACTCCTTATTAGCTCACCTGGAACGTCGTTCCGGGGAGCTTATGCGATGGCGCATCGTCCATCCGTCCATCTACAAATACTTGCAACTTCTTCTCTGAAACTACACATACGATTTCCGTGAAACTTTATCACAAAGTTCATCACCGTGTATGCACCAAAGTTTGTTCATGGCATTAAAAAAAATCGGGCCCTCGGGGGGGGGGGTCACAAAGGGTTGCCCCCAAAATAGGTGTTTCCTTTCTTCTCAAGAAATACACATGCAATTCCGATGAAACTTGACCACAACCTTCAACACCTGTGATGTACCAAAGATGGTTCATGGCATGAACAACAAATGGGGGTTTAAGAGGGTCCACAGGGGGGGTTGTCCCCCTCCCGCCCCCCTCTCCCCAAATATGTATTTGCTTTCTTCTCTGAAACCTCACACACAATTCCTATAAAACTTGACCACAACCTTCATCACGTGTGATGTACCAAAGTTTGTTCATGACATTAGAAAAATTGGGGTCTCAGGTTTTAAAGGGGGTTTGCCCCCCAAAATATGTATTTGCTTTCTTCTCCAAACTTATACACACAATTTTGATGAAACCTGACCATAACCCTCATCACCAATGAAGTACCAAAGATTGTTCATGGCATTAACATCAGGGTTTAAGAGGGTCTACAGGGGGGGTCCCCCCTCCAAATATGTCATTGCTTTCTTCTCCGAAACTACACGCACACTTTTGATGAAACCTGACCATAACCCTCATCACCAATGATGTACCAAAGATTGTTCATGGCATTAACAACATCAGGGTTTAAGAGGGTCTACAGGGGGGGTTGTCCCCCCCTCCCCCAAATATGTATTTGCTTTCCTCTCACACAATTTTGATGAAACTTAACCACAACGTCTATCACCCATGATGTACCAATGATTGTTCAAACCATTCAAAAAAACAGAGGATAAGAGCTTCTACGGGGGTGGTGGGAATGTGGGGGGGAGTGGGGGAGGGGGGGTTGAGTGCCAGATGAGCGCCCAGGGGTATTGCCCATGCGTTTTTTCTTTTGTATGCAGTGCATGGCATTGGGCAGTATCATTTTTCTGGTGACATGGCTGTGCCACTGATGCAGTGTCTCATGTCGGTTAGAGCATCAATCTGGAATTTGACCAGGCCATGTGCCAGCAATAGCTCACCGACCCTTCAGACACCGTGAGATATTTAACATCCACCAACTAACGCTCGCAGATGGGCCACCCAGTTTAACGTCCGCCCAAGGGACACCACACTTTGTGATGCGGCGCCCTGCCTGTGAAGCACCAATCCAATAGTGAATAAGTCGGTTTGAGAATCAAACCCAGACTGGACAGCTCAACAGTTCAACAGTGACCTCCACACTATCCGATCAAAGCTTTCTCTTAAAAATAACTAGTTCATGATTGTTGACCCCACCCCCCCCCCCCCCACAGTATGATTCAAAGAACTAGTAGGCGCCATCTTGTTGTAATTGTTCTGTGTAAATAATATTTTGGTGATTATTTCCAAATACATTATACAAATGTTTCAGCTGTACTGTAGAATGTATGACAAAGCCATGATTGACATTTTGTATTTAAATATTTAATGATGTCATTTATCATCATTTGATTCTCTACCAGAGCGGCGTCCCGACTTGTGTGAAAATGTATTCTCTGAATTATTTATTTTCCCCATTATTTCGTGCACATTTGGGTTGAGCCCTACGTTATTATATACTGCGGCTGCACGTGGGAGAAATCTTCGGGAAATGAGATTTGTTTCTTAAATTGGAATTTGTGAAAACGCAATACATTCATTGATGTTTGAAGGCATCACAAATCGAAAATTGCACTGTTATACTTACAATTTCAGCAATAACAAAGCCTACAATGGTGCTGATAATTCTTCGTAGCGGCAGAGAATGGCTTTGTGTTTTAGAAGGCATTTGAATCATCCCATGGAACGGCTGTAAGTGACTAATTCATTTGTGCCATCGGGATACAGTGGGTTTAGTGCGCCATTGTCTCAAGTACAGACAATACATTCAGAAGCACAGAACGCTACATTTTGACAAGCTGCTGTTCGAAAAAAATCCTAACTGTGCAACTACCTCGAGTGTGGAAATTGTTCGTCATCTTGCTGTTTGTATTTTCAGGGCAGCAGAAACCTGTTTCCAGCGTTCTCTGGCTGTGCGAGAGCCATCAACGTGGCAGCAGCACCCAAGTTGTGCTCAGATTCTTCACAACTTGGCTGTACTTAACCAGAGCACTGGGAATACTGACCAAGCTGAGGCCTATTACATACGGGCTCTCGAAATTGCACGCCGAGCACCGATTAGCCACCATTTTATTTTGGCACACGTGCTCAAGCACTTGTCTCAGTTTTACATCAATGAGGTGAAGTCAACAGCACACAAGGGGATTTTCTTGCATTTTTCTTTTTCAGGTCGTTAGCCCGTCCCCCGCGCAGCATGAGACGGGGTTTTGCAATCACCGATGCGTGTGTGCGTCCGTCCGGACCGTAAAAAAAAAAAAAATTTTTAACCGTTTGAGCTTTTGGCATCAAATTTTCAACAAAGCTTTATTATAAGAATATGGAGAAGACAAATTAAGAATTTGGTCAAAAGGTTAAAGGTCAGCGTCACATAAATTTTCATCCAATCGACTTGAAATTTTAAGAATTTGCATATTGGGTCACTGAATTGGTTTAACAATCAAAAGCTATAGCCCAGAAGCCTATTATTTTTGTTTTTTTTAGATCAAAAGGTCAAGGTTGCATAAAATCGTTGATTTCCATCTGATTGACTTGAAATTTGAGCAGGGTTTGCATATTGGGTCACTGCAACTTGTCGATTTTGAGTTCAAAAGGTCAATGTCGCTTAAAATCATCAATGCATGTATTTTTTGTAGTTATTCTTTACCTGGTTTCGTCATGTTTACCAGACAGAATAAGAAGGAAGTCCGAATACAAAGCGGACGGGCTTTGCATTTTCAGATTCTTTCCAGTTGTTAATTGTAATTAGCATGCCACTCTTACCCCCCACCCCCCTCCCAATCACGGATTATCTTTTTTTTATCACGATGGATGCTGCCATGTAAAATTGGCCAGCTTGGTTAATGCTTATTCAGTCAGACAAATATACACCGACATAGAAAATCCCATTAATTTGGCAACTGAAGAAGCCAAGTGGCAGAAACAATAAGCCTCTTCATAAACACTTATTATTGATTGTTTTCACAGGGAAAGTTGGAGGAAGCATTCCCCTTGTTCCAGGTTGCTGTGGACATACGCTGTAAGACTCTGGGTCCAACTCACCCCAGCGTTGCCACAGCCTTCGTCAACATTGCTGTGCTGTACTGCCAGATGGTGAGGCCTTTATCGTGAAGCTCATTCCAGACTAGCCAAGTAACCGTGGCCTCGTGTGGATTGTGTAAAATGAGCATATAGACTACGTATTCATTACCTCTGCCACCAAAGGTGAAAGAGGTTATGTTTTCACCCCTTTCTGTCTGTCTGTTTGCTTGTTTGTTGGGTCGCCGAAATAGGTGACCCTTATTGTCAGTAATTCTGTCTGTCTGTTTGTTTGGATGTTTGTTCGTTTCTCATCAGCATAATTGGTAGTAAACGTGGGCCGATTTTGACCAAACTCGGGTGGTAGGTACATCTTATGACCTAGTGCTTTGGAAATTGTGATGGTTGCTAGGGACGCTTTTGTTCCCGAGCAACAGCCGAAAAACCTTCAAAATCGGTACCGTTCACGCGAAATCAATTCCGAAAGCCATTATCCCATGTAGGCTTATGAAATTTGGCATGCATCATCTACAGGTGATGCTCTACCAAATATATTCCGGTTTTTGTGATATATGGAATAGTTTACCCGCAGCGCCCCCTACAAATGGGGTATGCCCGAAAATTGGGGAAAATTGAAGGTCCCCTAGCGACCAGGTGAGTGCATCAATCCGAATGAAACTTTACAGGCTCATAGCACGCAATGAGTGCTACAACTTTGCCTCAGGACATATTGACCGATATTGCTTAGGTCAGGGTCAAAGGTCAATTTGTGCAAAAATCGATAATATGCGAGAGCTGGAGGTGCCTTCGCGCCAAATGCTACTCCTAGGGTTATGGTCGGATGGTCATGAAAATTCACACTAATCATCTGGAATACATTGTGCACAAACAATCGAGACGGATTTTCGATTTATATCTTTTTTCATCCACAGCACCCCCTCGAACTTTGGGGATTTTCAATATCAAACCACATTTTCGGTACTTTTCATTCAAATTGATGCCGAGTAGTTATCAGTAGATGGAACTCGATGAGATTTGGTATTCATAATCTTCAGGTGATTCTCTATCCGGTATTTGACATCCATTTTTTTTCTATATCTTATAGTTTCCAAATGGTAACCCTCTCAACTTAGGTGTCCGAGGGCCTTTGAGCATTCCCGCTGAAAATTCAAAGTACACTAGCTCCAAGACGGTTGAACCGAATCGAATGAATCTTTACATGCTTATAGACCGTAATGAGTACTACAACTTTGCTCATTTGCATAATGACCTATCTCGAGTAGGTCAGGGGTCAAAGGTCAATGAGTGCATTTTTTGGGTGAAATTACCATTCAAGACACCCTTGCTCCTACACGGATTAACCGATACGAATGAAAGTTCATACGTCCATAGTACTCAATGAGTACTACAACTTTGCTTCAGGACATATTGACCAATCTCTGCTAGGTCAGGGATCAAAGGTCAATGAGTGCATTTTTCTGGCAAAATGACCATTCAAAGCTCCTTTGCTCCTACACGGGTTAACCGATACGAATGAATATTCATAGGTACATTGTACACAATGAGTGCTACAACTTTGCTTCAGAACATATTGACCTATCTCGGCTATGTCAGGGGTCAAAGGTCAATGAGTGCATTTTTCGGGCAAAATGACCATTCAAATCCCCCTTGCTCCTACACGGTTTAACCGATACGAATGAAACCTCATAGGTACATAGTACTCGATGGGTACTATAACTTTGCTTCAGGATATATTGACCTATCTCGGCTAAGTCAGGGGTCAAAGGTCAATGAGTGCATTGTTCAGGCAAAATGACCATTCAAAGGCCCCTTGCTCATACACGGGTTAACCGATTCGATTCCAATTTCGTAAGTACTTAGTACTAGATTAACTCAGATCAGGGGTCAAAGGTCATCGGATGCTCGGCGACCCATAACCGCCTACCGCCTTGTCTTTTTATGTGCAGGATATCTCAAAAAGTTGTGGACGGCTCCAGATGAAATTTTGTGGACAGGTTTGTTGTGTGACAAGGATGAACTGAATTTTGGTGTTAATCCTGGTCCAGATATGGATCTGATAATAAATTTTTAATGATTCTTCACCATTGAGAGATAGTTCTAAACCGATATATAGCACGATATCTCAAAAAGTTGTGGATGGATTTGGATGAAACTTGGTAGACAGGTTGGGTGTGTGGCAAGGACGAATTGATTCAATTTTGATGAAGAGCCGAATCCGGACCTGGATACGAGAATTTTTTTAATTCTCAAGGTGATTCTTCACCATTGAGAGATAGGGATAGGGAAAGGGAGAGAAACGATATAAAGCATAATATTTCAAAAATGTATTGAGACTGATATGTTCTCATGGATCAGACATTACGTGACGGAGGGATGCACTCTACCGAGTGCCCTTCTAGTTTGTGTCTGTTTTAGGGTTGGGTTATCCATTCATTGGAGAAATCACAAAAACGTGATTTTTCAGTTAAAATGCTTTCCTTTGACTCCATTTGCCATAGAGATTGACATTCCATTGATGACCACTCTCATGCTTCCCTCCAAGGTTGTGTGAATCATTACTGCCCTAGTAGATATTGTGCTTGCAGCCTTCACCACATCCCCACCCGACATTAGAACACAACCACAGGACATCGGTGATGAGTTCCATTCGGGTAAATTCTCGTGGCTTCCGATTGTGGAATCATCTGATAACTAAGAACGGTAGTCGGTCGAGTGCATACCTCCGCCAAGCTGAACATTTTACGTTTTGTATCCCACTGATCGGCCGGATCCGTATCAGGATCTTCACCAAAGTCAAATTAATTCATCCTTATCACACACCCAACCTGCCCACTATGTTTTATCCGAATCCATCCATAACTCTTTACTCTTTAAGATATCTTGCTCACAGGCAAACAAACAGACATGGGTGAAAAGATTACCTCCATCCACCTTACGTGGTGGAGGTAAAAATTAAGAAACATTCTTGGATCCAGATTCAGATCTTCACCAAAATTGAATCAATATGTCTTTGTCACACACCCAACCTGTTGACAAAGTTTCGTCCAAATTTGTCCTAACTTTTTGAGATATCCTGCTCACAGACAGGCAAACAGATAAATATACAAGAAAAAAATCAAAAATTCTCGTATCTGGATTTGGATCTTCACCAAAATCGAATAAATTAGTCTTTGGTCAGCCACCCAACCTGTCTACCTTGTTTCATCTGAATTCTTCCACCACTTTTTGAGATATCATGCTATATATTGTTAATGGCCCTATCTCTCAATGGTGAAGAATCGCTTTGAAATATATATTTGTTTAATTCTCCTATCCGGATCCGAATTCAAATCTTCACCAAAATATAACCAATTCGTCATTGGTAGATACGTAACCTGTCCACTAAGTTTGATCTGAATACGTCCATAACGTTTTGAGTTATCGTGCCGCACTCAATACATTTCTGGCTCTATCTCTCAATGGTGAGCAATCACGTGAGAAATTCTCAGATCCAGCTCCATATCCAGATCTTCACCAATATCGCAATGAATCGTCCTAGTCACACACCCAACATTTCCAACAAAGTTCATCTGAATCCATCCATAATGTTTTGAGATATCGTGCTACATATCATTTTCAATCGTAGGTGAAGAATCACTGAAAGAATTCTAGATCAGGATCCACATCGAGATCTTCACCAAAATCTAATCATTTTGACTTTGATACACACCCAACCTGTGTACCAAATTTCGTCCAAATCCATCCATAACTTTTGGAGATATCCTGCTAACAGACAGGAGTGAAAACATAACCTCCATCCATCTTCAGTGGCGGAGGTAATAATGAGTGATTTATAGGGGGGAGGGTTTCCTGAAAGTTTGTGGAGTGAGCCTATAAAAAAACGATTATGTGCTGAATGAGAGAGCATGGAGAGAGGGTGAAGCTAGTTACCTTTTGCTTTATATAGTGTCCTGTTGGTCTAGTTATGTTAAATCAAGTTTGGACCACACTCGTCTGACTTCCGGCTTGAAAACCATCAATTACAGAGCCTTGGTTTTGTGACATTTGGGGGCTCATCTGGGATTTGAACGTTGTATGCAGGACGCCTATATCGTTGAAGTTTTTGCCCATTTTCCCATGTTACCAGCACACAATGGACTTCTATAGGTTCACTATTAAAGAAAATGGAGTACATTTCCTTCAATGCTCCATGCTCGCTTAAAACTGATGGATGGTCTCGCTTGTAAAAGGTTTGCTCAAAACTTGAATTTGTAGTGCCAGTTTGCATGTGCATTGATGATACTTTTGCTAAACCATTGTTCATACAGAAACGATATGATGAAGCGCTGCCTTTGTACAAGCGAGCACTGGATATATACGAGTGCAGCATGGGTACAAGGCACCCCCGCGTAGCTGAGACTTTCCACAACATGGCTGTGTTAAGGTGGGTGGAGGTCCAGAAAATTGAGCTCGTCCAAAAAACCTTTGATGAACTCAGAAATGTTTGGTGTGCAATAAGGACCTTTTAATGCTCCACCACCCAAAACCATACTATGGGAAGGTGGTAGGATGATTTTTACCCATAATGAACAAGTACACACAGTGTCCAACAGCATGGTGCCCAGATATTGTGGCTTTGAGCTGTCTAATTTTGGTTTGATTATTGAGCTGACCATAAACTGTAACCCTGAGGTTTTTCAATGCAAGGTGTTCCATCATTGAGTGCACTATCCTTCGAAAGGATATCAAACCAAGCACTTGTAACATTAGCTCTTGGACATTTAAGTTCCCACAGTTTCTTTCTGAAAGAGTCGGTGATTATGCGTCGGCTACTCTGGCTATATTCCTGCACTAATGTGCATAGATACCACGTGAGTGATGCAGGTGCTGCATCAGTAATCAGTAATAATGCGGCTGTTAAGCTTAATTCATAATTTAATCCATTATGTATTTGCTAATGATGACAAGTACTTTCAATGGATGAAATCAACAGGACGGCAATTGACGTATACTGACTGCCATGAGAAGCGAGGGGAAACTGACATTTGGACGTTAACCCTTCGCTGGAGGAAAACATGCAAAGGATTAACTCTGATAAAGGGTTAATGCTTAAAATGCCAAGTTCTCTTTGCTTCCCATGGCGGTTAGCATACCTCGATCAATATCCTGTTGATATCATCCATCATTCGCAGATCGACATGAACCTCACTATCAAGACCGGTTCTTCATTCGACAAGTACTCACAGTTGTGTCCATAGCAGAGACGAACACAAAATCTAAAGGAAGCAATTTGTTTTTTTATTTAATCACTGGAACAAATATACAGTAATGGTATTGCTTATTTGCAGATTCTGGAGTTTTTAGGTTCTGGAGATTTTTTTTTGATTTTACTCGCTTAACATGTCCTCCGCTTGACCTCCATCTGGTGTTTCATTAACATAGCTGTCTCTAGCTAACCAGGCTGGCTCGGCTGGATTATAATCTCCTGGCCTCACCAGCAGTGGGGAGTGTGCAGATGAAACTCTTTCATCCCGTATAATCCCCACTGATCCTTACTCTGGATCCTCACGATCAAAAGGATGCTGCCTGCAGATTGCAGTTGGGGGGTGGAAGTTAATCTCTTTCACTGTTGTAATTTTATTTTTCTTTATTCCTAAACTGGCCATCGCATAAAAAGGAAAGCCTGAATTTTAATAAAGGCTTTGCAAGAATAGGCTTTCATTGGAACGGAGTGCAACAAAGCCGTACCATTTCTTGGATCATTTCCTCATCCTCATGAATCCATCTTTTGCTGCACAACTCATTTCTATGATGCTTGGAAGTTGGAGGTGCTTCGTTTTGTGTAATCTTTGGGTTTGTACGTCCAGCAGGACCGCACGGAATAAGTAGGTCTTGTAACCATAATTCACGCATCACGATTTGCTTGAACGATAATGTTACCTTGTCACTGAAAACGTATTGTGGCAGAGAATACTCTCCTCCACATCGTTGTTTCAAATTTGAACCAAACAAAGGGCAGAATAATGTATGTACATGTGTTTTGGGTCAGGTTTGAACCACCCACGTACGTCTGTGACTTTTATACATCTTCAGATTAATAATCTTGATGGTGTGCTTGGCCTTCCTCATTTTAATTTCCTTTTGTTCACATTTGCTATCCAAATCTGCAGAGAGAACAAGCGTTTGCTCCAATTCACAAACCTTTTTCTGTTTAATTTACCTTCAGCATCAACTTCTCACCTCCCTCCCCCACCAATTCTAACACTTCCATTGTCCCCCTCCCCCACCCCCAACCTCTTCCCACCACCATTAACTGTATCATGCACAAACTAGAAGGGCACTCGGTAGAGTGAATAGCTCCGCCACGTAATGCCTGATCCACGAGAACATATCGGGCCAGATACATTTTTGAAATATCATATTATATACAGTACTGTATCGTTTTTGGCCCGATGTCTCAATGGTGAAGAATCACTTTAAACATTAAATAATTCTCGGATTCAGATCTTCCCCAAAATCGAATCAATTCGTCCTTGCCACGCACGCACCCAACGTGTCCACCAAATTTCATCCGAATCCGTCCACAACTTTTTGAGATATCCTGCACACAAACAAACAAACAGACAGGAAGGGGTGAAAAGATAACCTCCTTCACCTTCAGTGGTAGAGGTAAAAAGGTTTGAAATACACAATGTGTCAAGATGATATTAATAATCGTAAAAAAAAAAAAAAGTCGAATCCCTTTAGAAAGGTATGGGACATAAATCGTAATGGGGTTGCTCAAACGCTTAAAGACCAGGAAGGGCTTGGAGTAGTAGGTTGTAGACAGCAACCGCTCGGGGTAGTACTACTATTCTGACGTAGGAGCGTTAAAGTGGTGCCCGGAACCATCTTGCACTCTCCGTATCAGGATTACTGGTCTTACTTTCTGTCTCACTCAAACTGAAGCCACCGGGCTCGCTTTAATCTCTCTTTCTTGCAAACAAACATCACACACTTTGCTTACTCACTCATTTTCACTCCTCACTTTACATTCTCTCTTTAATTTCCCTTTATTTAAGGCCTGACCTTGATAAGGACAATTTAGTCCGTGACTGGAGCCTTCAACATAAAAATAGACCCGTATCTTGCCAAAAGGTGACCACGTGTGACTTCTTTAAGGTCACACTGAGGTGAACAGAGCTGCTATCCACCAGGAGCGACTCCTTGAGGAATATCTGCCTACGAGAGATTCCGATGAGAATTGTTCTACAGAGTAACCATGAAAAATATGCGTTCGCCTCATAACGTCACCAAATGACGTCATAATGTCTCAAGCTTGACATATCTAGAGAGCACTCATCGAGGTGTTCAAGTTGAGGTATTACACGATATGGTACCTAAGATTTCAAAATTTGACCTTGGGGTTAAAAACTTTCGACCTCCAGCGCCTAACCATGAAGGTCAAGGCCGATCGCCACCAAAAATTAATCAGCTGAGCGCCAGACCATGAACTATATTCCCGTGAAGTTTGAAGACGATCCGATCAAAATTATTCAAAAAATAAGGGTTTCGTCGACTCCCCTGATTTGCGACAAAGTGACCTTGACCTTTGAACTTGACCTTGAAAATCTTATGTGCTGAAAGGGACCTCTGTCGGCCTCTGATATGCGAAGTTACAAAAATTTCCAATGATAACTGTGCTCTGCAGAGTGATCGATACGTGATTACAGACAAACAAAAAAACAAAAACAAAAAAAAAACTAGCCCGAACCTCAACCATTGGCTGAAGGTTATCTTGCCAAAAACAAAAATATTTATATCGTCAATGACGTCAGCAAAAGATTCTGTCGTCAAATTATAGCTATATCTGAAAAGCACTCTTCTTGGGCTTCAATTTGAGGTACTACTCGATATTGTTAGTCAAAGATTTTAAAATGACCTTCATGATCGTCAACTTCGACCTTAGGCGCTAACCATGAAGGTCAAGGCCGATCACCACCAAAAACTAATCAGCTGAGCGCCTATCGATATACTATATATCCACCAAGTTTGGAGATGGTCCGATAAAATTACTCAAAAGTTAAGGGTTTCGTTGATTTTGATGTTTGACCTTCTGGTGACCTTGACCTTTGACCTTGACCTTCAACATTTTGTGTGTCGAAAGCTATTGCGCTCACGAGTATACATATCAAGTTTGAGAGCGATTGCACGAAAACTGTGATCTACAGAGCTAGTTGAAACTTGAAAATCAATTGTAACAAAAAAATAAATACACAAACAAACCGACGAAAAAACAGATCTTGCAAAACGCTCTGCGTTTGGCAAGATAAAAACATACAAGCTGACTAACATATCTTGCAAAAACTTTGTTTTGGCAAGATAAATAAAAAAAAAAAACATACAAGCTGACTAACATATCTTGCAAAAACTTTGTTTTGGCAAGATAAAAAAAATAAAAAATAAAAAACATACAAGCTGACTAACATATCTTGCAAAAACTTCGTTTTGGCAAGATAATAAACCAATGTCATCCCCAGGATGACCAGTATCTTGCCAAAATGTGAACATGAGTGACTTATTTATTCGATTAAAGTTACTCAAAGTAAGGGTTTCGTCGACCTTGATGCTTGACCTTTTTGTGACCGTGACCTTTGACCTTGACCTTTATATTTTCGTACGGTTAATGGTATCTCTCCAGGACCGTTGTACATGAAATATCAAGAGATTTTGATGAAAACTGAGGAAATAAAATTTTCATGAAAAATCCGTTTTTTCGTCATGACGTCATTAAATGATGTCATAGCGTCAAACTTTTGACAGATCTGGAAAGCACTTATCAAGCGCTTTCATATGAGGCATTACTCGATATGGTATATAAGATTTCAAAATTTGACCTTGGGGTCAAAAACTTTCGACTTCCAGCGCTAAACATGAAGGTCAAGGCCGATCGCCACCGAAAATTAATCTGCTGAGCGCCAGACCATGAACTATATTCCCATGAAGTTTGAAGACGATCCGATCAAAATTACTCAAAAAATAAGGGTTTCGTCGACTCCCCTGATTTGCGACAAAGTGACCTTGACCTTTGACCTTGACCCTGAAAATTGTATGCGCTGAAAGGGACCTCTATAGGCCTCTGATATGCGAAGTTACAAAAATTTCCAATGATAACTGTGCTCTGCAGAGTGATCGATACGTGATTACAGACAAAAAAAAGAATAAAAACATACAAGCTGACTAACATATCTTGCAAAAACTTCGTTTTGGCAAGATAATAAACCAATGTCATCCCCAGGATGACCAGTATCTTGCCAAAATGTGAACATGAGTGACTTATTTATTCGATTAAAGTTACTCAAAGTAAGGGTTTCGTCGACCTTGATGCTTGACCTTTTTGCGACCGTGACCTTTGACCTTGACCTTTATATTTTCGTACGGTTAATGGTATCTCTCCAGGACCTTTATACATGAAATATCAAGAGATTTTGATGAAAACTGAGGAAATAAAATTTTCATGAAAAATCCGTTTTTTCGTCATGACATCATCAAATGACGTCATAGCGTCAAACTTTTGACAGATCTGGAAAGCACTTATCAAGCGCTTTCATATGAGGCATTACTCGATATGGTATATAAGATTTCAAAATTTGACCTTGGGGTCAAAAACTTTCGACTTCCAGCGCTAAACATGAAGGTCAAGGCCGATCGCCACCGAAAATTAATCTGCTGAGCGCCAGACCATGAACTATATTCCCATGAAGTTTGAAGACGATCCGATCAAAATTACTCAAAAAATAAGGGTTTCGTCGACTCCCCTGATTTGCGACAAAGTGACCTTGACCTTTGACCTTGACCCTGAAAATTGTATGCGCTGAAAGGGACCTCTATAGGCCTCTGATATGCGAAGTTACAAAAATTTCCAATGATAACTGTGCTCTGCAGAGTGATCGATACGTGATTACAGACAAAAAAAATAATAAAAACATACAAGCTGACTAACATATCTTGCAAAAACTTCATTTTGGCAAGATAATAATATGATTAATAATGTCGGCATTGAGAATTTTTCAAATTATTGAACTCAGTATGTTGTTGTTGCTGTGTATGAAGCATACACCATTTTAGTAGAATCAGTCAGTCGTCCTTGCGAGTACGTTTCTTTGTACATATGAGGAAATATATTTTCTTTAACATTAGCACTGCTCGAATAATTACTCAGGGCTGAAGGAATATCCGAGGGGTAGGTACGCACTGAGCTGTCTCGCCTGGGTTCGAATCTCGACCCAGGTATAAAATGTAATCCTGGTGTTTCACATTCAGGGTGATTCATCAATGTGTGTGCCGTCCCTCAACTGGACATTAAACTGGTCATCTGGTCTGCCGGCATTAGTTGTGGATGTTAAAGATCCCCCAGTGTCCTTTGCAAAGAGTAGGCAAACTGTCACTTGCACCATGAACAAATTACAAATTCCTGACCTGACTACCACTGGCATAAACTGCTTTCAGGCAGAACAAAATACACAGGACACACACAAACACACACACACACACACACACACACACACACACACACACACACACACACACACACACACACACACACACACACAAACACACACACACACACACACTGTGGATACTTTGGAGGTGGATACTTTGAGGCCTGGTAGGTCTCCATTCCATGTCCTGAAACCCACACATGTGTGTAGATAGCAACCAACAGCAACTTCCATGTGCGCGCACACTCGTATGTACACGCACACATGGAGGTGAATGCTTTGAGACCTGGAAGGACTCACATATGGAGATAACAACCAACGACACACTCAAAACCTTCCACTGTTTTCCTCCCCATAGGTATGAGAAAGGTGATTATGAAGAAGCTGCAGTGCTCTACAAACGAGCACAACAGATGAAGGAGCGAGAACCATGTACAGTGGAAAGACCATCCAGGATTGAACTTCCAATCAACAATAGTTCCTGCAGCTCCCAGCTACATATGCTGCTGTGACTGGCCTGGACATATGTATCACGTGCACTCCATTGGAAGTTGTAAGTTCGTGTTTAGTGGTCAATCATCAGTGCGTTAATTTGGTGGTAGCCTGAATTGTGGCTCCTTGTCTTTTCAAGAGAATATGCTCAACACACAGCAAAAGGTTTCCAGTAGATTGTCACTGCATCGCTCACCTGGTGGATGGTTATCTTTCTATATATATATATATATATATATATATATATATATATATATATATATATATATATATATATATATATATATATATATATATATATATATATATATATATATGTAAATACAATTTGCATGATAATGTCTGAACGGGGTAAACATCATCACCACAAAACGTATAATGCTGAATGGTACTTCATTTAAACACTCTTGGGTCTGGACAGTGCATGTGGAGATCTACAAATATCGATATTCATGCAATTTCGAGTTATGTGCATTTTTGTTACGCACATTGGTAGTGTATAGGATCAGTACCGGTTTTTGTTGCGCACCTACCGGAGGTAAAAAAAACAACAACAACAATATAGCCACAAACTATTCAGTTAATTCTGTCAATGTATAATTACCTTTCTGTCGATTTATTTCACTGAGAAACATTAGCAGTCATAACAGTTATTGATTTTATATATATATATATATATATATATATATATATATATATATATATATATATATATATATATATATATATATATATATATATATATATATATACTGTCAGAGGACATTTCAAGCAAGCTCCATAAATATTCCACACTCCCTTGGGAACAAATTACCTTATAAACATAACATGGGACTCCTTACCAATGCTTCCACTTTCTTTTCATGCACATGTGAGTTGTACAAAAGAATGCTGTGCCAATGCCTTGTGTGAGCAGAAGCACAAATTTTCATGGGCGGTGTATGATCTCAGAGTCACTGTTTTGCATACCTACCAGAAGTAACACTGATATAACCACAAATTATTCAGTCAATTCCCACCAACCCACCCCTCAGATTCCCCAAGGAGGCTGGGAAGGCGCGGGCTGGAGGTGAAGATGGGAGAGGGTGAGACACTGGATGGGGGAATGTCCAACAAATTATTTCCTTTTTGTCAATTTACTTCACTGAGAAACCTTAGCAGTCTTAACAGTTAGTGACAATTATGCCGACCTACGGTTGGGAGTGGGGTGGGGGAGGACTTGAAGAAGAAAAAAGGGGGATCTGCAGACCTGAGTTTGGGAGGTGGTCAGAGAGGGGATTGAGAACTTGGAGAGGGGGTTTTGAGGACTTGGGGTGTGGAGGGGGCTTGAAGACTTGAGGCTGGGAGGGGTGGGGGAGGGTGGGTTGAAGAATTGAAGGAAGGGGTTGAGGAATTGAAGTCACATTTTACATTATGAGGAATTTTCATGGGTCCCTGCCATTATGCTCTCAAAGCACATTCCTGGCAAACTTCCTAAATATTCCACACTTTATTGGGAATGAATTCCCTTCCAACTTCCCAGTGGAACTGGGTTATCCGCTAGTCTATACGCAGTATTCTGAAGCAAGTGTTTCGATGTCCGCTCGAGAACCATTGGTTGGACAGCTGGCTTGCCGCCACCCACAATGTAGCCTGAAAAAAATCGTGTGTCTGCCATTTGGTGCTATGATAATTTGCCTAAGACATCTTTGAAAGTGTCATATTCTCAATCGCCATGCCCGTTCAAACATCCATGCCCGGAATAATTTTTTTCCGTTCAGTGTAAAACAACCGAAACAACTGTTCAAGGGATCATCAAAATATCGAAAGGTTGGAGCCAACAGGCATCATAAGCCTTGTGAAGGTGACAGTACATATATGGCTCAGGCTTTAGGCCTTATAGGCTTCAGGCCTCTGGTGTCAGCTGATGGCCCAGTGCAATTGCACTTATCTGAGCTATATAACCATGATGTATTTATTAGATACGCATATAAGCTGTAGGCATGTTTTTGCTTCATGTACATAAACTGGGTTATTTATATTTTAGGAAGCGATTGAGTCAGATGCCTGTTGCCTATACACCACCCAAATAAAAAGATATGTCCGATGAACGTGTTGCACGCTTGGAGCAAGATCACCCGTAAGGCGGGTTCGCTGCTCATAATAACAACAACACATGCTCTTCCATTCCTCACAATTGTCATCATGAGACAGAATTAGTACCAGTGCATTTTTTGCAGAGGTCAAACCATGGGGTTAAGTGGAACCGGATGATTTCAAATGAACATGTAAAGTAGGTCAGTGAAAAAGAAAATGATTTCTGGTCGTGTGGATGTGAAGATGTGGTGAAGTACAACCTTACATACACACTGCATGGTAATGAACACGTCTTTTTCATATACAAGATCTTGGCTCATGGAAGACTGATGTTGCTGACAGTAAAAAGCAAAGAACTGACAGTGCAGTAGTGGGGCAACAGTTGGACACTGATCAAGAGAATGAACACACTGGAAAAGGTGAGGAATGAGAAGAAGGAGGGGGAGGTATAGGTATAGAGGTAGAGGAAATGAACTAACCTGCAAGTAAGAGGTTTGGATTATATCAAGTAATATGGGTAGACAATATTGTGGGTAGGAATTGCAGAGGGGGAAGGGGCAGGAGATAGTAGTACACTGCCAGTTTGAAGTTTTTGAGGGAAGAATGTGTTTGAACCATCTGCGGAAGTCAGTTCCACAAATGGAAGAAAGGTGGAATAAAGGAGTGATGGTGAGTTTTAATCCCTAATTTTGGGAGTTTACCCAGATGAGGGTTATTGTAAGAAAGCATTATCCTGCTTGAGTTGGAGAGGGTTGGAGGGCTGAAAGAGCAGTGGGAGCAAGAGCGGAGAAAATTGGGTGAAAAACATACAAAAACCACAGATGCAACAGACCTGTCTGTGATGTGAGAGCAACAGGATTTGCACTTCAGCCTCATATTTTTATTTTTTTTACAAGAGCGAAGCTCATGAAAGAGCAGACAAGATCTGACAGGGGGATAGACATCAAGGGCATAAATGAACAGGAGCAGAGCAAAGGAAGGAGTGGAAGAAGCACTGCAACTTGCAAGTAAGATGGTTTGATTAAGAAAGGTTAATGGGGGTAATAAAGATCAAGGGACTGCAGAATTTGGGATGACAAGAGATAGCAGTACACTGCTTGCTTGAAGCCCTGGAGGGAGGAATGAGAGAACAGCTTCCGAAAGGTGGT
Source organism: Eptatretus burgeri (assembly GCF_056783735.1). Taxonomy (NCBI): domain Eukaryota; kingdom Metazoa; phylum Chordata; class Myxini; order Myxiniformes; family Myxinidae; genus Eptatretus; species Eptatretus burgeri. The sequence goes on from NC_140964.1 coordinate 50,369,158, forward strand.
TACATAGATGGGAGAAGTGAGAAATGAAAGAGTTGAGGTATGCAATCAGCCTGGATTCTGGGAATTTAACTAGGAAGGGGTTACTGGAAGAGCACGAGCATCCTGGATTAGATCGGGAGGGTAGAGGAAAGAGAGCAGAGGGAGAAATATTGGGGAAAAGGCCGTTTTTAAAATAGCAGAGGCCACTGACCTGCCTGCAATGAGAAAGGAACATACCTTGTGCTTCGGCCTCATCATGGGAGATACCAATTGTTTTGACAGCTTTAGATTCCCTAGAATCCAGGAGAGATGGATGTGATGCTGGTGCTTTGTCGGCCATGGGTAGTGATCTTGTTAATCAGAGCAGGATGTCAGACTGTGTCGAATGCCCAAAATATGTTCAGGGAGGCAGTGCTGACCTCTTGTTGGAGATTTAGGGCTTCAAACTGTTGCTAAGTGAGAAGCAGCAGGATATAGATTTGTGACTGGGATGGGTGTGAGAGGGCACATTGCAGTCCATGTCAGTTGGCCTTATGGAACAACCAGATTGTGTGGTGTTGAGTTCACTTCCTAACATCAATCAGAGAGATATTGGCTTTGAGAAAAACATTGTCAAAGGAACCAGGAGGACAGAAGAGGAAGAGTAGAGGTTGGTGTATAATTTGTCATTGCCAGGTCCATAAGGGAGGATGTGACATTATCATAGATGTGTGTTAGGAAGTTCACATATTGAATCAGACCCACAAAGTCATAAAAGACTGAACTCGACGAATCGTGACCTTGGAGGTGGATCTGTGAGATTGTGGCTAGTCACGAACGGGGTGGAGGGAAGGATGGTTTAAATCATGATGGAAAGTAGCACTGTGCAATTGTGACTACAGGTCAATGGGGCGAGAGCTTGTGAATGAACCAGAAAGGGAACAGAAGAGGTAGGAAGAAGAAGAAGAAAAATAAGCTTGTCCAGTGCAAGTGTTTTGTTGAAATCACTCCATGGAGATCTGAAGCATTATATGTTTTGAAAGGAATTAACTGACCAATTAGTTTTGAATGAAAGATTTCAGAGAAGAAGAATTTTAAAGGCTTTCTTGTGATCCAATATGGCTGCCATACCACGTGACTGATTCGTTAGAATAGTAATGTGGTAACAATACCAGCTGGGGTGACATCATTGTTAACAAACTATATTCTCCTTGGATAGTTGATCGCAAATTTAAAGTTTCACATTGATCCGTGAAGCAGTTTCAAAGAAGAAGATTGTTCGAGGTTTTCCTTTAATCCAAAATGATGGCCAAACTACATTGAAATTCAAGTACTTTTGTGACCTTTAAACCTTTGATGACCTACTTTTTTAGGTGGATGGGGGAGGATTCCTTAAACAAACTTGAGTTCTACCACACCAAAATAATTTTAGCCAATTTTGATCACAATTCCATAAGCAGTTTCGGAGAAAAAGTTTAAGTGCTTGTGGACAGACGGAGGGACGACGCACCATCCCGTAAACTCACCTGAAGTATGTTCCAGGTAAGCTAAAATGTATCGGTTGAATTTCAAAGCTATTCATATTTATTTGCTTCATGTGAATGCCTAAAGAAAGATGTGTTTAATGGAAGGTCTTCTTCTTCTTCTTCTTGTTCTTGTTCTTGTTCTTGTTCTTGTTCTTGTTCTTGTTCTTCTTGTTCTTCTTGTTCTTCTTCTTCTTCTTCTTCTTCTTCTTGTTCTTGTTCTTGTTCTTGTTCTTGTTCTTGTTCTTGTTCTTCTTCTTGTTCTTGTTCTTCTTCTTGTTCTTGTTCTTCTTCTTGTTCTTGTTCTTCTTCTTGTTCTTGTTCTTCTTCTTGTTCTTGTTCTTCTTCTTGTTCTTGTTCTTCTTCTTGTTCTTGTTCTTCTTCTTGTTCTTGTTCTTCTTCTTGTTCTTGTTCTTCTTCTTGTTCTTGTTCTTGTTCTTCTTCTTGTTCTTGTTCTTCTTCTTGTTCTTGTTCTTCTTCTTGTTCTTGTTCTTCTTCTTGTTCTTGTTACTCTTCTTCTTGTTCTTGTTACTCTTCTTCTTGTTCTTGTTACTCTTCTTCTTGTTCTTGTTACTCTTCTTCTTGTTCTTGTTACTCTTCTTCTTGTTCTTGTTACTCTTATTCTTCTTGTTCTTCTTCTTGTTCTTGTTCTTCTTCTTCTTCTTGTTCTTCTTCTTCTTCTTGTTCTTCTTCTTCTTCTTGTTCTTCTTCTTCTTCTTGTTCTTCTTCTTCTTCTTGTTCTTCTTCTTCTTCTTGTTCTTCTTCTTATTCTTGTTCTTCTTCTTCTTCTTGTTCTTCTTCTTCTTCTTGTTCTTCTTCTTCTTCTTGTTCTTGTTCTTCTTCTTCTTCTTCTTCTTCTTCTTCTTCTTCTTCTTCTTCTTCTTCTTCTTCTTCTTCTTCTTCTTCCGTATGCAGCACATGGTTGCAGGTAGCATCATTAGTTGAGGGTTGGTGCACTGTGCTGTTGATGCAGTTCTACCTGTATGCTGGAGCAGGAATTTGGAAACTGGCCAGGGTGCCAACAATAGCTCGCCTACTCTTCGTGAAGAGAATATGTACTGCGTGGATAGTAGGAAGTGAGGAAATGCACTAATACGATCCATTGTGTGTACAATGAAACTATTGTGGATTTTTTTAAACCATATGGTGTGATAAGTTTCGGTATAAATAACCACCCTCCCCCTGTATTATCAGTGCACTTTATGCACATTCTCAAGGTTCTTTTGGGGATTTATTTAAATATAGTTATTGATAGTTGATGAGTCATCAACTGAGATCATGGACCATCAACTACTCATCTGGAAAGGTTGCACTTGGGTTCACCAGCATATTAACATCCCTGGCCGAAACAAAGCTCCACGTTTGAAATTGTGAATGCAAGACAAAATTATTGCATGGAATAATGCAATAATTTTATGATTTCATTAGTTATCCCAAGTCATGTGATTCTCAATCCCAGATATCATCCATACCCTAAAGTTGATTCCCTGAGAAAAAAATTTTAACCTCTACAGTTCTTCACCATATTATCTTTTACATTCTCTTCTTTTTTTTTTTAACCCTAAAATTTACCACTCACTTTTTTCATTTTATTTGCATCATTTTAATTGCATCATGTTCTCTATGGACCTGTTTCTCTTTGCATCATAGGAATGTCTGTTTATCGGACCTGATTAATCTGTGTTTATTGGACCTGATTAACGTCTGTTTAATGAACCTGATTAATTTCAATTTATTGGACCTCATTAATTTCTGTTTATCACACCTGATAATTTCTGTTTATTGGACTTAATTAATGTCTGTTTACTGGACCTGAATAATTTCTGTTTGTTGAACCTGATTAATTTCTGTTTATCGGACCTGATTGATGTCTGTTTATTGAACCTGATTAATCTCTGTTTATTGGACCTGATTAACGTCTGTTTAGTGAACCTGATTAATTTCAGTTTGTTGGACCTCATTAATTTCTGTTTATCACACCTGATAATTTCTGTTTATTGGACCTGATTAATGTCTGTTTATTGGACCTGAATAATTTCTGTTTGTTGAACCTGATTAATTTCTGTTTATTGGACCTGATAATTTCTGTTTAATGGACCTGATTAATTTCTGTTTATCAGACCTGATAATTTCTGTTTATTGGATCTGATTAACTTCTGTTTATCGAACCTGATTAATGTATGTTTCTTGGACCTGATTTATGTCTGTTTATTGGACCTGAATAATTTCTGTTTGTTGGACCTGTTTATTGGATTTCTGTTTATTGGATTTCTGTTTATTGGACCTGATTAATTTCTCTTTATCGGACCTGAATAATTTGTATAGCGGACCTGATTAATTTCTTTTTATTGGCCCTCATTAATTTCTGTTTATCAGACCTGATTAATTTTGGCATATTGGACCTGATAATTTCTGTTTATTGGACCTGATTAATTTCTGTTTATCAGACCTGATTAATTTCTGTTTATCGGACCTGATTAATTTCTGTTTATCGGACCTGATTAATTTCTGTTTATTGGACCTGATTAATTTCTGTTTAATGGACCTGATTAATGTCTGCTTGTTGGACTTGATTAATTTCTGCTTATTTGACCTGATTAATTTCTGTTTATTGGACCTGATTAATTTCTGCTTATTTGACCTGATTAATTTCTGTTTATTGGACATGATTAATTTCTGTTTATCAGACCTGATAATTTCTGTTCATTGGACCTGATTAATATCTGCTTGTTGGACCTGATTCATGTCTGTTTATTGGACCTGATTAATTTCTGCTTATCGGACCTGAATAATTTCGGTTTATCGGACCTGATTAATTTCTGTTTATTGGACCTGATTAATTTGTTTATTAGACCTGATAATTTCTGTTTATCAGACCTGATTAATTTCTGCTTATTGGACCTGATTCATGTCTGTTTATTGGACCTGATTAATTTCTGTTTATCGGACCTGAATAATTTCTGTTTATCGGACCTGATTAATTTCTGTTTATCGGACCTGATTAATGTCTGCTTATTGGACCTGATTAATTTCTGTTTATTGGCCCTCATTAATTTCTGTTTATTGGACCTGATTCATTTCTGTTTATTGCACCTGATTAATTTCTGTATGGTGGACCAGATTAATTTATGCTTATTCGACCTGATTAATTTCTGTTTATTGGCCCTCATTAATTTCTGTTTATTGGACCTGATTCATGTCTGTTTATTGCACCTGATTAATTTCTGTATGCTGGACCAGATTAATTTATGCTTATTCGACCTGATTAATTTCTGTTTATTGGACATGATTCATGTCTGTTTATTGCACCTGATTAATGTCTGCTTATTGGACCTGATTAATGTCTGTTTATTGGACCTGAATAATTTCTGTTTGTTGAACCTGATTAATTTCTGTTTCTTGGACCTGATAATTTCTGTCTAATGGAACTGATTTATGTCTGCTTATTGGATCTGATTAATTTCTGTTTATTGCCCCACATTAATTTCTGTTTATCGGACCTGATTAATTTCTGCTTATTGAACCTGATTAATGTCTGTTTCTTGGACCTGATTAATGTCTGTTGATTGGATCTGATTAATTTCTGTTTATTGACCCACATTAATTTCTGTTTATCAGACCTGATTAATTTCTGCTTATTGGACCTGATTCATGTCTGTTTATCGGACCTGATAATTTCTGTTTATCTGACCTGATCATTTGTGTTTATTGGACCTGATTAATGTCTGTTTCTTGGACCTGATTAATGTCTGTTTATTGGACCTGAATAAGTTCTGTTTGTTGGACCTGATTAATTTCTGTTTATCAGACCTGATTAATTTCTGTTTATTGGACCTGATTAATTTCTGTTTGTTGTACCTGATAATTTCTGTTTAATGGACCTGATTAATGTCTGCTTATTGGACTTGATTAATTCCTGTTTATTGACCCTCATTAATTTCTGTTTATCAAACCTGATTAATTTCTGCTTATTGGACCTGATTCATGTCTGTTTATTGCACCTGATTAATTTCCGTTTGGTGGAGCAGATTAATTTCTGTGTATTGGACCTGATTATTTTCTGTTTATTGGACCTGATAATTTCTGTTTAATGGACCTGATTAATGTCTGCTTATTGGACCTGATTAATTTGTGTTTATTGGACCTGATTAATTTCTGTTCATCGGACCTGATTAATCTATGCTTATTGGACCTGATCCATGTCTGTTTATTGGACCTGATTAATTTCTCTTTATCGGACCTGAATAATTTGTTTAGCGGACCTGATTAATTTCTTTTTATTGGCCCTCATTAATTTCTGTTTATCAGACCTGATTAATTTTGGCATATTGGACCTGATAATTTCTGTTTATTGGACCTGATAATTTCTGTTTAATGGACCTGATTAATTTCTGTTTATTGGACCTCATTAATATCTGTTTATCGGACATGATTAATTTCTGTTGATCGGACCTGATTATTTTCTGTTTATTGGACCTGATTAATTTCTGTTTATTGGGCCTGATAATTTATGTTTAATGGACCTGTTTAATTTCTGTTTATTGGACCTGATTAATTTCTGCTTATTGGACCTGATTCATCTCTGTTTATTGCACCTGATTAATGTCTGCTTAATGTACCCGATTAATGTCTGCTTATTCAGGTTAGGTATGGGAGCATGTGCTAGAACAACGCGTCGCTGCGTCCACTTTCCGCCGATACTCCAGGGGCCTCCATCTGCCCTTCCCCCGGCAGATGCCAGGCCCATCCCCATCTCCTTTGGATGATGGTCAACCTGCTGCAACCACGAGGCACGTCGGCCCACTGGCCTCCTCCACTCATGAGACTCCCTCAATGAGAGAATCTGGTGAGCAGGATCAGCGTCAGGAAAACGAGCCACATGTCCAGACAGCCGCAACTGACGCTCACGGACGATGCAGGTAACAAATCTCATCCGAGTCTCTCTCTCAGCAACCGCTCATTGGACACAAAATCCAACCAGCGATAGCCAAGGATTCTCCGAAGAGACCTCGTACCAAAGGAATTAAGTCTCCGTCTCAGATCCTTGGTCAGAGTCCAAGTCTCGCATCCATAGACCAAGACTGGAAGTACCAAGGACCTGAAGACTCGGACTTTCGTCCTCCCGCACAGGTACCGGCAGCGCCACACCACATGATCCAGTGAATCCATGACTCCCCAGGCCTGACCCAGACGTCTATTGACCTCTGACTCACAGCCAGCAGAGACATGAATATCACTGCCAAGGTAAGTGAATCTCTCCACGACCTCAACATCCTCACCACAAACAGACACAGACAGGACAGCAGCATCCAAGATGTCACGGAAAGCCTGGATCTTAGTTTTGACCCAAGAAACCCGTAATCCCAGCGGCTCCGACTCCTCAATCAGCACCTCGAGGGCCCCCAAAAGGATGTCTAAAGTCTCCGCAAAGATGACTGCATCATCTGCAAAATCAAGGTCCGAGATCTTGACATTCCCAAACGATGCACTGCAGCTTGATCTCTCCGACATCCTCCCTAAAATCCAGTCCATACAAGTGCTGAAAAGTGTGGGGGCCAGTACACACCCCTGACGAACTCCAGTAACAACTGGAAATAAGTCAGAGATGGTACCACCACACTTCACAGCACTCTCAGTACCAGAGTAGAGTTCAGACATCAGATCGATCAGTTTTGGTGGCACCCCACGAAGACCAAGAATCCTCCAGAGGACATCCCGATTCACTGAATCGAACGCTTTACAGATATTAACATAGGCTGCAAGCAGCCCCTGCCGAAACTGTCGTCTGCGTTTGGTGAGGACACGAAGAGCAAGGATACGGTCAATCGTTGACCTCTTTGGTGTAAAGCCTGACTGCTCTGGACGCTGGTGCTCAAGCAGATGGTGGCGAACCCTATCAAGAATTATCCGAGCAAAGACCTTGCTCGGCACTGAGAGCAGCGTCACCCCTCGGTAGTTGTTGCAGTCTTGGCGATCACCCTTCCCTTTCCAGAGAGGAACAATAAGGCCCCTCTTCCAATCAGTTGGGATGATGCCTATGTTCCAGGCAGAGCACAAAACTGCATGCAACGACACGAGTGCAGCATTTCCACCAGCCTTGAGAAGTTCAGCATGGATGCCACAGATCCCTGGAGCTTTGCCCCGTTTCAACTGGTTCACCGCAGCCCGTGTTTCCACAAGCAAAAGTGGACCACAGTTGATTTGAGGGTCAGCAACAGGGATTGTAACACCCTTGACGTCCAACTCGACAGCTGGGGGATCAGCCTGGTACAACCGCTCAAAGTAATCGGCCCAGCGGGCCAGTGGGCTGCTGATTGGACCTCATTAATTTCTGTTTATTGGACTTGATTAATTTCTGTTTGTTGGACCTGATTAATTTCTGTGTGTCGGACCAGATTCATTTCTGTTTGTTGGACCTGATTAATTTCTGTTTATCGGACCTGATTAATTTCTGTTTATCGGATCTGATTAATTTCTGTTTATCGGATCTGATTAATTTCTGTTTATCGGATCTGATTAATTTCTGTTTATCGGACCTGATTAATTCCTGTTTGTTGAACCTGATTAGTTTCTGTATATCAGACCTGATTAATACCGGGCGTAGTGGCGTGCGCCTGTAATCCGGATACTCGGAGGTTTGGGTTGGAGGATCGCTTGAGGACGGGAGCTCTGCACTGGGCCATGCTATGAGAGTGTGTAGGGCATCCCGGAATCATGGCGAAACCCAATCCTTATCCCTGTGTCATAAGAGGCGACCAGGGTTGCGTCAGGAAGGGCATCCGGCGTAAAACCTATGCCAAATCACTATGCGGATCATAACGGATGATCCGCTGTGGCGACCCCTAGCGGGAGCAGCCAAAAGACGAACAAAAACATATCAGACCTGGTTAATTTCTGCTTATTGGACCTGATTAATGTCTGCTTATAGGACCTGATTAATGTCTGCTTATAGGACCTGATTAATTTCTCTTTATCGAACCTGATTAATTTCTGTTTATTAGACCTGATTAATATCTCCTTATCCGACCTGATTAATTTCTATTTATTGGACGTGATTAATGTCTGCTTATCGGACCTGATTAATGTCTGCTTATTGGACCTGATTTATGTCTGCTTATAGGACCTGATTAATGTCTGCTTATAGGACCTGATTAATTTCTCTTTATCGAACCTGATTAATTTCTGTTTATTAGACCTGATTAATTTCTGTTTATCGTACCTGCTTAATTTCTGTTTATTGGACCTGATTAATTTCTGTTTATTGGACCTGCTTAATTTCTGTTTATTGGACCTGCTTAATTTCTGTTTATCGGACCTGATTAATGTCTGTTTATTGGACCTGATTAATGTCTGTTTGTTGGAGCTGATTAATTTCTGTTTGTTGAAATATGGTTCCATTTACTTGATCTGCTCCTTGTCAAAATGGTTAGCAAATCATTCTAAAGTCACATTGCTGTCAATTAAATGTGTGTCGCGAAACAGATGACACTTGTTTCCTATGAAAATATACCCAGGCAGACCATTGCTCTCATAAGTCCTTTTATAGCTCTCCTGGAACTTAGTTCCGGGGAGCTTAAGAGATGGCACGTCGTCCGTCTGTCTGTTCGTCTGTCCATCCACAAACACTTGCAACTTCTTCTCTGAAACTACACATAGGATTTCGATGAAACTTTACCACAACGTTCATCACCTTGTATTACCAAAGTTTGTTCATTGCATTAGGAAAACAATCAGACCCTGAGGGGTCTTCGGGGGATGCCCCTCCCCACCCCCACCCCCCCCCCCCCGCCCGCCCCCACACAAAATGACTATATGCTTTCTTTTCAGAAACCACACATGAAATTCTGATGAAATGTGATCACCACCTTCATCACCCATAATGTATCAAAGTTTGTTCATGACATTAGAAAAATCGGGATCTAAGGGAGTGTAAGGGGGTTGCCCCCCAAAATATGTATTTGCTTTCTTCTCCGAAACTGCACTCCCAATTTCGCTGAAACGACCATAGTCTTCATCACCCTTGATGTACCAAAACCTATTTATGCCATTAAATAATTGGGGTCTTAGGGGTCTACAAAGGGAGTTTACTGGGGGATTGCCCTCCCTAAAGAGGTATTTGCTTTCTTCTCAGAAACGACAGGCACAATTCCGATGAAACTTCACTACAACCTTCAGCATGAGTGATGTACCAAAGTTTGTTCATGGCATTATAAAAATTAGGGGTCTACGGGAGTGTAAGTGGGGGTTGCCCCACAAAAAATATATTTGCTTTCTTCTCAGAAACTCCACACCCATTTTCAACATTACTCCACACATTACCAAAGCTTGTTCACACCATTAAAGAAATTAGGGTCTAAGGGGGTCTGTGGGAGGTATTTGAATGGGGAGGGGTCTCCCAAAGGAGGTATTTGCTTTCTTCTGAGAAACTACACACACACACAATTCTGATGAAATTTTACCACAACCTTCATCACCCATGATGTACCAAAGTTTATTGATGACATTGGAAAATTGGGGTCTAATGGAGTGTAAGGGGGGATTGCCCCCCAAAATATGTATTTGCTTTCTTCTCTGAAACTACACACACAATTCCGATGAAACTTGACCACCACCTTCATCACCCATGATGTACCAATGATTGTTCACACCATTAAATAAATAATTGGGGTTAAAGGTGGTTGATGGGAGGCATTTTCCTCCAAAAGAGGTATTTGCTTTCTTCTCAGAAACCACACACACAATTCTGATGAAACGTGACCACACTACCTTTATCACCTGAGATGGACCAAAGTTTGTTCACGGGATTAAGAAAGAAATCCATCGGTATTTACTTTCTTCTCCATTAGATATTTTGTGGGATTATTTTGTGGATATTAGATATTAGATATCCATGCCAACCAGTGGTTCCCTGGTTATCTTATCCAGCCACTACCAGGTGAGCACCCAGGGATATTGCTTCTATGTTGTTCTTTCTATACAGGAGTAAGATTCATGGAAGCACAAGGTAGAACTGGCAGTGGGACGAACATCAAGCGAATGAAATAATGGGAAAAGTGAAAATAGGAGGAGAGGAATAGACAATGAAACTCGCAGGTGCAGTGGTTGTGTAAGGAAAGGTTAATGGGGTTAATAAAGATCATGGGTCCAAATTGGGGATGACGACATGGTGGTGCACTGCTTTCTTGAAGCCCTGGAGGGGAGAGTGAGACAGAACAGCCTCTGAAAGTTGATTCCGTAGATGGGAGAAGCAAGGAATAAACGAGTTGAGATGTGCAGTCCACCTAGATTTTGGAACTTTAACCAGAAGGGAGATACTGGAAAAATGCGTGCATCCTGGTGTAGATAGGGAGGGTCAAAGGATGGAGGTAGCAGAGGGAGCCATGTTAGAGAGTTGACAGTCATAGATTAGTTTAATGATCATTCTAGAGTAATGGGGTGACAGCAGATGATAAATGGGGTTTCTGGGACACCCATTCAAATGAATATACCTGGTGTTGGCTTAATGGTTAGGGTGGTGGGCTTGGGATCCTAGTATCCTGAGTTCAAATCCCACTCGGATGTTGAATTAATACCATGTGGGGTTGACTCTGCCCGTCATCCTTCTGAGGTCAGCAAAATGAGTACCAGCTTGCTGGTATCCTGTGTCGGAGTGGCGACCCGTCCAGGATTGTGTCCAATTGCCAAGGAGACTGCTTAGGCAGCACCAAAGCTCCACACAGAGTATGGTCCCAATGGATGGATGGATTCAAATGAATGGGGGGAAAGAGAAAAACTTTCTGACCCAAGCCCCAAAAGCCCAGAAAGGGAGACTCATTTTCTCCCCACCTATCCCCTTCCCTCCCATACAAGCAAATGTAAAATTGAGACTATGAAAGATTGAGACTGACTGATGAAAGCACTTCTTCCCTTTCATATTTTCATTCCACTCAAAGAGCGAACCAACAAATATTTGCCCATGTTCTACTTTAGGGAATAACTTAATTTTCTTATAACATTCATTTCCATCAAGTATATTCACAAAGAATAACTTGGAACTTGGTTCTTGGTTTAAGTGTCTTTGTTGTGCAGAAATGAAATGATAAACTTCTCTTAATGCTCTTATTTGACCACCTCTTGGGCCACATATCATTTTGAGATTGTAGTAAAAAAAATTTCCATTGTTCAATTGATAACCATCAAAGTTTTCAGTCCATTCAAGGATATTTATTTTTTTCTTTACATCCTCCAACTTATTTGTAATTAAATGTATCCGCTTATTTGTTTTATCGACTTTTACCCCGGTTATTTCTTCAAAAAGAGTTATTTGATATTTCTCACATTCTTTATGTTTCCTATTTAAATACCAAGGCTGATTACATCTCCACTCTTTGGTTTGGTTTTTGCTTGGTTCTATCATTTACAAATCAGTAAAAAGACAGCAGTAGCCTGTTAAAATTCCCAACCCAATATCTTAACACTTATACTTATAAGGGAGACTATTGATTCCATTCTCTAAAATATATCTTTTATCATCAAAAGCTCCTAATGCTTTCTTATTTATCTCTTCTGTATATAATTGATGTTTATAACTTCTTATTGTATTCATTTTTCTGTACTCTTCCTTCTATGAGATTAAACAGTTGTAATAATGTTTAAAGTTTATTGTTTCCTTGATTATATTTTTCTTTATTCCCTTCAGCTTCTTATCACACCTTTTAATGTTATTATTATCAATATATGTGAAAGCATAAGACTTTGATCTCAATCCTATAAATTAACTCATGACCTTCCCACCCAATTCATCTTTAAACTTACCAATAACCATTTTATTCTTTGATGAAAACAACACATCACCTGACTTATAATTACTTGTATCATATATATCAACATTATCATCATATCCTCATATACATCACTTGTCTTAATTTCTAATATAAAACTATCTGTATCCATATATAACAATGACACATTATCCTTATACTTTGATTTTAAATTATTATAGTAATAGTCATACATTAACGACTTTGACAAGTCAAGAATTGATGTTCCTATATAAATAGGTTTATCCATTTCAATACTCTCTTTTTTCAAATGAATAGCACAAAAGTTCTCTGAAAACACCTCTGCTCACTCAAAACTTGGTCTATTAATTAACTTTGAAGCCTGTTTCCAAGATGAAGCAAGTCTTATGTTTTGTCTATTCCTAACATTTTCCATAGTCTTTCCAAATACAGCATTATTCATTAATTTATAAAAGTCCTTCTCAAAATCTGCTTTTGCTTCTGTTCTCTTTTTTTATTAAAATCAATATACTTCTTTAACCAATGACTGTTTAAATTTTAAAATCCGATGAGTTTTCCTCACTCTCAACCCAGCAGATAAATATTGTCTCAAGTTCTTTTGATGCAAAACATAACTTTCTTTATCATTTAATGCAGTAAGTACTTTTTCTGTAGATTTACCTTTTATATGAAATGACTGTTGGTAATCACTTAACCATTCTTTTCTTGGACTTTATTTATCAGGGGCATAAGGTAGGTCTTTATGTTTGTGATGAAGTTCTTCTGGATATTTTAAATCGAACTCAAAATAATATCCAACTTCAGCTTCATCCAATTATTTTTGAGATGAGACAACAATGTCTTATAAAACTTTTTCATAATGTTTTTCTTTAACCCATTTAAGTTTTCCATAAGGTAAAGATTGAGACATAGCCCACCCATACAAATTGTTGGCATCATAATACATCAGGTAAGAGTTGTCCTCATTCTTATTATACCCAGGAAGATATTTGTTATTTGCTTTTGCATATCTCTTGGAACATACTTGAGATATTCCTCCTCTTTGAGCCTTCTCTATCATTAAAAGCATATCTATATCACTGATTAATTCCAAATTCTGTTTTGTCATTTTTAACATAGCACTCCAAGCCAAACCCAGGGCTGTGTAATAGTGAGCGGGGTCTAAGCCATAAGAATTTTTATTATGACAGACTGTTCTAAAAGTTTCAAACACATCAGCCAAAAACAATACATCAGTTTTAAGATACAAATCATGATATTCTCCAAGATTCTTTATATTAAACTTCTCCCAAACCTTTTTAGCTTGTGTATAATCTCTATGGGAAATATGAGTTTTATTAAACTTGCTATAGAAACTTTCCCTTGAAGGAAGTTGTGTTTCTTTAAACTTCTCAAATGAATCCATGTAGTCATACGGATATATTCCCTTTGTGATAAGAGATCAATATCTTCTTGATTTGAGAAATGTGATTTAATATTCGGTAAGTTTTTAATATTTGATGCTTAGTTAGATAATGGACTTGCCATAAACTTATATGTGCCAAGAAATCTGATATGCGTTATGGGGGATGTATGAATTGTTTTTGTGAATGAGATATATTTTTGATCTGTGTTAGGAATGGCAGAAATATCTCCAGATGTCTTTGAAAGTTCATTTATAAATAGATGTGTGTCATTGTGAGCGTTGTTGTGAAGAAAGACAGGAATAAAGTTTGGGAGCTTGTAATTAATATTACAACGGGAATGAGCTATACCTCTGTATTTTCCAGTAAGATGACAATGATCCCTAACTTTGACCTCTCCCTCAATTTTCTCCTCATAAATATGACAGATACTGTTCTTTCTAAATTCCTTTTTCTCTACCTTTGTTAATGACATTGGTTTCTAAGTTTTAACCATTATTTCTCTTCGTCTTGGACAGTCTTTTTCCAATCGTCTGACAAACTCCTCTGAGGCATCTTCTCCTCTATAAAGTTATAACTTGTTGTATTCATCATCAACAGATGATTTGATATAATAACAGGAACCACAAGGAGTATGTTTTTGATATTGATTTGTGTATGATTTATTTTGATTTGGAGAAACAGGATATATCTTTTCAAGGATACTTTCAAAATCAGCATATATCACAAACGGATGTTTTATAGAGTTGTTAAAATCTTTGAATGATATGTTTGAACCTGCTTTTGGTAAAATAATCATGGTTGATTTATGATTACTGAAATATTTCGAATGTTGATTTAATCGTTCTTTTGTATGAAAGGAGTTGAGACATCTCTTACAAGGATATGTTTTACATTTTCTCTTGTATAGTTGTGATTTGGTTAATCTTGATAAATTTTTGATGAAAGCATAATGTGATTTTTCCTTTGAAGTAAAGTAGAGAAGGTCAATGTGTGTTTCATCATTTTTATAGTTGTTTGAAATTTTTAATATCTGAACTTTGTTTGTATCCGTTAATCTATATACATCAACAGATAGATTATTCATTTTCTCAAATTTAGGAATATTTCTCAATGACATTGGAAACTTTAAATCTTTAATATTTAATGTATTCTCGTATTTCTTATAATGTTCAACCCGTTCAGGTTTCCATTGTGGAGGATGTAAATGAGCAAGAACAGACCATAGAAAACATTTATTATCTTTCTTTTGAATATTAACAACTGCTTTCTTAAGTTTTATCTCTTTTGGTAAATCAATATATAAAGAAGCTTGAAGAGGATCTGATTTTAAGATGTGTATATCAAAAAAGATTATTTTTGTAATAGCAAATCCACTACCTACTACAGTGTTATCAACATCTTGTTCTTGTCTCTGGAGTTCATCGTAAACATCACATCTTACAAAATCTTGAAATGATGAGATAAATAAGGGTTTGTCCTCATATAGGGAGTAGTTTCATCGCCTTCTTTTACCATATTCAATTTTACTCCCATATAAAACTTAAAAGTTTTCATTTCACTTAATGTGTTTTTAATTAAGTTTCAATACTTTGTTTAACCATATCAACAGCTTCAATGATTGAAGATGGTCCAGGGTCTTGAAAGCGAAACAATCTTATTTTTATATGTCCTTGAAATGCCCCATCAGTGTTTTCAATGGAGAATTTAGTGGCACCTTCCCTTTCTTCATTGTTCTTGTGCTTGCGTGATTGAAGGTGTTTATTATTTTTAAAAATTAAGAATATCATTATTACATCTATCGCAATGTTTTGTTTCTTGGTCAAGTGGACATATTTGTCTGAAAAGATTGAATGTGTGTTTGTTAGTTTGAAGGTTTTTTTTTATAACATTTATATTCATGATTACAAACATCGCAGTATGTTGTTTTCAACATATTTATATCACAAAACTTTGCTTAAAATAAAATTCTCTTGATGAAAATTCTGTTTAATTTATAAGTGAATCTGTGCTGAAAACCATTTTATCCTCCAACTTTTATCACTTAATAAATACAATGTATCAAGACACATAAAACAAGTTTCAATCAATCGCTTCATTGTAAAAGATACTGAGAAATATGTCAAGGATGTAAAATTGAATAAAGATAAATATAACAACTATTGGATAAAAACAATTATGGTGAATAATATGAGTTCTTCAATTTCCTTCAGTGGAAGGGCTTTTAGTATATCGGGAAGAACATCAATTAAAGTAGCTCTAACAAAAGTTTCTCCTCTCCTTCTGGCAATATATTCAAAACTAGAAAAAGTATCAAAAAAGAAAAACCTCATGGATGAAGCTTTAGAAAGAAAAGATAAGACCATCCGTAATATGCAAGGAAAAATTTGTATTTTTTTAACAACCCGAAAGATGTAAATCCTGATGAAATAAAGGATGTTAATCTATCAGCTGAAATGACATTTCGTTCAATAGTAGTTCAGGACCATTTTACAATTACCTTTAATATAAAAAATGTAGTAGTTGATTCTGTTAATGAAAAATAGGAAGAAGATATAGATGGTAATGTTTTTCCTACTAATTAAATATGAGTCATTATTCAACTGAAGATTTTGAAGATTATGGCAGTGATGATAGTATCTGTTGGAACAGAAGACAGTTATGATACCAAGAGTTTGTATTGAAATGATAGTTATGAAAGTAGTTTTATAGATGATAGTGAAAGCACCAATAAAAGTACCGAAGATGATACCGAAGATGAATTTTATTTGGAGTAAAATTTTACTTTATAAATATAAATAGTTTATAGATTTTGAGCCTCTTGAATTTCCTGATTCTCCACATGATAAATTTGAGAATTGTCCTGCATGTGAAAGGCGGGGATTAAACACAGCTTCAAAAGCCTATAAACAATGTATATTCTGTGATTATCTTCTAATTAATGATAATGAAAAATATAAAAATGAATATAATTCTTTGAGATTTACACCAAAAATGAATTACTTTACAAGATTGATTCGAGAAATGAATGGCAAGTATGAGGGTGATAATACACCTTTTCTTACAAGAGAAGAGACAACAAAAAACGACCATGTTTCGTGGATTGATGATTTATATTATTAACGATTGTCATTTTCAGGGAAATATCAACACAAGATATTGTATCAATAAAATAATGGATTATCTTGAAATGAAACCTGAACTTTGGATAAAACATGGAGTTTCCAAAAAAGCCAATAAAAAAGTAAATAACCTGTTTGCCAAATATATAAATGAATGATTTTTTACCCATTTGGGAAAATAAGATAAAATTTAACAACCATAAAAATCCTCCAAATTCATTATGATATCTCATAGTTGGTTCAAGCGGATGTGGAAAAAACAAACCTGCTTACTTTTAAAGATGTTCCTTACTCCCAACTTTTTAGATTAAGATAATTTAATAATTTTCACAAAGTCGAGTTTTCAACCTGAGTATCAACTACTCTCACAAGGTTTTAATGCTGGTCTTCAAAAAGAAGATATAATCGGTTTATGTAAACTTCAAAACAAACTAAATGATTACAACATTGAAGATATAATACAACTATTTTGTGATACATACAGATATAAAAAGAAATCAAAGCCGATAACTTGTATTCTTCGTGATAATACGGATGATATACCTTCTCCCCAACATTTGGATAAATTAAAAAAGAACCTCGTTATCTTTGATGATTATGTGAAAGAGAGAAACCAAACAGTAATGGATAGCTACGACACAAGAGGAAAACATTCTTCTTGTAATTGTATTTATCTTAGTCAATCATACTTTCAACTCCCTCGTTGCTCAATAAGAAACAATGCTAATACTTTTATTTTATTCAAGTTAAATTCAATAGATATAAACAATTTTTGGAGAGACAATTGTTCTACATCATGTAGTAAAAAGGAATTTGGGGATTATATGAAGCACACGACTGAAAAATATAAATATTGTTGTGAAACAAGATGAGATATTAAAGGATATATTTTTTATTTTATAAACAATTACATATATAAATGACAACTATTATTATAAATCTTGTGGGTAAATCTGGTTCTGGAAAAAACTTTCATAAATAAAGGTTCTTTAATAGTGCAAATGAAAATATTGTAAATTTGCTTAAAAAGCACCATGTAGTTCGTATTGTATCAACAACATCTAGAGCAATAAGACCTGGAGAAGTAGAAGGTGAAGATTATTACTATATTTCAGTCGAGGAGCATATGCGATTGAGGAATGAAGGTCTAATATTTGAGGAGGTTTCTCTTGGTACAACAAAATATTCACATTGTAAGAGTGAGTGAAAGAAACTAAAATCTGGGGGTCTTGGGATATTAGAAATTAATCCAGAAGGAATGAGGCAAATTATTCAACATCTGAGTGGTAATGGAGTTAAGATTTTATCATTCGGTTTTGATGTTAATGAAGAAACTCAACACAAACGTATGAAAAGCAGAGATACAAGTATTAGTGAAGAAGAAATTACAACTCGCATTAATGTTAATGAAGAATTTGATGAAATATTTTGAAGAAAAGGATTTCTTTGAACACATCTACTTTAATGATGAAGAAAAGGAAAATTTCCCTGTTGACCTTTATAATTCAATGAATGATATTTTCCAACAAATAAATGGATGCGAAAGAAAGAGCAAGAAGATTTACGGAGCATCAAGAGTTGGTTTCAAAAGCTCTAAAACAACAGGAAGACATCAAGAAGAAACGCAGACAAAAACTAACGGGTGAAGAAGCATTTGAAAGAAAACAAGAGAAAATTTTTTAACCACTTTTAAAAACTTCCCAAGAAAAAATTATAGATACTTCCACAGTTACCACAATAGAATATACTCCTAAAAACTTCAAATGTTAGAAGATTTCAGTCAAATGACGGAGAAAGAATTAGTGCATATAGGAGAATTAGAATATGATGATGGATTATTTCAAAAACTGGAAGAGATTAATCAACCCCCTGATTATATTGTGAAGGCTCTTCAAAACAATGAATATTCAGCAGATTAAAAAACCAAAGCAGGACTCATTCCAACAGAACAACTAGCAATATTTCATCTTGCAAAAGAAAAGGTATTGATATTTAATGATGAATTAAGGTTCTTGAGTTCTGCTCAACTCCCTGTTGAACTAACTCCGAGATTAATGTTTCTTCTAACAAAAGATGGAAAACAAGATTCAACTGTGAGGAATGAATCAAAGTATTTTGATAAACTATTGGATATGAAAAATTTGGATAATAGAGTATATATTGATCTGCTGGATTCTCTTAATTATAGGGTTAGTCTATCTGGTAAAAGTAGGAAGAATAAGAAGGAGAAACACATTATTCAGGCTTTAAGTATCCTTGGTTCAGGTGTTAGTTTTCTTCCAAATGACTCATCACAATTAGTTAATCGACTGTTATTGCTGTTAGGTAGTAAGAAGGCTGGAAATAACAATTGTTTTAATGAAGCATCAGCCATTTTAGACCAGTTGATGAACATGAAAATAATTAATGAATGTCAATACAAAGACATTCTATCTTATTAAATAAGATGAGAAGCACAATCCTGAGTTTTAATTTCACAACAAGCAACCACACATCTTCTTTCCCATACCCACTACAACTTAACGCAACAAAAGAATATGAGGCATCTTTATTGTCCATGGAAACTTATAATACCTTATTTAATATCACCGAGAAAAATGACAAGTTTAGTTATAATCTGGGAAGTGGATACAAAATGATAACAGTTTCACCCGGAGCATATGAGATTTCTCAAATATCTTCCGAAATTGCTTGCCTGATGAAAGAACACTGTGATGAACCAAAAATATTGTTATAGATATTCAAAAACATATTTCAAAATCAATGATTGAACTTAAATATAACTGCAAGGTTGATTTCATAATTGATCATTCATTTAGAGAGTTATTTGGTTTCTCCTCAAAAAAGATTGAAACTAATGGGACATTTTACAGTGATAATGCCATTCAAATATCCTCAGGCATAAATTTGGTATTAATTCACTGTGATTTGATTGATGGTGCTTATAATGATGGAATAAGAAAAAATACAATATTTTCATTCAGCGCATACTCAACCCCAATTGGTTATAAATTTAATATGGAACCCAAAAATATGGTTTATCTACCTGTGTCAGGAAAAACCATATACAAAGTAAATTTTAGGATAACCGACCAAGATAATCGCATGATTTATTTTAATGGAGAAATTATATCCATCAGAATTCACCTACGTGAAGTTTTCCAATAAATAAATACGATCGTTATTGTGAGGAAACACGAGTTGGGAAAATATGAAATAATTACAGGGGATGGGATGTTCCTTTCCCCATACTACAAGTGTGAAGGTATATATCTTGGTGGAGGATACTATAAACCTAAGAGACAAAGGGGTGTAGGACATCAATTTAGAAAAAAAGGAGATGGGATAATTGATACTCTAATGGAGATAGGTTCAACTATTCTTAAACATAAAGACCTAATTGGTTCAACTGCTTCTGCTGTGGGAAATGTAGCAGGTGCTATAAAGAGAATAAAAGATGCCCAAATGGAATCTTATAAATTGCAAGCGATAAAAGAAATTAAGAAAGGCAAAACTCAGTTGTCTCCCCAAGAACGACAGAAAATAATTCAAATACTTCGGTCAGAGTTTCAAACGTTTTTACATCATTTTTCCTAAATAAATACAAGTATGGAAGCAATTGATAGTATCTATGATTTGGATGATAGCATTGTCATCTCAAACTCTACTAAAAAAAGAAGACTACTTCAAGGTAAATGCCATAACTGGAATGGACTGGAATACAAATGGAACAAAAAGTTTTGAAATAAATAATCAGGTTCATCGTGAAGTTGATAGGTTCATCGTGAAGAAGATGATCAGTGCTAAATTGAAAGTTGGGTTTGGAAATTCAAAAAAACTTATAGGCTCTAATGATGTCATTAAGATCAAAGAACAATTAGCTGATGAATTACATAAACCAATAATCACAAAGTTTCATAGAAGGAAGGTTTATTCCAAGGAAGTTGATTATATCTTGTCTGCTGATTTAATTTAACTCAATTATGATAAGGGGTACAAGTATGCTTTAACTGTTATTGATTTGAGGAGTAGATATGTGTGGGTTATCCCTTTGAAAAACAATACAGGTAATACTCTTATAGTAGCTTACCAACAGATATTCAATAAATGCAAGAGAAAACCTAAAAATTTGTGGACTGATGAGGGTACAGTGTTCTACAACAAAACATTTTTGAATTTTCTTTAAAATAACATTACATTATACAGCACCTTTAATGAAGGAAAAGCATTTGTTATTGAACGTTTTAATCACACTTTAAAAGAGAGACTATATAAAAAAAATTCACTCAACTCGGTTCTCAACAATGGTTATCTTTAATTCAGGACATTGTAGATAAGTACAATGACACAATTCATACCTCAACGAAAACTAAGCCATCAGAAACATTTACAAAATTAAAATATGAAAAAGAGATTAATGTCAGAAAGCCTAATTTCAAAGTTGGTGATATAAGAATATACAGGTGGAAATATCATTTTGAAACAGGTTATACCAAGCGATGGACAAATGAACTTTTTTAAATTGTTGATGTCATCGGTACAGTTCCTTGGACTTACAAATCATGTGATTAAAGGGGGAAGAGATTTTAGGTTCATTTTATTCACAGGAATTACAAAAGACAAACATAAATTGAATTTTTTTTGACTCCACCCACACTAGCCCCACCCACAAAAGCCACATTCACACAAGCCCCATCCATGCAAGCCCCACCCACACAAGCCACATCCACACAAGCCCCAACCACATCAGCCACATCTACGCAAACCCCACCCACGCAAACCCCACCCACGCAAACCCCACCCACATAAGCCACATCCACATCCATCATATCCACATAATTAGTGATTAGTTTATTAGTTCCCACACACAACATGTTTATTTCATTTAAAAAAAAATTGCTCCACCCACACAAGCCACATCCACACAAGCTCCACCCGCACAAGCTCCACCCGCACAAGCCCCACCCACGCAAACCCCACTCACACAAACTCCACCCACAAAAGCCACATCCACACAAGCCCCACCCACCCACACAAGCCGCACCCACACAAGCTCCACCCACACAAGCCTCACCGGCCTGTGTGCCCCCACCTTTGACCCACCACTCCCCTCATCCCACCCCCACCCTTCCCCACACACACATGGGGAGGGGAGAGGTATGAGGGGAGGGGTGGGTCGTTGGGGGAGCGCACCTACCCCCCCCAACCCTAACCCCCTCCCCCCCACCTATTACATCTCCTTATTTCTTTTCTTGTAATTCAAAATCAGATAATTATAAGGAAAGCATATATAATAAAACAAGATTACAAACATTGAACAAAATCTTATTTCGCAGCATTCTGATGGTTTATGATTTTGAAACTCGGTCAACATCTTCTGTTCAAAACAAAGAGAGAAGAACAATTAGGGTATATAAAGATGATTATATTATGATATTAATAAAATAATAAATATAACATTTACCTCCAGAAGATTGAGTGTCATATCAGATTATTCCAGAAGATTAAGTTGTGTGTTTGGTTCATCCAGACAGGTGTTTAAACTGAAAAATAAAATAAAAAAATAATAATGAGTCAACACTCAAGAGAGATATAGACAGAGACAAAGAGACAGAGAAAGAGACAGAGGGAGAAACAGAGAGAGAGAGACAAAGACAGAGACACACACACAGACACACACACATATACACACACACACACACACACACACATATACACACACACACATACACACACACACACACACACACACACACACACACACACTTGCACATACGCACACACATGCACACACACACACACACACACGGATAATTTCTCACCTTTGACTCGACTCATTCAAGGTCAGAGGACATGAGAGGAGTTCTTTCCAGCCAACAAAAATGTCATTCAATTCTCTTCTGAACGATTGAATGTCTTTAAGGAAGTCATTCATTTTTTTGCCACTCGTCGTGATATGCAAAGGCCTCTTGTTCCAGATCAGTTATCAACAATGTTCTTATTGGGGACAACCTGTTAGAAAAAGACATACAATAATTATTGGTTGTATAGTGATTTAAATCTGTATGAAACAACAAATAATGACTGGGTTCAAGGATCTCACCTCTCATCTTGTGAAAATGATTGATCTGCAAGGTCAGAGTTCTCTTCTAAATACTCCATTCTCTGAATAAGACTCAAAATTCTCTGAATAAGACTGAATAAGAACGAAGTTCGCTTTGGTAATAAATAGCCTCGAGTTGATGACATCATCGGAGATTACACAACAATGGGTTTTTCAAGGTGTCTCTCACATAGAAAATGAGTCACATTTTTTCTTCAGTTCTCAAGCAGTCCGACTCATTTTAACACGAAAATGAAACAGCTTGCTTTGAATGATTTTGAGAAAAACTTACTTAAAATAACACATAATGTTGAATTTGGAAAGACCATGAAAAATAAGAGCATTAAGAGAAGTTTATCATTTCATTTCTGCACAACAAAGACACTTAAACCAAGAACCAAGTTCCAAGTTATTCTTTGTGAATATACTCGATGGAAATGAATGTTATAAAAAATTAAGTTATTCCCTAAAGTAGAACATGGACAAATATTCGTTGGTTCACTGTTTGAGTGGAATGAAAATATGAAAGGGAAGAAGTGCTTTAATCAGTAAGTCTCAATCTTTTATAGTCTCAATTTTACATTTGCTTGTTTGGGAGGGAAGGGGATAGGTGGGGAGAAAATGAGTCTCCTATTTTGGGCTATTGGGGCTTGGGTCAGAAAGTTTTTCCCTTTTCCCCATTCATTTGAATGAGCGTCCCAGAAACCCCATTTATCATCTACTGGTGACACTGAGATTTTCTCGGATTAAGTGACATGTTCTATTTATCAGGCCTCAGTCTAATAATTTCCAGATCAGCAAAGAGATGCAGCTGCTGTCTGCCCAGCAGAGAAATGGAGTACTGCATGACGCTGTGTAGTCATCTGCAAAAATGAAGAGAGGGATTACCAGATCATCGAAGAGGCCATTAATATAGATTAGGAACAAGACTGGGCCCATCACTGCCTTGGGGAACTCCATCATCCACTGGGAGAGGGAGGGTGAGAGGTCCCTTTGATGGCAACACATTGACTGCGTGAATGGAGAGTCATAAATCCAGGAATGAAGGCTGTTTGTGGCACAGGCAGAGAGCTTGGCAAGCATAGCAGAATGCCAAACTGCGTCGAATGCCCGTGATATGCCTAGGAAGATGGTGCTAACCTCTTGTTTGAGATGGAGAGCCTCCATCTATTGCTGAGCAATGAGTGGAAAGACGACCAGAGTTGCATGATTGGAATGGAATCCAAACTGATATTCAGAAATCAGGTTGTTTTAAAACAGGAAAGAGAGCATCGGAAGTAATGATGGATTCCATGGCTTTGCTTTGAACTGGAAGCAAGCTCACTGGACTATCGTGGGTAGGGTCTGTTTTTTGCATCCTTCTTGCAGATGGGAGTGATGTTTGCTGACTTCTATGCAAATGTGAGGTGGCCAAAGGAGAGGGTTGACTCAATAAGCCTGATAGAGGGTGAGCAAGAATGGCAGAGCAGGATTTGAGAACATGGACACTGATGCCATCTGGGCCAGTAGAAGGGTGGTGATAGAAGGGAAAGTTTGGGTATATGGGGTAAAGAAGTTTAGGAGATAGGAGTTAGGGAAGGAGTGTGTACAGAGCATACCTTTTAGTCACATTATGCTTCGATCTAGCATCATCATTGGGATGGGTCCACAGGATGTAACTACTAAAGAGGTCATTATACCTATACTGAAGATAAATGGTGTGTGTGGCTCGCAGCTACCTCTCTGTGCTCAATCGTGTCACTTAAACAACCCCCACATAGACATTTGTATCCTTATCTGAATGACTACAAATTCCCTTTTGAGCATTTCCCAGAGCGACTCCAAATGTCTTATTAGTCGTTGGTGGACCATTGATCATTATTTTTGAAGAACATTTATTCCTACTTCAATGCCCATACAGGATTGCTATGGAGCGTAAAATCTCCGACTGCCCAACCCTTCATGACGTCAGAATGAAAATTTGCTTAAATTGCAATCTAAAGAAATACCATTTTAAACTATCATGCCCATATCACGCTCTGAATTTGACGACAGGAGCCAGCAGAATGGTGGAAGTCCAGCTCTTTGCTTTGACCGAGATCCAGCCAATGGTGATTCTTCAAGTCCTGACAGCGAGGGGAGAGAACAGGATGGAGGGATGGGGGGGGGGGTTTCCTGGGTTCGGAGGACGCGTTATCAGAATCCACAGCATTCACACGCAAGAAAAGCTTGCGCTGAGATTCCACGGCTTATCCGTACCCTGCGAATCAACCCCATAGCTCATGGACCGACGACTACTGATGACCCACTGGAAAGTGCAGCCCTCGTGCTCCGACCCAGGAATCTAGAGATCGAGTCGGAGGTCGTCGTATCTCTGAATCATCTGACCCGCTGCCAGAGGTTGGAGCACTGAGTCCATCTCAATCTCCTCCTTGGCTGTAGGACCAGCGCTTGGACCTGTCGTGATGAGACTGAGACGGTGACCCGGGAAGCCGTGGGAGCCATGCGGCAGACAGGCGGACCGCAGTGCCCGGGTAAGGCTTGCCAGTCTTCCCGCTCGTGGATAAGACTCGTGGGGATGAACGTGAGCGGAATGAGATCATGAGTCTGTTCCTAAAACCGGCTGATGGGGCCATTTGGACTAGTCTGTGGGTGCGACCATTTTCAATGTAATTACTGCAGTTATGTGCAACATAGGGCATGTTCACCATCTAATGCTCACCACCTGATGATTACCACCAATTCTCAATGTCAAATGTTCACCATCAACGTACGATCATCAATCGTGTCCTGTGACATTACCAGATTGAGTAATTGTAGTGAGCACGAACATGTAGAAACTGCGGATTCTCTCCCAATGCTCCAATTTCCATCGCCCCAGGACCCAGCCTGACCTTTCCTCGTGCATTTGTGCTTAAACGCCCCCGCGACCCCCGTCACCTGGAGCACCTCCTCGCACACACCGGGGGGCGCATTCATTAACGCCTACCAAGTGTTTGAAACGCTTAATTAACCCTGTTCTTGGCTCATTTCAGGCGCATTTGGCTCTTCGCTCTGCCCTGTGCCTTTCATTTCACTGCCTTTTGTTATCGTTACGGTGCCAGGACGGGATGTTTGGTCCACCTAAAGGGGAGAAGGATAGGAATTGCACCTGTGTAGGTCTGGGCAGTGTGAACGCAGCAGGAACAGTATCCTTCACAAGAAGAAGTGGACATCATAATTACTGCAGTATACACTATATAGTCCTCCAATGGTCTAAGACGTTACGGTTATGATTCTGACATCAGTTTTGATTGGACGTCATTACATTAGCCCCACCAATAGTGCTTTTGGATCTTATGATCCTGATTATGGCATCCTACATTCCAGAGGGAAATATAATTTCAAATTACAAATTCCTGCTGCCTTTGGTCGAACGTCAGGCCTGGCCAGCTTATTTGTAAAACACAAGATGGTGGGAATAATTGGGCTGTTAGAGTGTAGTATTAGTAGTATTCGTAGTAGTAGATCAACAGACAAAATTGAGTAAAGGGAAAACGGTGCGATTATGAATAAATGGATGCATCGTGGCACAAGGAACGGAGTTGCAGGAGAATGGTGGGAACAGGGTCTAAGTGGATGTCGTGAAGCTCAGAGTGAGAATTGGAGAGGCCATGATGTGGTGATGCGCAGCAGACTTGTCATCCTGTAGGGAAGAGTTTGAGACACCGGTCTCTTGCAGGTTGAAACTTCTGATGATAAATGTGATCTACTCAAGTTTTTATTCCAATAATCTCCAAAAAAAAGATGTCTATGGATCACGAGAAATCTTTACATCGATCGAAACCCGTAAGTGAATGTCCATTAGCACTACAAGCATGAGTTCCAACTTTTCATCATGGTCGCTGATTATTCCAAATCCATGGGGTCATGCTTGAATTATTATTCATGGTGAATATACTTCCTTCCTTTTTGCTTTGTGAAGTTCCTTTCATGAGTCATTTCAGGAAGAACAATTCATGGTATTGTTTCAACACTCATGATTCTTGGGCATCTTCACAATGAGAATATATAAATCAATTGAATTTTCTACCTCGGCCTGGCAGGATAACTTTGAGGTCGTGTACACTGGACTCTGTGCTGTCTACACTGGGTTTGAATCCCGACCTAGGTATAAAGAGTCACCATGGTGTTTCTCAGACAGGGCGATACATGAGTGTGTTTATCGTCCATCTGATGACGGTCAAGCCAGAGGACCGGTCTGCCAGCACTGGTCGTTGGTGGATGTAAAATATCCTTGTGTAGTGTGTTTCGCAAAAACGAGATGAACTATCACCTGTTTTAAGGCTCAGATGAAGGATTACGTGGGAAGAGATAAAAGTAAGGGAAAAGATAATTTTTCTAGCATACAATGGAGGATTGTTCTGCCATGTTTGCTTCTGCCATAAAATTCTGCCATGTTTGCTTATCTAATAAATAGATGGCTTCCTGGGTCGTCGCATCATAGTGGAAGAATATTTGCCCTGTTCTGTGCTCCATTTCACAGAGATGTTCAAGCCAGAGGGCTACGAGTCGTAGTTTTTGAAGCATGCCCCCATTTAATGAACAGGAGTTTTGAGAGCCGGCCAAGGTACGTCCGACTTATCAACAACGAACACAGCTCGAAACAAACTGAATTTACATAGAAATAAATAAATCGTTGTTAAAAACCAAGTCTTTGTTGCAGAGTCAGGTTTTTCTTACTGCAGTCAATGATGTACGCAATGACATCGAAGCAGCGGCAGCCTTTCCAGAATCGTTCCAGCAGGTCCTTCTGTCCTCAGACAGCCCGTCATAGTCGCATGCATCCCTCCAGAATCCCACAACCGGTTACACTCTCTAATTCTAATTTGAACATTCGCCTCCATTCTTTCATCCCTCTATTCTCGAGTCTGAGGAACCGGCTGCCTCCCTGTGTGTGATCTCATGCCCCTCCCTCTAGTCCTTGTAGAGTGCTGCCCATAGTCACCCCATGCTTTCCCCGATACCCACCGCTGCCCTTCTCTAAACTCAGTAATACCCTCCCAGATCTACCCCTTTCCTTTCTCCAAATCATCCACTCATGTGCGATGCCTTTGTCTCCCTGCTCCCCCTTGATCCGGTGTCACTCTGTGAACCTGTTTCCCTCTGTCATTCAGATCGCCCATGAGCCTATATTGCTGTGTACATGAATATATAACAAAATGTCAGAATGTCTCTCGCACAGAGGAACTTTTGTCTTTTCAACCCTCGTGAAGAGTTACTGAATCCTTGGGCTGAGAATCCTGGAGGATGGATCTGCCTCAAAATGACTCACAATTCCTACAACACAGACTTTATAATTTACATTCTGCAAGAAACATTTCAAACACATCCCTTTCACAAAAAAAAACCCTAAGAGGTACCATCACTGAAGAAAGTACAACGGTGCTCGGTAGAGCGCATACCACCGCCACGCTGAAGAGTTTACGGTTTTTATTCCAATGATGGGCTGCATCTGAAACCCTACTGATGGGTGGACCTGAATGCAGACCTGAACCAATCTCTTAATTGTGAAGAATCACTTGCAAAATATATTTTTATATCCGGATCCGGATCTTCACCAAAATGGAATCAATTTGTCCTTGTCACGCACCCAACCTGTCCACCAAGTTTAATCCGAATCCATCCATAACCTTTTTGAGATATCCTGGTCACTGACAGGTAGGGGTGAAAACACAAGCTTCTTACACCTTCTGTGGTGGAGGTAATAATAGATGAAAACATCGCACTGACTCACAAACATGATCTTTCCTCACCCCTTTTGGTTTGTCCGTTTTTTTTATCAACTCCACTGTGATCTATACACAAAACCAACTCAAATCTACTGCCATCTATTACTCACGACCACTGTATCTGAAAACCTGCAGGCAACACCAATGTGCCCATCGTCAGCATTGGTAGTAGAGGTCGGTGGCCTCTCTGTATTCTCCTGCCTCCTTTTTGGTCTCGCACCTTCTGCTCTCTCTCATCTCCATCCCTCCCGTGTTTCTTCAGGGCACACGCATGGTCTGCCAGTAACCCACTTCTTGTTAAACTCCCAAAATCCAGGCTCACTGATCACCTCCACTCATTTGGTCCTCTTTTCTCACCTGTGGATCAAGCTTCCCCTCTCCGTTTACTCACATTCTTCCATCCAGGGCTTCATGACAACTGTTCACTACCACAGGCCATACCCCATTCATACTCATGATCTTTTCTACCCCCAAATGACCCCATTCCCAAGCACTCCCCTTTTCCAGGTTATTGTGATTTTTTTCCCACTCTCCCTCACCTCTTTTTATTTATTAGTTGTCAGTTGGTTTATTCCTTTCTGTTTCATCCACATCTTCCTCGAACTCTTCTTGCTGTTTTTCATTCAGCTTGTGTGCAGCTTCTTCACCCCAAGGTGTCCTTCACCCCCATCCCCTTGATCTCACTCTCACTTCTGCTCTGCTGTAGATGTCCCCGCTTTCCATTCTGCTCGAGCTCTTCCATGAGCCTCGATCATGAATATAAAAAAAGTTTATTTTTCCTGTGGTATTTAAAAGCTCTTTGGAAGATACACCATTCTCACCTCATCTGCTGTTTTCATCACCGAGACCTTTAAAACCCTGATTTATTGCACAGAGAAGATAATATTTTGCTCTTGACAATCAGAACACTGCATAGTTATCCAAACCGATGGATGTAAGGTGGGGCATGATGTCCCTGTTGAGCGTTCTAACCCCTTCCCCTCGCCTGCCTAACCTCCACGATCCTGGTTATATGTATGTTCACAATCTTCTAACCTCCATACACATCATTCCCTATACCCATTTCACTTACAATGTCCAACTTCGTTGAGAGGCCATATTAAGCCCCGGTTGATCGTGTGAAGCAGTTACGTGCAACTGACTTCAGTCCACTTCTCGCTGTAAATCTGTGAAACTACAACGTCCTCCACCAATCTAATAGGAAATCTTCTTTCATTTCGACTCGATTTTCTGTGGACAGTCCCTTGGGGGGGCTGCTTCCATTGCACCATTTATATGGAGCATGCACACCTGGCTGCACCTGTTTGTGGCAGGAGCACCGGTGCAGGCCAACGTGGCCCTGCATGATGGAGCATGAAATCAGGGCAAGGATAGCCCGTCAGCTAGATAATCAAATACTAATTCCACCAAAGAAGTTGAGGCTTTTGTCCACTTTTGAAAGTACCATATGTCTCTGTTGTTAAGTTGGCCCTACATTCGCTAGGTTATCGATTTGTAAACAGCTGATAGGAATCCTAATTATGGCCTTGTGGTCTACATTATACCCCATCTCTCAAAATGATCATGATGTCACATTCAAACAGCACATCCAACTTTCAATTTTGAAAACGTCTTGATGTACCCATTTCTGCCACGATGGGCACATTAGACATAACATCACTAACATAGAAGCTCTTTATAACCGGTGAACCGCACAGAATTTTAGGAACTTTGACCTTTTTAAGTCTGCAGGTTTCACCTTACATCGCACTGAAGGATCTCAGAGCAACATTTGTGGATTAGCAAAACAATCAAAGCAGATTTAGTCGATTCGACCTCCCACCAGGTGTCAAAACGATGCAATGATGGGCGGAAATGAAATTATTATAATTACAGCTGAACCTGTGCCCTTGCAGAGCACAAGCTGAATGGACTCTGAAACAGTCATTATGGTCATCACTTAATTGGTTGCCCTTCGTAGCCAAAGATGACAGTTCGCGTGTGACATCCGAACAACCTGAGAACGTGATTTGTTTACAGTGTAGGAACTGTTCAACTAAACAAAACAACACACTGAGATAGCAGGCAATGTAATCTGGTGTCAAGAAATATCCAAGAACACCGGAACATGTCTACGATCTGCAGTTTCGGGCAGGAATTTGTCTTCTGTTTTTAATCAGGGTGGTGGTATAACTCACCCACTTTCTACGAGACACTGTGAGATCTTCAACATTTACCAATGACCTTTGTTGGCAGATGGGTCCACTGGTTACTTTGTCCTTCCGATGGATTGTGCATATCTTGATTCATCGCCCAGCATGTGAAGCAGCACGAGGGTAGCAGTTTAAAATATATATATATATATATATATATATATATATATATATATATATATATATATATTTACAAGATCGAGACTCATTGAAGAGCAGACAGTGGGGCAGCAGGGTAACAGTTGGATGTAATAAGCAAGGTAATAAACCAACAGGAGAATGGAAGTGTGAGAGAGAGAGAGAGAGAGAGAGAGAGACAGACAGACAGACAGACAGACAGACAGACAGACAGACAAAAACCTCCAAGTAAGAGGGTTGCAGTTGGGAAGGGATTAATGGAGGTTATAAGGATAGTGGGTAAGGATGGGCAATAGCACGAGATGGTTGTGTACCACCTGCCTGAAGCCTTGGAAGGAAGAGTGAGAGTGAGCATCTTTTGCCAGCAGGTGGTTCCGCATCGGGTGTGAGAGCAACAGGCTTTGTGTTTGGGCGGCATTGTGCGAGATGCCAATATTGATGAGAGGTTTGGATTCCACAGATTCCAGTGGAGACAGATGTGAGGCTGGGGCGCTAACCCATTGGAAAAAAAACAGGGCTCTTCACATTGTTTGGAGCTCATTAATATACTCTAAACATGAAGATTTTAAGTAAAATTAAAATACCATTAAACAGTCATGTGAATGTAACAGACTCAACAAAACAAGACTGAGCTATGGAAAAAGGCCTTGTACTCTGATAGAGTGGGAATAGTTCTGATTTCTCATCTGAAGACTGAGAATAATGGAAGATATAATAAGAATAATGGAAGATATAATAAGAATAATGGAAGATATAATAAGAATAATGGAAGATATAATAAGAATAATGGAAGTGCCCAGTCTGCACTTGTTTTTGGAGGCCAACTTTTGCTGTAGGGTCATCCCGTCTGATGTCGAGGATGATCAATCCAAGAGACAGAACCTCTTCCAGTGGCTGGTCATGGAAATAGATAGATGGGTTAATTTGGAAATCCCTATGGAGTGGATCAAGGCTGAGCCGATGACATTTTTTCGGGATTGAAGGGCATGTTCCATTTGTCAGAACAGCATCTAATCATTTCCAGATCAGCAGAGAGTGACGCAGCTGCTGTCTGCCCATTAGTGGCCTAGAGTTTTGCACAACACAAGGTGGGGTCATTTGCAAAAAGGAACGGAGGGGTTTCTAGAGCATCAGAGAGGTCATTTATGTAAATGAGGAACAACGCTGAGTCCAACACTCAACCCTTGGGGCACCGCAACTTGAACTGGTAGAGGAGAGCAGAGGGTTCCATGGATAGCTGGTTCGAGATTACGTAGCTGGGTGTCCCAATGGTTGAGTTTATAGCCAAGTCAGGATTTGAACCCAGGCTCGACAATTCAAGGCTCGGCGACTCATTAATAACCTCAAATCAACTTGAGAATTTTCATGATAAAAAATGAACAAAGAACGTGTCTCCAGTGTGGACCTTTAATCCCATCAAGCACGGTTTTGTGAACGCAACAGATTGAACAACAAATGTCTCAACAATTTGGTTTGAACATTTGGATTGACTTCTCTTCCATCAAGTCCCCAGAAAACGTTCCAGTGTCTTTGGATGAACATCTAACTCATCGTAATGATTCATATACAGGTACAAAGAAAGGTAGACATACATACATACATAGGGGTCATGTGATCCATCATCTACATGTACACCCCGATTAACCTGATCTATCCATTTGTTTCTTCTGAGCACTGTCCTGTTGTCCCTTGGCTTACAACACCTGTTCCACTAGCAACTAGAACGGGCACTGGTAGAGCGCGTACCTATGTTGATCAGTTTACATTTGTATCCCACCGATAGGCTGTATCTGGATTCGGACATGAACCAAAATCTAATCGGCTTGTCGTTGTCACCTAACCAACTCATCCAGCACGTTTTGTCATAATCCATCCACAACTTTTTGAAACGTCATGCAATGTATCATTTTTGGCCAAAACTCTCAACGGTGGAAGAATCGCTTAAAAAACAATTCAAAACTTCTGCTATCTGGACCTTCACCAAAATCTTCACCAAAATCTTCACCAAAATCAAGTAAATTCGTTGTGGTCACACATCCAACCTGTCCACAAAATTTCGCCAGGATCCGTCCATAACTTTATGAGATATCCTGCTCACAGACAGACAACAGGGGTGAAACATAACTCCGTCCACCTTTGTATGTGGAGGTAATTGGCTTGGCAACGCACTAGTTAAGTGGTGAAAGCTCCAACGAAACGGTGATAGGGAACAGCTGGCTCAGCAAGCGATAACAAGCTGGTTGGTAATGGAACACCCGCCTGTCCCAAATGGCCGTCCATGGAGGTCCCACATCCAGGTACTAACCGGGCTCGACCTCTACTTACCTATTGAGGTCCAATGGGATCGGGTGCATTCAAGGTGAGAACCCCGAGAAAAGGCTTGAGAAGGTATTGTGCAGAAAATGGTAAATTCTGAACAGATTTGCAGCAATTATGGAAAACATTCCTTTTTTTAAAGTTCAGGAAATCCAGTGTTTCCACTGGGATCACCACGGACAATGACAGTGGATATGTCAGTCCAATACAGTGAGTGCTTAATGGATTATAATCTAAAATCGGATTGGCAGATATTTGTGTACATCATGTCGATGTCTGTCGGATTGCCAGATATCTGAAACTATTACATCTAAAAGGGATTGACAATTCGATATATGATGGAAGGATGGATTGTAATGAAGGCAATAATGGCTTGGCAGAGAGGTGTACACCATTGAACGGCAGATTGGAGCATGATGAATGGATGGATTGCAAGTGAAAACTGGATTGGTAGCAGGTACACGACATGCGGATTGCAATCAAAAGCTAAACAGACCTACAGTTTATTTCAAAGCTTCCTGAGACAATTGCGGAACATGGCAGGGATGAGAATTATTTTATTCGACAGCTGGCTTTGTTCGCTGAACTTGCAATCCGTAAGATGTGAGCTTGTCTGACATTTCATTCGGGCAATCAAACCCGAGGCTGAACAAACTACGGGCAGCCAACATCACATGATAACCTCCGAGAGATCGTCACGGTCTTGTTCGAGTCCAACCAAGCCACGTGGATGTACGCACGGTGGAAGGACCGTCGTGGGCCAATCCGTGCTGGAGCACCGCATACTCACTGGCACAATGGTGATTGTGACGTCATAGCCTTTGTGATGGAAGCTACCCAGATTGAAGCATTATAAGAGCAGATGTAGAAAATACAAAGGAATCGAGATGTCATTGAATTTGTTGACTCGTCTCGTCGACTGAAAGTGTCAATTGTTTATCAGGGCCACTTGTAGCCAATCGCAAATTGGGATGAGGGCCCTCCTGCGGTGATGGGAAATCAGGCGCCTACTTCCCAAAACTGCCCTCTTCGTGGCCGTCAAGATGCTCGGCACTCGTAAACATGTAATTTCACCGGCTGTCATGTCGTTGTGCCAGCACGTCAAAGGCATAGCCTGGAGTCTGTGCTGTCGTGACGTTCGAAACAGAAACCGTTCATTTGAAAAGATAAACACGGTGTCGGAGAATGGATATGGCGTTGCGAAAATGGCAGCAAAGCAAAGGTAGGAGTTTTTCTTCGTTACTTGAAGCTGCTGTGATTTTTCACAGGATCTTCTCATGAGGTTCTCATGAAATCCCATCAGGGGACCTTCGTAAGGAGAGGTGTTCGAAATTCGAAACAGCCTTCTTTAAACCAGGATTGCCAAAAATAGCATAAATCAAGCGAGGAATCCTGACAGCAACTCCCAGCTGAGTGAAATACGCAGATGGCAGGACACAGTCCAATGCAAATATATATGCATAATTAAGGGCCTTTGTGACTCGTTGGCGAAATCGCCATTTACCTCTTTGTTGGAACACAATCGTCCTGGAGCACGACACAAGAATAGCGCCCTACAGCTGTCCCTTGGTGTCACAGAATATGTGCTGTGTTTGAGATTGGATCACAAAGACCTGGACATGTAATGAACGCTCTTCCATAAAGCCTTGGATATGAAAAGACCGCACGATGGGATCAGAGGGATGGTGTCAGACTGGTGCCAGACAGGTGTCTGGAAATAGTTAATTCTGTGTGTTCCCATGGGATTCTCCTTGCACGTGATCAGCAAAAAGGAAATTGCATTTGCTTATTGCATTTATTTATTTCTTACTTCATTATCCCTGATGTAGCACAAGCACCCCTTTTATTTGTTGCTCCCTCTTGCTTGTTTGTATGCGTCACTGCTGCCCTTCTTGTTCACCCCTGAATCCTCCACTCCTCCACACCCCCCCCCTGCCCCCCCACCATGTAAGTCAGAGGTATCGCCATACTTGCAACAAGGTGTGCTCATGTCAAAAACTTAACATTGTACTATATATATATATATATATATATATATATATATATATATATATATATATATATATATATATATATATATATATATATATATATATATATATATATATATATATGTTGTTACGTCTGTGGAAATTCGCAAAGCACCATATGGGTCCTTAGATCAGTTATGCCGATAAGTTTGTGTTCAGATAGATTTCCCCACCGTTGTCTAATGGGCTTTATTCGTGTTGCCCGGGCTGTGATCTTTGAGTTAGCCGTTTTTCTTTTACTATCGTTATTTTGGACCAACCACCACACCAACCACCTTCTCCACCATGCCAACCACCAACCACCTTCTCCACCACGCCAGCCACCAACCACCTTCTCCACCATGCCAACCACCAACCAACTTCTCCACCAAGCTAACCACCAACCACCTTCTCCACTACGCCAACCACCAACCACCCTCTCCACAACCGCCTTCAACAGGAACAACATTGCCTCACCTTCATCTCTGAAGCGACGCCATCTTTGCTCCAGCCATGGCGAGTCCGCATCGAACGGCATCTCTGCAGGCAGATGTGGGGGTCCGCTCGCTGCGCGGGTCGGTGATCTCACGCACGTCCGCTCTGTGCAAGCTTCGTCCGAGATTCGGATCAAGAGATCGAGAGGGGCAGAGCCAGTAGGAGTCAGAGTTGAGAGTGCAGAGATCAGATCTCGTCTCTCGGGCCCTATAAAAGGCCGAGCGGAACGCCAGTCTGAAGTCAGTCGCTGGAGTATCTGTCGGGGTTCGGAGCGCCTGGAGCCTGAAGCCTGCAATTGGTGGAGAAGCAGAGGAGAGCGGAGGAGACGTGAGCATGACCAAGCCTGCTGTGCCGTGCGGAGCTGCATGTTCGTGTGCGAGCCGGAGAGAGCTCGCCAATCAGCACCGAACGGTCTGAGGTGATCGGGCTTCGGAACGGTCCGAGCATCGCTGAGGGACGGACGGGTTCTTGAAGAGAGCATCAACTCAAAAAGAGCGAAGACCTGTTCGTTCCTCTCAGGCGTTGCCGGCTGGGGCCCGAATCACCAGGCCGCGGCCGAGCCGCGGTTACGCTAGCTGCCATGGGGACGGAATGTCATGGGTCACCCCAGTGTGGAAGGCAACCTACGCGGCCTCTTGGAGCTCCTTCGGTCCTCAAAGCTCCATGACATAAAGACCCCGAGAGGTCCAGCCTACCCCCTTGTCTTTGAGGGGGTTTTTCCTTGCTTTTCTTTGTATGAAAGTTGTGGCACCGAGTCCGTCAGGTAAAACTGTATAAGTGACTGTACGTACATAATAGATAAACGGTCGTAGTTCCTTTGCATTGTGTTTGGCTGTATAATTGCATGCGTGCTTCCCCCATTCATTGCATGACTGCTTACGTGCTTATGTTGTTGTTGTTCATCTTTCGGCTGCTCCCGTTTGGGGTCGCCAGAGCGGATCATCCGTTATGATCCGCATACTGATTTGGCACAGGCTTTACGCCGGATGCCCTTCCTGACGCAACCCTGGTCACCTCTTACGACACAGAGATAAGGATTGGGTTTCGCCTTGATTCCGGGATGCCCTACACCCTTTCATAGCATGGCCCAGTGCAGAGCACCCGTCCTCTAGCGATCCTCCAACTCAAGCCTCCAAGTAGCTGGATTACAGGCGCACGCCACTACGCCTGGTTGCTTACGTGCTTATGTGTTGTTTGGAAATAAATGTGCTTCTTTAAATATTTGGGCCTCGGAAAATATTTCCACCCTCGGAAAATAGTGGGCTTTTAAATAGCCGATAATAGAATCGGGTCCAGCGAGGCCTCGCGATAATACCCCACTCGATTATCCCAAAACGGAGCGAGCTGCTTAAGTGGCTCGTGTCCAAGCAGGCCTCGCTGAGGTACAATCTCTCGGTAATCTACCCGCGCGAATAATTAGGTAAATCGATTATTTTGCGATCGGACCCTGTAGCACGGGTAGAGTGCGGACAAGGTTGTGGTGCGCTTGGAGCACACCCGTGACTGGTTTTAGGCGTTGTTCCGGAAAGTCACGACTGAATTGTCCGTCCGGTGGGCGTACGGCCACGATTCGGCTAAAAGCGGCTGTTCGCACGCCGGTGGGCGAGAATTCGTAACACTGGTGTCAGCGAGCGGGAAACAAACTCTCCTGTCTCCAAACAAAATTAACGGGAATGGGATCCAGGGGTATGCGAAGCAACCCTCCATTCCCCCAAAATACGAGCTTTAAATTATTACCGAGAAGCAAAATGGCATTTCAAGGCGAACAGGGCCAGGAGGGATTAGGTATGAATTTAGAAATGTGAGAAATCATGGCCCAGGACGAAATGACCATGCAGAACATGCCTGTTATGCAGGTTGAACACCCCCCACAAATGAACCCAGAGCCCAAAATGGGCGCGGCGGTGTATGACACCCCCCCCCTCCCCTCCTCCGTCAAAATCCCTCCACGATCCCCAGCGAAACTGCGACCGATGAGGATGGATCGGTTGCCTTGAGCGGAATAGCCCAGATATTGGCAATGCTGGCAGAAATGAAAACAAATGCACTCGAAGCGAAAAACGAAATGAAAACATGCGCAGGAAATGAATGAGAATATGCAAACACTGCGGGGTGAAATGCAGCGCGTGGGTCGATGCCTGCAGGCGGGCAGAATGGCAATTGCGAGGAGCGAAACGCGGGCAGTGGAGCTCAAAATGGCGGCACCACGTGGCGGTATGGCCGAACCGACAAGAGGGAGTGTGGACTGTGTCGGCCCCTGCGGTGGAGACGGGTGAGGACAAACTAATTCGGGAGACGCGTTGGGCGAGAATCATGCAGGTTACAGAGAAAGTGATGGTGACACAGAGGGAAAAATTAAAAGGGGTGACTGAGACATGTAAGAGACACGTGCAGACGAGGAGATAATAAAGGAGAAAACTGAAATGATAACAGAGACAAAGAAGGAAATAAAAGTATTGGCAGAGACACGAAGGGAGACGCAGGAATTAAAAGAAATAACAGAGACACGGGAGATAGAAACGGTAGGGGAGAGACTACACGATAAAGACGGGGTGAAAGACGAGCACGCACATATGGAAGTAGTGGAGGACAATGAGGGGGAGCTCGGGGAATGTGTCGTGACCCGGTGCAAGCAGCCGGATAGCCTCCTTATGGAACAAGGGGAGACGCTATGCTCACTTGAAGCTGATCACGACCAGGTGGGTCTGGTCGAGCTTTGCGAGGCAGAGGGGCTGAGTGCTGTTGACGGGTACACACGGAGATTGGGGGGTATGAAGGCCCCGGGAACCCTTGTGATGTCGCGAATCCCCATTGTGAATGTCCCGGTGTGTGTTCACGAGTGTGGCAAAATGCGTGCTGAAAAGCGTGCATAGCAGGGGTAAAAGGCTGTGTGTTAGAAGAACAGCGAGCGTAAGTGAAAAGGTGTGTGTGAGAGCGACACCAAGTGTGGATGAAACACCGTGTGTGGATGGAAGCGCGTGTGTGGAAGAAGCACGATGTGTGAGTAAAATGGTGTGTGTGGTTGCGAGTGTGCCGAAATGCGTGCCTTCCAGCACGCCGTGTGTGTATGAAACACCGTGTGTGGATGAGACCACGTGTGTAGAAGAAGCACGATGTGTGGAAGAGACAGCGTGTGTGAGTAAAATGGTGTGCGAGGTTGCGAGTGTGGTGAAATGCGTGCTTTCCAGCACGCATTGTGTGAGTGAAACCCCCTGTGCAAGTGGAAGGCCGTGTGTGAGTGGAACCACTTGTGTGAGTGAAATGGCATGCGTGAGTGAACGGCCGTGTGTGAGAGGAACTGCATGTGTGAGGTCACTGTATGTGAGGGAGATGGCGGTTGGCATGTGCGAACATGCAACCGCATGTCCTGGTGAGAGTGCTATCTCAAGGTGTGTGAGCGTCGTGGCACGTGGGAGCTTGTGCGCGAGAGTGCGACGAAGATGGTGCCTGACAGTGGACAAAGGCCGAGTAGCGGCCGTAGCTGTGTTGGGAACGTGCCGGGTTTGCACGGCAGCGCGCGGGGGGTCTGTGCTGTGCGATGCACGAGGCCACCACGTGCGCGCCTGCGCAGGTGAAATCCGGTCCAGAAACGCACGCGGTGGATTAGCCGATCCCGCGGACGGACAGAGGGTAGGCTGGATATGGATTAGGACCGGACGGGTTCTCCACGCGAGCTCGTTTGTAAAGCTCCGATGAGCAGAGCACATGTGTTCACGTGGGGAACCCCTTGAAACGCGAGGCTTGTTTTGAATGCGCAGGGTGACGTCGTGGCTGCATGGTTGGAATCCGGCAGAAGGGAAATCCCTGCCGGATGGTACCGTCCGAGGAAGGAACGAGGTGCGCGGAGTGCATGCAGCTGCCATGACGTCACGGGAAGGAGCACAGGTTGCGAGTTGCCGCGCTGGTGCACGCATATATTAAAAAAAAAGCAAGCCTCGCTTCGTGTGAACAGGATTCCCTGGGCAAGGGGTGGAAGTCCCCTGCCCGGGCACAGGAAGGAACTAGTCAGGGGAAAGGGATAGTGATAGCGAGACCGGCTCCATGGGGCAGGGATAAGTCCTCATGGAGCCTGTGGAATGGATTAGTTAGAGGGATTCAGTTTAGATTTAGGATGGGAAATGGAAAATGATATTTGAGGACAGAGACAGACTGTGAGTGTGTAGTGGGGACGTAGCCTAGCTACGTAGTGTTAAATGGAATGTGCTATATTGTAAGGGATGACGAGGGAGCACGAGGTAGTTAGGGGCTGCAGTGAGAGGAATGCAGTGATCAGCGATGGAGTGAAAAGAAGTGGAAAATGTACTTCGTGAGTGAGTGAGGGCTAGCGGGCCTGAGTGAATGGAATGAATATGGAATGCATGGTGCGATGAGTAATTGGGGGGAGGAGTGATTCCCACCCAAGGGACCCCATGGCCGATGTGAAGTGAGTTAGTGGGTTAGTTAAATTTACAAAATAGAGGTCGTTTTGCTGTTGGTGGGAACGTAGGCTCGAAACCCATTTGGAGGGGTGCAGGAACCCTCTTGATGGGTTGGGAGCGTGGCTGCGAATGGTGAGTATCGCTTAGTAGGTACCCCGGGCACCGGGCTAGTTGGCCGCGGTAGGCCAAGGGCGATGGGGGGCCGGGATAGTGTTGTGGGCACGAGTGGGCCCGTTTGATGCGGGGCCCGGGGCGCCTTTGGCCGCGTGGGCAGTGCATTGGGCACGGGCGCCCAGGGAAGGGGGCCCAGGGCGCCAGCCTGCCACGTGAGCATTTCAGGGGAGTAGCCAGGGAGGGCACTCCCCAGTGTTTAGGGAGCTGGTAGGCTCGGAGGCAGTTGCAAGGCCCGGGGGTGTCATAGTTGGAGAATCGGCAGAGGGTAGTTCCTGCCAAGGGAGCCACGCATCCCAGCCATGAAACCGTGCGAGGGCACGAGGGAAAATTTGAGGGCGAGGCCCAAAATTGTGAGGGCACCAACACAGGCCACGGGAATCTTGGTTGTTAGAACCAGCAGTTTAAGCGAGAGGCACTTTTGGAAAGCCCCGGGGTAGTTTAACGTTAATAAATGTTAGGGTAGTTAGGCAATGTACCCCTCCGCACCATCCATCCCTTCGCTCTCATTGTGGGCCGCTGGACTCACCTTGGGGTAGTAGATCGCTGAGATCTGAGGAGGCCATTCTGAGGCTTCATTGGCCCTCGACACAGAACACTAGCTCTCCCTTATTCCCCTCCAGGAAGGGAACGTAGGGGTTGGGAGTAGGCTAGGAGACACGATAGGTTAGCCGGACAGAGACAATAAAGGGGGTTAGGGAGACAAATTATAATAGGGGAAATAAAAATAAAACAAAAACAAAAAAAAAGTTGGGGCTAAATTTGTGTTATGCAAAACTTAGGGGGTGGGTATGGACAGAGACAAGCAAAGGCGATAGGTTGGGAGGGAGACAGTAGGGTAGGTCCGAGTCCGCCTTCCGAGTGGCCAGCACCACCACACTCCCTCCACACACCTGCAGGACAAGACAAATGGGCCATCAGTTCACCTGCCGGCTGTTTTTTCTGCAAGGCCTGTGCCGGTCAGTT
Organism: Eptatretus burgeri; assembly: GCF_056783735.1. NCBI lineage: Eukaryota > Metazoa > Chordata > Myxini > Myxiniformes > Myxinidae > Eptatretus > Eptatretus burgeri. The sequence goes on from NC_140964.1 coordinate 50,410,503, forward strand.
CACCTGCCGGCCTGTTTTGCTGCAAGGCCTGTGCTGGTCAATTCACCTGCCGGCTGTTTTTACTACAAGGCCTGTGCCGGTCAGTTCACCTGCCGGCTGTTTTTGCTACAAGGCCTTTGCCGGTCAGTTCACCTGCCGGCCTGTTTTACTACAAGGCCTGTGCCGGTCAGCTTCACCACCGGCCTGTTTTGCTACAACGGCCTTGTCTTTCCTTGCCATGCCTTGTCTGCCTGCCTTTGCCTTGACCCCATGCCGCTAGCCCTTGTTGTTTGCCTTTGCCCCCATTTCTGTCCATTACCATGTGCTCCACGATCATCGCGTGAGCTGCAGGGACTGCCCTGTAGGCAGCCGCACCACGGACTGCATTGGCAGCCCGTGCACCGTGTTGTCCATCCATCCATCCATCTGCTCAGTTGCTTGTGTTTGCTTGAGTCAGTACCATTCACTGTTCTGCAGGGATTGCCTTGCAGGCAGCCACACACGGGGACTGCATTGGTGCAGCCCGTGCACCGTTTGTGTTCACTGCGCTCATTCAAGGGTTGGGCCAAGGACTGCATTGGTGCAGCCGGCCACATTCCCTGTCACCTGCAATTGTTCCATGAGCCAGACACTGCGTGTGAGTAGCCTGGCTCCCTGCTTTTCTTTTCCCGCAGAGTCCATAAGTCCTGGGCCATGATTTAGTGTACAATTTATAAGTTAAGGATAAGGTTAAGGAAAATTATACATGAGTTGCTTCCCCCTGCATGTGTGTCTTAGCGCCGGCAATTTAGTTAAGTCGGCTGCATGAGTGAGTTTGTTTAGTTAGTTACTCAGCCCGGAGGTTATTTATTTTTGGGACACGAATACACTAAATGTCGCACTCAGGGATCCGAAGATAAAATGTACTAGGGGAAGCTTACACATGATGGCACACGAAAATTCGACGACTCGTAACGAGTCTAAAAAGGGGAGGGGGTAGTGTTACGGCTGTGGAAATTCGCAGAACACCATATGGGTCCTTAGATCAGTTGTGCTGAAAAGTTTGTGTTCAGATAGATTTCCCCACTGTTGTCTAATGGGCTTTATTCGCGTCACCCGGGCTGTGATCTTTGAGTTAGCCGTTTTTCTTTTACTATCGTTATTTTGGACCAACCACCATGCCAACCACCAACCACCTTCTCCACCACGCCAACCACCAACCACCTTCTCCACCACGCCAACCACCAACCACCTTCTCCACCATGCCAACCACCAACCACCTTCTGCACCACGCCAGCCACCAACCACTTTCTCCACCATGCCAACCACCAACCACTTTCTGCACCACACCAGCCACCAACCACCTTCTCCACCATGCCAACCACCAACCACCTTCTCTACCATGCCAACCACCAACCACCTTCTCCACCACGCCAACCACCAACCACCTTCTCTACCATGCCAACCACCAACCACCTTCTCCACCACACCAACCACCTTCTCTACCATGCCAACCACCTTCTCCACCATGCCAACCACCAACCACCTTCTCCACCACACCAACCACCTTCTCTACCATGCCAACCACCAACCACCTTCTCCACCACGCCAACCACCAACCACCTTCTCCACCATGCCAACCATCAACCACCTTCTCCACCACGCCAACCACCAACCACCTTCTCCACCATGCCAACCACCAACCACCTTCTCCACCATGCCAACCACCCTCCCCACAACCGCCTTCAACACGAACATCGCCTCACCTTCATCTCTGAAGCAACCCCATCTTTGCGTCAGCCACGGCGAATCCACATCGAACGGCATCGCTGCAGGCAGACGTGGGGGTCCGCTCGCCGCGCGAGTCGGTGATCTTGCGCACGTCCGTTCTGTGCAAGCTTCGTCCGAGATTCGGATCAAGAGGGGCGGAGCCAGTAGGGGTCAGAGTTGAGAGTGCAGAGATCAGATCTCATCTCTCGGGCCCTATATAAGGCGGTGCGGAACGCCAGTCTGAAGTCAGTCGGTGGAGTGTGTGTCGGGGTTCGGAGCGCCTGGAGCCTGAAACCTGCAATCGGTGGAGAAGCTGAGGAGAGCGGAGGAGACGCAAGCACGACCAAGCCTGCTGTGCTGTGCGGAGCTGCATGTTCGTGTGCGAGCCGGAGAGAGCTCGCCAACCAGCACCGAACGGTCTGAGGAGATCGGGCTTCGGAACGGTCCGAGCATCGCTGAGGGACGGACGGGTTCTTAAAGAGAGCATCAACTCAAAAGAGCGAAGACCCATTAGTTCCTCTCAGGCGTTGCCCGCTGGGGCCCGAATCACCAGGCCGCGGCCGAGCCGCAGTTACGCTAGCTGCCATGGGGACGGAACGTCGTGGGTCGCCCCAGCGAGGAAGGTAACCTGCGCGGCCTCTTGGAGCTCCTTCGGTCCTCAAAGCTCCATGACATAAAGACTCCGAGAGGTCCAGTCTACCCCCTTGTCTTTGAGGGGGTTTTTCCTTGCTTTTCTTTGTATGCAAGTTGTGGCACCGAGTCCGTCAAGTAAAACTGTATAAGTGACTGTATGTACATAATAGATAAACGGTCGTAGTTCCTTTGCATTGTGTTTGGCTGTATAATTGCATGCGTGCTTACCCCATTCATTGCATGACTGCTTACGTGCTTATTAGGCCGTGGGCTCTCCGCCGCGATCGTTCCCTTTTGTTCCGTGAAAAGGGTGCGACTTATTTTCACTCACAATTTGGTCTAAATGATATTTGCTGTAACGTGTAAAAAGTTCTCCATGTGAACAACGCCCAAGTCTGAGCATTAATTAGAAGTTACACGCACTATTTTTCAAAGTGTAATCGGCGATTAACTGCTTACGTTGGCCGAGAAGTCGGCCAGCTGGCGTAGCAATATCAGCTGCAACCAATCAGCAGCAGTATTTTTGTAAACACGGGTACTACTTTTACTGTCATGGCGGAGCTTCCACGTCGGCCTTAACTTAGTGACGTCCCGAGCACAATCCCAGGAGAAGTCACCTCCATGGTGTGTTTTGCATCCGTCATCGGTACAAGAACACAATGTATGTCCATTTACTGAGCTTAGATGGTGTAAATATCACGAGTGCTTGGGAGAATGGCTCGATTTACCCGGGGAAAGTGGTGACATCGCCCGGTCGCGTTATCACAGCCATGCTGGCATTGACTTCACCGATATTCCACCGAGTGCTGGTTACCATCCGACGTGCTACAGACGGTTCACCAATAAAAAGAGACGGCTTGCGAGTAAGAAACGATGCTTGCATGTTTTTGAGGGAGCCACTGAAGTATCTGCAGTAGATGCTTCTGGTCAAAAGCCTGGTGTGCTGTCATCACCAAAGAAGAGTCTGCGATCAAGATCGGCATTGCCAATCTCTTCACAAGGCCATATCCTCCCACGTATTTGCATCATTTGCAAGAAAGAGTCACATTATCCTAACCGAGTCCATGAGCCAAAGCGTGATAAACTAGTTAAAGCTGAAACACTCACAGCAGGTACGTACCTAGCTATTTGTTGAGCTGAATCAAATTTGATCATTTTGATTTGCCATTCTGTCTGTGTACGACAAGTTTGTTGAAGAGCAAAGGAAGTTTCATCCCACCTTCGATTTCTGGACGTCATACTTGGAGATGGTGACTATATTGCTCCTTTTCATTCGAGCCCCTTGGGAATCCAACTGGGAGCTCCATCTCACTGCAACCAGATCTATGTTGCCATGGTTTTTTTCGTACGATCGAGTACATTATTCCCGATATTTGACGGCTTATTGGGTTGAAATGATTGGCCTTCCGGAGACCCGTCCTCAGTGCTATGCCGAACTTCGTGAACGTGGTCAGTGGACAGTCCAACGACAAGACCAACATGGTTTTGCCTCTATAGTTTGCGACCAGGCTATCGAGCAGACTGTCAACCGTGATTCGAAAACATCAACAGGAATCACCAACTTCAGCCTTGATAGAGCAGTCGTTCACTGCTGGATCCTTTCACAGAATGAACGTGCGGCTATAGCCCGACAATGTCAGACCCGAGCGGGTAGTCATTCTGAATCACGTCGTCGGAAGGATTTGGATACAGCTCGTACAATAAGGGATGAGAGACACATACAGAACCTCATGTCTACCACCACCTCAATGATGGATCCTTTCTATCCGAAAGCTGACTTGGAAAGCATTAGTTCTGGGATCATTGCAAGCCCCACTGTGAAGCATGATTTCCTCAATGCCTATGAAACCAGTGAGCATTTACTCTGCGGTTTTATGGAATCCCGCTTGTTGACGAACACTGTCGATTTCTACTCCATCCTCAAGGCTCAGAAGCTCAAAGCTTTCACTACACAAGTGAAAAGTACTTCGAGGGTAACATCTAAGAAAGAAATTACCCTGAAAGCTGATCGTAATTTGTTCGCACGACTGCTGATCATTGGTCAGACGCGGCAACTCGACATGCGAGAGGTACTTTCATATTCGCTAAGTCCTGTCTCGCTTCCCCTTGCCAGTGCGGATGGTAGTCTTGCAAAAGCCAATAAATCCGCGTTGATGGATTTGATGGAGCGTAGGGTAGACAATGTCCTTGCTCTTTCAATGCCTCACGACCCTGCTGTTATATTCGATGGCATGGCTGTGATTCAGGGACTTGTCCGTATACCGGAGACATTTCTCAACGTGGCTCAAAATATCCAAGCTGCCCTCATTAAAATAATGGTGAGTTTTGGCAGCTCTAGGATAGATTTTGTGTGTGATCGATACCCTGACATCTCAATCAAAAATGCTGAGCATTCTCGACGAAGTACCCAAGGTGCTTAAGTACCCAAGTACAATCTAGTTAAGTACCCAAGGTACTTAACTAGATTGTTGTACGGCTCCGATCAAAAAGTCCCAGGTCAGTGGAAGAAGTTTCTTGCCAGTGGTAAGAATAAAGAAGCACTGATTGATTTTCTCTTCACCACTTGGCGGTCAACCAGTCTGCCTAACCTAGGGCGTGATTACAGCATTTATGTGACACATTCTGACCAGTGTCACGTGCTGAAAGCGACATCAGGTGAGATATGTGTAGAGTTAGTGGATGAGTTGCAGTGCAATCACGAGGAAGCGGACACCCACCTCATGCTCCATGCAAAGCACGCCGGTTCCAGCTACCGTTATATTGTCATTCACAGTCCCGATACTGACGTCGCAGTGATCGCTGTTGCACTCGGTGCGCAAATACAGGCGAATTTGTTTTTTTTCAACTGGCGTGAAAAATCACGCCCGTGTGATCGACATCGGACGCATCAGAAGTAACTTAGGGGAGGAATTGTCTCAGGCTCTCGTTGGATTTCACATCCTGACCAGATGCTACTCGACAAGTTGTTTTTATGGTAAAGGAATAAAGAAGACCTTTTCAGCCATGTCCTAAAACGAGACTTTCGTGCGAGGCTGCGCGAGGCTGGGGTCCGATTTCGATATAGCAGCAGAAACCGTGACTTCATTGGTGAGGTTCGTTTGTGCTATTTACGGTCAAGAGTCAGCAGCGGATGTGAATGACGCAAGATACAGAGTATTTTGTTTGGCTTCGTCACCAGGAGAACAGTCTATGACACCCTGCACCAACAAATTCTGCGTGCTAACTATCAAGCCGCCATACATAGACGGGCGCTATCCCCCTTGATCAATGCTCCTACTCCATTTGGCCATGGCTGGCAAATGACAGGGACGAATTGTCAATTCTGTGGATGACACAGGACCCTGCCCCAGAAATGATCTTGCAGGTAGTAAAATGTCAAACTGCAAAACAGGAAAGTGTTCGTGTCACTCCTCTATCTTGTCCTGCACAGATATATGCAAGTGTCGGAATTGTGAGAATAGTTCGAAAACACCGACCGAAGAATTATTCGAAGGGGGGAATCAGCAGGACGACGACGCCGATGATAATGCTGATGACGTTTTTAGATGAAAATAACTAATGCGCGGATTCAGTATAACTAATGTCACATACCACAGCTTTTCGTCGACATCCATCTTCCCAGTCCTTCCAGTAATAATCTAGTCGTGGCATGGCATTTCGGTTATGCAATTTCTTGATGTAGCAGCTATTGTCTCTATGACAAATAAGGTTCATTATCCATTCACTTAAGGCTCAGTAAACAAATCCCGAGGACCAATAAGGTTCCACCTTGCCATTGCGAGATATTGATAATTTTTGATTTTGTTTCCCACCGATGTGTGAATTTCCATTCGTGTTTCAGTGAGATTGACAGATTGTGATACATGGCTTAATCAGTCATAGGAAGATAATTAAGAATTAATTAGTAATTTTGTGAAGATGATTCTGTGTAGTCTTCCCTTAGCAGAATGTGGTGTAGGTTAGTTAACAGCTTCGCTGTTCACATTTCCATTTCTGTTTGCACTGAAAGTGTATAAGATGAGAATGTTATCCGTCTTTTAATGACTAAGTGCCTAATTACTGTCAGAGTATGATGGCGATAATCCATGAATGTTAAGTAAGCAGGTGGTTGTATCCGTACGCGCAGTTTCAAATCTCTAGGTCAGTCGATGTGGAAGATGAAGCCTTGTCAATATCGAGATAATTCATGATAATAAAAAGATTTGATCGCGCTCGGGCTAAAGTAACGATTTGCATTGTTTATATTTTCCACATTGGCCACCCCAGGACCACGATATTTCCTAAAGAGGAAGATAGTAGAACGTTCTGTGGTCTTCAGTCATTTCAGACATCTCGGTCGGTATTGGAGGTAGATACAGGCTCGTAAAAATGAAGGAATTCCTCAAAAATTGCTTTTTTTTCTGAATGATGCACCTTGTTACAGTTTTCATTATCTTGACAATAAAGTGTTTACATGGTCGATACTTCTGATTCGTGAGCTATGTTGTTGTGTCTGACGCCCCCGTAGAGTTGAGGCTTGGGAGATGTATATTCGCCGAGATATACGATCGGCAAAATGGGGAAAAACGCCAAAATGTCACTTTTCGCACCCTGGCGACCAACTTCGACAGCTCACTGTGCCTTATTGGGCTAAGATCTCGTGGACAACTTTTGTCCTAATGTCTACCATACACGTGTCTACAAGTAGCCCAAAGTTCACCTCGCACCGCTTCCTCGGAACGAAAAGTGTTTTTAGGGCCTTTTCATAGGAACTGCCCACGGCCTATATGTGTTGTTTGGAAATAAATGTGCTTCTTTAAATGTTGACCTGTTCGTCGCGTCATTTTTCCCCAATTGAACTGCCATCTTGCCCTCAGAATAATAGTGGGCTTTTAAATAGCCGATAATAGAATCAGGTCCAGCGAGGCCTCGCTATAATACCCCGCTCGGTTATCCCAAAATGGAGCGAGCTGCTTAAGCGGCTCGTGTCCAAGAAGACCTCGCTGAGGTACAATCTCTCGGTAATCTTCCCGCGCGAATAATTAGGTAAATCGATTATTTGGCGATCAGACCCTGTATTGCACGGGTAGAGTGCGGACAAGGTTGTGGTGTGCTTGGAGCACACCCGTGACTGGTTTTCGGCATTGTTCCGGAAAGTCGCGACTGAATTGTCCGTCCGGTGGGTGTACGGCCGCGATTCGGCTAAAAGCGGCTGTCCGCACGCCGGCAGGCAAGAATTCGTAACAATATATATATATATATATATATATATATATATATATATATATATATATATATATATATATGTGTATATATATATATATATATATATATATATATATATATATATATATATATTTTTTTTTTTTTTTTTTTGCAGTTCTGCGAAACCGCATGCCTCTAAGGCAATGGCACCCAACATACAGTAATTTCGTTAGTCTTCGTGCAGTCAGACCATCCCCTCATATCTCATGGGTTAACGGGAGGAAGTGCATTGCGTGGGTCTTATGTTATAGCTAGGTATAATTATATCACAATGTTCTATTCTGATTTCCATTCCAACCCATTCCTTTTATCCATGGTACAAATCAAATCAAACGCGCAAACAAATACCCGCGCAACCTCCCGTGGCTTGGAACCAACAAACTTACTCCACTACAAACACAACACACTGCCCGGCCCATGCACTTTCATTCAAATCTGCACACCAATTTCCAACGATATCTCACCTTGCTCACCCCTCGCTCATCAAAAACTCAACCACCAACATCTCCTACAAACGGGAAAAATATTCCCGCACCTCATCGAACCTCTGTGTCAATACAATTTGCCACTAAACAGTGGTACTCAGACCGTGTGATGTGGGGACAAGCAACAGACATTAACAGCACCAACTGCGTTTCGACGGGGATGCACCGAATGGGCACATGGGATTGATACGACCCTTGTCCAGTCGCCAGAACACGGCAGGACGGACGGCGATTGGGGGAGGGGGGCACGGGAAGAGCGGTCCGGGAGTCCGGTACGGAGCTCTGGCCGTGTTGTGCCAGATGTGTGAATGAGACCACTTACATCCCCATGAGCCTGGCAGGGCGTGGCTAGGCCCAATAGAGAAGTGGGATTCGGGTTGTCACCCTACCCTTTGCCCAGGGCTTATAAAAGGCAGATCGGGCAGCCGTCCGCCCTCTTTTTCGCCTGTCTGCCTCGCCCTCTCCTTCGCCTCTCTGCTTCATCCTCTTCTTCACTGCTCCTCGTTGTCAGCTCATCGCTGGATCTACACTCATGGTTGGTGTGCACAGACATTCTTCTGGGACCAGTGCAGAGCACACATTTCCATGAGCCTCGGCAAAGTGACTAAGCGGGAGGTAACGCGCTGACTCGAGGCGGGAACGCTCAAGCAGAGCATCCCACGGAGGTACATGCTACCCTCACAAACCTATGCATGACTAGGCTAGGAATCTTTTGCCTCACACATCTTCTCTCCTCTCTCTCTCCCTTTCCACCCCTCTATCTCGTCCCATTTGGACGCACAAAAGAGCATCCTACCGATTCGTAATCACAGTTTCCTCTGGCACGACACAGCACCCCCCCCCATATTGCCCCACACCACACCTCCCACTCCCACACCTTAGACACCAGTATTTCTCCCTCCTACCTCCCCAAGTGTCCTGGGTTGCGTTGGTCGGCTGACCGTGACAGATATTGTGAGGCCGTTAGTCCCTCAACTGCTGTCCTTTCTGGTAATCTCATCGTGTGTGTGTGTGTGTGTGTGTGTGTGTGTGTGTGTGTGTGTGTGTGTGTGTGTGTGTGTGTGTGTGTGTGTGTGTGTGTGTGTGTGTGTGTGTGTGTGCGTGTGTGTGTGTGCGTGTGTGTGTGTGTCTCTCGTAGCAAAAGTTAAGATTGTAGAAGTGATAACGGGATAAGTCTGCTCTGTGTCTACTTTTGTAAATTGTTTGCCTTTTATCACACCCCATGAATTCCTTGCTATCCCTGCTGTACATAATAATAAACCCATTTATTGTGTCACATACCCTTCTTCGCTTGATTGTAAATAAATGCTTTGTATAGAAATGTTCCCAGTTCATTTTCGCCTTTTCCTTCATTGGTCCAGCATGATTCGTATCCGAGCCTAGCCGGGTTGTTATCCCCTAACGATCTGTTTTTCTAGCCGGTACGTCCTTGGGCAGTTACACTCGGCTGCATCTGATCCGGTGAGATTATCCAGTGTGAACAAGGCGTACCGAGGGTGTGTCCCCCGGTAATTAGATCATGTGATCATTAGGTAAACGGTATTCATTGGATGGAGGACCCTAAGTCACGTGGTCGAGTTATTGGCGTTCATGGTTGATTAGCGACCAGCCACGTCACAAAGTTATTCGTGTGTGATGGCCTGTGATTCCGGAGAATCTGGTGGGAACCCGAGGTAGCTGCCCCCCCCCCCTTAAGGGTCTTCTCGCCCCCGACCCCAGGTCCGCAACTAAATAATATGTATGTATATATGTATGTATGTATATATGTATGTATGTATATGTATGTATATATATGTATATATATATATATATATATATATATATATATATATATATATATATATATATATATGTATATGTATGTATGTATGTATGTATATATATATATATATATATATATATATATATATATATATATATATATATGTACAGGTAGTCGTCGACTTACGACCATGATTGGTTCCGACCAATCAGTCGTAAGTCGGACAACCTTTATTTATTTATTTTTAAATATTATACTGTATAATGATACAATAGTCATCTGTAAGTCATACTGTATTTTATTAACATTTTCTTTGTTCAAGTCAAACACTGCACTACAGTACAATTGGTTTAATACGGTACTGTATTTGCAAAAACATTCAAAAATACAAAACATGTTATATTATTGGTCACTCATGCTTGGCTGTGGATCGTCCATGTTATCTGCTCGGGCAGCGCTCGAGGTATCCGGAGTTGTTTTTTTTTTGTAAACATGGTGAGCTTTGTTTGAATGGTTTGTTTCTTTTTCTCCTCGTAAATTTCACGATACCGGTGAAAAACATTGTGTGAAAAAAATAAAAAATAAAAAATATATAAAGTTTGTCGTCGTTGTAAAGTCGAACAGTCGTAAGTCGCACAGGCCATAAATCGACGAATATATATATATATATATATATATATATATATATATATATATATATATATATATATATATATATATATATATATATATATTTTATGAAGACCCACCCACATCTCTCTTCTGTGAATGGAGGGAATAGCCAATCCACTCTCACCGAATCAACTGAACCCAGGTGACTAGGATTATATAAATAATTTATCACTCCCACACTCCTCCAGCTGACGAAGCTGCATAAAGCAACCCAAGAAGACCTACACAAGGTAAGCACTACACTGTTTTGAACCTTTCCCAGAGTTCCTCAACAACTATAAAGACATTCACACAATGTGCACACATGAGAATACCAATGCTATACCCCTCCCCCCCCCATCAGCGACCAGACCGGTTTCACCACTTATTGGTGAATCATCAGCGACAGCGTAGACTGGAATGCTTGTTTGAAGATCGGAGATGTTAACGATTCCTGTGGAACAAACGGTTTCCTGCTTGGAGCACGGAGGACCAAGGGGACTCATGTTTTTGTAATGTAGAAAACACGTGAAGACGTCAAATGGCTCAGAAATCGTGCATTATCAAATATATTTTGCTTTGAAACTCACAAAGAGAAACATTTAACCTTTGCAAAGCAAATCTGATAACCAAATGCTTTAGAAACAGGCACGAGGACAAAGGAAAATCTGAAAGAACCTCCATAAGATATGGGATGAAACTTTGCCACCACGGAACGTGTAACAGGCATGGTGTGTCCAAACACCCGAGGAGAGTCCACATAGATCCAAATCTACCCATATGTACCACATCCGTGTGTGTTGTTGTATACGTACCTCTACCTTGGAGTAACTGTCGACTGCACATCCCGAGCAGGACACGGACTGTACTGTACAGCTTGGTAAGTGGCTTTAGCACTCAAGCACTCCAACGGAACGCCTGGCCTGGCAAGCGATTACCAATTGCTGTCGATACAACTATGCACCCAGAAATGCCCGTGCAATAATCTAATTGGACAAATTAACACTTTTTTGGGGCAGTCGGAACTGATACTTTCAAATCTGGAGCTTACATTTTGTAATTATATTTAGTTTAAGAGATTCTCTCGGTGATTAATTTATCATTAAGAAATCGATGCAGCCTGTTCCAAGTGTAATGTACTCAAAGCATAGGGACAAAGACTGAAATGGGAACAACAGGTTGAATTCGGACACGGGCACAGCACAGCACAGCACAGCACAGCACAGCATCGGAACATGGGCAGGTCATGTGACTCCCCTTAACCACACCCCGCTGCACCCACGTATGTATGCATTAGTATAAACAACCTATACATCACATCTAACCCCCCCCCCCCCACATTTTTTGTTTTGTTTTGTTTTGTTTACAAATCAAGTCACTCAGGAGGCTTACATACACGAGCTGGTCTTCTAAGGGCTAGTGGAGGGCTGTCCTTGCTTGCAACTGTTGTGGGTTTTTCAATAAGGGGTACAGGGTTGGGAAGGAGTTCAGGTTCATTGATGGGTGAAAAGTTTTCATGAGGAAACACCTCAGGTTCACACGCAGGTGGTGTTAATACAGGAGTGGGTGACAAAGGCACTTGAGCCGGTTCAATGTTTGGCTCCCCATGACGTAACTTGAGTTGGTTAACAGGTTTACACATGCATCTACCATCACACAACTTCACAAGAAACATTTCACCAGTTATCAGTAACGATGACAGATAACCAATTGGTTCCACATCCGGAGTTCAACACGTGTACAGGATCGTTGATCTGGAAGTTGCGGTATACAGACGTTTGGTCGTGATTACGTTTCCGTTGATACTTGTTATTCTCGACCTGGACCATTACGTCCGGGTGCACGAATGATAACCGTGTTGAAATTCATGACCCATGAGAGGCTTGGCGGGTGAGCGACCGGTGGTTTGATGTGGTCTGGTGCGGTAGTTGAGCAACACACGAGCTAGACGAGATTGAATGGAGCCTTCCTTGATGTGGCTTAGACCATTATTGATGATCTGAACGGCACGTTCAGCTTTACCATTACTGGCAGGTTTGTAGGGGGCAGATGTGTAGTTCTTCATGCCATTCATTTTACAAAAGTTCTGAAACTCTGAACCCATAAATGACGATCCATTATCTGATACAATGGAGTTTGGAATACCATGTTGTGCGAACATGGTACGTCGAGCTTCAATTCTTACAGCAGAGGATGAGGAATGCACCACGAGAGCTTCAATCCATTTGGAGTGGACATCAACTACGATAAGGAAGAGCTTCCCTTGAAATGGACCAGCATGGTCACTGTGTAGTCTGGACCATTGCTTTGATGGCCACAACCACATGGCCAATGAAGACTATGGTGGGTCTTGGCATGGGCTTGATTAGTGTAACAATGGTGGGCACTGGCCTCAATGTCACTGTCCAAACCAGGCCACCAAACATGGGCTCGGGCAATAGACTTCATGGTGACTCTGCCTGGATGAGCATTGTGGAGTTCACTGATAATTTCCCCACTGAGTTTAGGCGCAATTATCACTCGGCTACCTCAAAGCAGGCAGTCTGCATCAATAGAGAGCCCATCCTTCCGGATGAGGTACGGTTTCTCCCCTTCCGGTGGTGATGCCCAATCACCTGATATAACAGAGCGTTTAATTTGTGACAAATCTGGATTGCTATTGGGAGCACAAGCAATCTGCTTAGTGGTTACGGACGCCTCATCGTGAATGACATTAGCCATGAGATGAATGATATCGCCAGATTGTGGAAGTTCCGGGATGGTTATGAGAAGCGGCAAGCGACTGAGCGCATCAAACAGTACATTTCCTTACCCGGGCGGTAAACCATTGAATAGTCATAACCGGCAAAGGTCAACGCCCAACATTGTACACGACAAAATGATGGGGGCAGAATGGCTCTGGTTTCTCCTAGGAGACCTAACAAGGGTTTGTGATCAGTCTCAATGGTAATATGTCTTCCAAAGACATATTGGTGCATGTTTAAGGTGCCCCAGACACACGCTAACGCCTCTCACTCGACATCAGCATTGCGACATTCAGTGTCGGATAGGGTTTGTGATGCATATGCAACAGCCTGGAGATTACTGGCTCCATTTGTTTGCAACAACGCACACCCAATACCAGATGAAGAGCTATCACAACTGAGAACAAGTTCCTTGGATGGGTCGTAATGGACACGTAACGGCGAGGAGGACAGCATGGTTTCGCAGTCTTGAAAGCTCTTGTTTGGGCAGCTTCCCATTTCCAGACAATGCCTTTCCTGAGGGGAAGATGCAGAGGCTCAATGGTTGTGCTTAGTTGAGACAGGAAATTACCAAAGTAGATCAACATACCCAGGAATGGACGAAGTTCTGAAATGTTTTGTGGCATCGGTGCATTCGCAATTGCTTCAACTTTGCTAGGAGAGGGAAAAATGCCTTGACAGGAGATTTGATGACCCAGGTATTCAACTTTGCATGCTATAAAGGTACACTTCCCATGCCTTAGGCGTAACCCAGCCTGTGACGGCCGATTGAGGACTTTGTTTAGGTTCTCGAGGTGTTCATGTTGTGAGTTGCCAGTCAATAGTATGTCGTCCTGAAATACGACTGTCTTTGGAACAGTTTTCAATCATGTCTCCATCGTGCGTTGGAAGATTGGTGCAGCAAGAGCATCTGCCAAATGGGCATCTGTTGTACATGTGGAGTCCTCGATGAGTGTTGATGCGTGTATAGGGCTTGGAATCATCATTCAGTTCCATTTGAGCATTTAAGCATTGGTCAAGTCAAGCTTACTGAATGTCTGGCCACCCATGAGAGTGGTGAACAGATCCTCTGCTTTGGGCAATGGTTAGCCATCCAGCTTTGAATAGTGGTTGATTGTCATTTTGTAGTCCCCACAGATGCGCACTGTTACATCTGCTTTGAGGATTGGAACGATAGGTGCTGCCCAGTCGGAGTACTCGGCTGGTGAGATGATGCCCTCACTCTGCAGGCGGTCAAGCTCACATTCGATCATTGATCGCATCATGTTGGGCACGGATCTAGCCTTATGGAACAATGGCTGAACATTTGCAGAAACATGAATCCTCACTTTGGGCCCTGCAAAGATGCCAACATCATCGCTGAACAGGCCATGGTACTTGTTGAACACGGTATTGTATCCAGCAACAGAGTTGGAGACTCTGTTTACGTCACTCCAATTTTGTCTGATTGTTCATAAGTCATAACCAATCTCGGCCTAAGAGGCTTGGTCCTTCTCCACACACTATCAGTAGTGATTGGACATGAGTGCTGTTTCCATATCCTACAGTTACGTTAGCTTAGCCAACTACAGGAACCACCTCCCTGGTGTATGTTCTAAAGTCAGTAGATACAGGCCGAAGTGCAGGAGCCTTTCTCGGAGGGTAGATGGAGGTGAACTTGCTCTCACTCATAATTGATCTGGAAGCGCCGGTATCAACTTCCATCCTCACCGGGATCTTATCGATTGTTACATCAACTATAACTGGAGCATCAGAGCTCTTTGTTCCAACAGAGAAAACCTCACAAAGTTCCTCACTTGACTCTTGGCTGCAGGCTGTGATCTGTGACCTATCGTCCACTGCATTGGTTCACCCCAATGTGATAAGCAGGAGACAAGTTCTTCGACTTGGATCAAGAACGACACTTCAAGTGTCCCCGCTTACCGCAGTTGTCACAGGTATAATTCCTGTACCGACATTCGAAAGCTTGATGATTACTACCGCAACGCCAACAAGTTACCCCAACCTTCCAGGTAGTTTCAGAAATGTCAGGAGGTGGAGGTGAATTTGGTGATTTGCTAAAACACTTTTGTTTGTAGCCAAAGGTTACCTTGTTAACCGATGGGTCCTGCTGAATCATTTTTGATTGTTCGAGATCACGCGGGCTCTCGGCAGTTTGCGTTCACACAGTGGCTATTTTCATGACTTCAGCCAATTTGGAGTCAGATTCAGGGACTTTCCGCAGAATTGAGTCGTCATTGATGCCGATTATAATGAAATCACGTTACATCTCTTCAAGTTTATCTGTAAACTCGCAATGCTCAGTGAGTCGGCGTAAATCAGTCATGAACTCGGATGCTGACTGACCATCTTGACGATGGTGGGTATAACATTTATATCTTGAGACGATCTTACCCCGTTTCGGGTGATAATGTCTTTTCACGAGATTGACGAGCTCTTCGTACGACTTCACAGAAGGTTTACCTGGGGCAAGAAGATCTTTGGTGAGGCTGTACGTTGGGGCACCGCATACGGTCAGAAATACAGCTCGCCGCCTTTCAGCGTCCTCATCGGTGTCCATTTTGTTTGCCACGAAGTACTGATCCAGACGATTGGTATAGTCTTCCTAATCATCCCGCACTGCGTATTCACGCACTATGCCAATGCACGAAGACATCCCACCTTCATCGCCACTGTAAAGTACTCAAAGCAAAGGGACGAAGACTCTGAAGTGGGAACAATAGGTTTTGTAAGGACATGAGCACAGCGCAGCATCTGATCATGGGCGGTGCACCACGGTGCACCCATGTATGTGTGCATTGGTATAAACTACTGATACATAACACCAAGTCAAGGCATGGTTGAGCAGGCCAAGAAAACATGGCGGCTTCAGACCCCGGCGAGGTTACCCAGGAAACGCCTAAAAACCCCAGAAAGCGAGGTGGCCGAGGATCGCCTGTTTTAGAATTGTGGAGGAGACACTGACACATACACACACATACACACTGACACACACACATACACACACACCAAAAATATAACACACACAAACACACACTGACACACACACATACACACTGACACACACACATACACACTGACACACACACATACACACTGACACACACACACACACACACACACACACACACACACACTGACACACACCAAAAATATAACACACATACACACTAACACACACACACACATACACTGACACACACACAAACACACACACACACACAAACTGCCTTTTATTCGTATATATTAATTTTGGAATGGCTGTACTACACAAGATTAAAGTTTAAGTGCTGTAATGATGATACTGGTGCTGAGAACCTCAGAAACAGTAGACCACGAAGGGTGTGGGTGTGTGCGCGTGTGTGCGTGCGTGTGTGTGTGTGTGTGTGTGTGTGTGTGTGTGTGTGTGTGTGTGTGTGTGTGTGTGTGTGTGTGTGTGTGTGTGTGTGTGTGTGTGTGTGTGTGTGTGTGTGTGTGTGTGTGTGTAGGACCTGAGTTTGATTCATAATTATTTTCTCTAAGTTATTTTTTGTATTCAAGGTCAAGGCTCATGTAAGAGCTGGAATACTGAATGCATCAGGATGTACCAGAACAAAAGCAACAGTAGAGAAAGAGGGAAGGGACACCAACAGCGGGATTGAAGGACAAAATAGAGGGAGACTTAGACAAACAATGGGTGTGGGGAGGAATGAGGGGAAGGGGATGATGGAAGGGGTGCACAAGATGGATACAGAAACAAACTCTCAGGAAGGAAAAACTGGAAATTTGGAAGGAGGTGGGCTTGGGGTGGAGGGAAGGGGGGGTAAGGAAGGCAGAAAAGATCATGGTTTTGGATGGGGGACGATCTGAGATGGTGGTGAACAGCTGTCTTGAAGACTTGGAGGGAAGAATGGGTTTGAAGAGAATGTGGAAGTTGATTCTACAGGGGGTGGAGGAACAAATGAGTGAAATCCAGTGATCCTGGATTTTGGTCGTTTTACCAGAAGGGGGTTGATGGTGGACCGTGTGTGCCCTGCAGAAACCGAGGGGGGAGGACAAAGCATGGAAAGAGCAGAGGGTGGAAGACCAGAAAAAAAGGCGGTAGAAGACAGAGAGACCACCAATCTGTCGATGATGGTGAAGTGATAGAGCCATCAACTCAGTTTCATCGTAGGAGATTCCAATGATCGTGTCGGCCTTGGTTCCCACAGTGCCAAGCTGAGCAAGATGTGAGGCTGCGGAGCCAGCCCAAAGGGGAGAGCAGTACTCCAACAAGCTGTGGATGAGGCCTTGTAGGTGGATAGGAGTTCAGGTGTACCAAGTAAGGACTTTATACGACGGAGGATGGCCAGTCGGTGGCTTTTTTTCGAAGGCAACTTTGAAATGTGGTTTGCCCAAGAATGATCATGGCTGAGAGTGAGGCCCAGGAGTTTGAAACACTGAACTTCCTCAAGGGGATTGTTAAGAAAGTAGAAAGGAGGGTTTGCTCCATGGTCCTTTCAGAGAGAGAGAGAGAGAAGAGCAGAGGGTGTAAGACCAGGTCTTACACCCTCTGCTCTCACATCTCACGTTTTCAAGATTTGCCTGGAAAACTTTTTAATGGTTGAGCCATCCTTGAGGGAATTTTCAAAGATGCTTCACCATGAGTCTATTGCTACAACCGGCCTGATGTTTGATTGAAGATGGCAAGACTTTTCAATTTGTTCGAATGCCAGTGATTACTCACCTGGTGTTCGCGCGTGAAATACCTCAATTTTTACCATCCACCAACGATCACTGCCGGCTTCCAGCTCATCCAGTTCAATGTCCATCCGACGGATGTCACCCTGGATGTGAGATATATTTTTTAACAAGTGGATACATTTAAAGACCATTAGGTACCATCAATGTCAGTTTATAGCTGGGTCGAGATTCGAACCCCGACAGGAAAAAGGATGACAGCAGTGTGCTGAGCATTCTGAGTTGTTGAAGTTCCAAGTTCCATGTGTTTTTTTGAGTGCGAACCTGCCTTCTAATGATCATTCTCAGTTTGGAACCTCTTTGTACATCGATCTTTCTGTGTGAGTAATAGAGCAGAGCATGATAAAGGTAACTGGAACGACACTCAGTAGGGAGCAGACGGGAGAAAATTCTCTGGTCCGGATTCGGATCTTTACCATAATTGAATCAATTTGTCTTTGTCACACACTCAACCTTTGGACAAAGTTTCGTCCCAATCCGTCCACAACGTTTTGAGATATCCTGTTCACTGACAAACAGACAAAGAAATAGACAAACAGACCTTTGGTGACAGAGGTGGAAATGAATGCCTGAGTGAATGAATGAGGTTCCTTCAGTGCCCCACGATACATTCTGAAAACCACTTGACACCCATATTTTGCTTTTGGTAAAAGGATAACTCATTTGACCTGATTTTAACATTGAAGACCGGGGGGGGGGGGGGGAACCTGTTCTTGTTCAATTGTCAAATGAACATTTACTCACATTGAACATAAGTTGGAGTGTGCAGATTTACAAAGCAGCCATGGCGTTTCGAACCGAGTGCAAAAATGGGGTGCAGATGGAAATCCTTTTGGAACATTTTGTTCATTTGGATGGCCGAAAGCATTAATCTGCGACATCTGTGAAAAGCCTGCTGACCTCATGGCCATGTTCCGAAAAACCTCACTCGATTCCATTGATGCACATATTCCGGGTGGTGTGTGTCATTGCTCTGATTGGCAGTTCGGTGTGGCGGCTTTCCATTGTGAGGTCAATCTCACATTCACTACTCCCCCTGACGGGTGCTTTCAGCACCATTCCCACAACAGAGGGCCCTTTTTGAGCCAGGTACTGGACCATGCCCATAGTGAGGTTACGCCCTGTGTTCCTGGAGCACGTTCACGTTGCTGTGGCAGTGAAAACCTTCATACGTTCAAGACGCTTGTTTTGATGGCATAATAGCTCAACAGAAGCGTTTTTATTATTATACAGCCAGTTCTGCCTTCAAATACATTTCTGTTCCTGTCTGATGTTCTCCTGCCCAAGTAATGTCTCAAACGCAAGACTTCATAGCTGCCATCTTGAATATTCAGCCTGCTCACGGGATGAACATCGAAACACCTGTGCAGCATCACCCTGGGTGATGAATTCCCACTGCAGGAAAATCTCAACAAAGATTTCTCATTTTGAGCAACAAAAGACACGAACAGCAGCCCAAGGAGATGATGTGTTCGAGAAAAAGATTTCTATTCTTCTTCTTGCATATGGCAGCTTGGCTGTTAGGGTAGCTATCATTTTGTTGGGGCACAACTATGCCGCTGATGCAGTGCCCCTAAACCCATACGCTGGTACTCATTTCGCCGACCTCAGTAGGGTGACAGCCTGAGTCAACCCCACCCGGTGTTAATTCAGCAGCCAACAGGGCTTGAACTCAGGACCCGAAGATCCCAAGCCAACTTCAGGCTTAAAGCTTTCTACAAAACAATCATTCAATCAACAAATCAATCAACCATTCAATCAAACAATCAATCAACCATTCAATCAATCATTCTATCAACCAATCAATCATTCAATCAAACAATCAATCAACCAATCAATCAACCAATCATTCAATCTACCAATCAATCAATCATTCAATCAAACAATCAATCAACCATTCAATCAATCATTCTATCAACCAATCAATCATTCAATCAACCATTCAATCAAACAATCAATCAACCATTCAATCAATCATTCTATCAACCAATCAACCATTCAATCAATCATTCTATCAACCAATCAATCATTCAATCAATCATTCAATCAACCAATCATTCAATCAACTAATCAACCATTCAATCAATCATTCAATCAACCAACCAATCATTCATTGAACCAATCAATCATTCAACCAATCAATCAATCAATCATTCAATCAACCAATCAATCAATCATTCAATCAACCAATCATTCATTGAACCAATCAATCATTCAACCAATCAATCAATCAATCATTCAATCAATCATGCCCCACACCCTGAGCAGAGTATCAAAGTGGTAAACGTTTCTGTGGATGAGAAACAATCCTGGAAGGGTCGCAACACCATCGCTGGGTGCTGTATATCCGGGCGGAATTCCCCCTTTGGTGCACCGGCACACAATGGCCTAGTCTTTTTGAAACGAGGGGAGGGGGTGTGATCGTTAATAACCATCAGCAAAGGTTATAGTAATCAGGACAGGATGCCCTCTAATTAAGGATGGTGCAATCAATGATGCAACACCCTACCTGTAAACACCTGTAAACACCTGTAAACCCTGTAAACACCTGTAAACACCTGTAAACACCTGTAAACACCTGTAAACACCTGTAAACCCTGTAAACACCTGTAAACACCTGTAAACCCTGTAAACCCTGTAAACACCTGTAAACCCTGTAAACCCTGTAAACATCTGTAAACCCTGTAAACACCTGTAAACCCTGTAAACCCTGTAAACCCTGTAAACCCTGTAAACCCTGTAAACACCTGTAAACCCTGTAAACACCTGTAAACCCTGTAAACCCTGTAAACCCTGTAAACCCTGTAAACCCTGTAAACACCTGTAAACCCTGTAAACCCTGTAAACCCTGTAAACACCTGTAAACCCTGTAAACCCTGTAAACACCTGTAAACCCTGTAAACACCTGTAAACACCCGCAGTATTTCCGTTTATCGAGTCGGCTCGTTCCTCGTGTGTTTAGTAACCGTTCCTCGTGTGTTTAGTAACCGTTCCTCGTGTGTTTTGTAACCGTTCCTCGTGTGTTTGTGTAACCGTTCCTCGTGTGTTTTGTAACCGTTCCTCGTGTGTTTTGTAACCGTTCCTCGTGTGTTTGTGTAACCGTTCCTCGTGTGTTTGTGTAACCGTTCCTCGTGTGTTTGTGTAACCGTTCCTCGTGTGTTTTGTAACCGTTCCTCGTGTGTTTGTGTAACCGTTCCTCGTGTTTGT
The DNA here is from genome assembly GCF_056783735.1 of Eptatretus burgeri. NCBI lineage: Eukaryota > Metazoa > Chordata > Myxini > Myxiniformes > Myxinidae > Eptatretus > Eptatretus burgeri. Next base: position 50,431,676 of record NC_140964.1, read on the forward strand.
GTAACCGTTCCTCGTGTGTTGTGTAACCGTTCCTCGTGTGTTTAGTAACCGTTCCTCGTGTGTTTAGTAACCGTTCCTCGTGTGTTTAGTAACCGTTCCTCGTGTGTTTGTGTAACCGTTCCTCGTGTGTTTGTGTAACCGTTCCTCGTGTGTTGTGTAACCGTTCCTCGTGTGTTTGTGTAACCGTTCCTCGTGTGTTTTGTAACCGTTCCTCGTGTGTTTAGTAACCGTTCCTCGTGTGTTTAGTAACCGTTCCTCGTGTGTTTGTGTAACCGTTCCTCGTGTGTTTTGTAACCGTTCCTCGTGTGTTTGTGTAACCGTTCCTCGTGTGTTTTGTAACCGTTCCTCGTGTGTTTGTGTAACCGTTCCTCGTGTGTTTGTGTAACCGTTCCTCGTGTGTTTGTGTAACCGTTCCTCGTGTGTTTTGTAACCGTTCCTCGTGTGTTTTGTAACCGTTCCTCGTGTGTTTGTGTAACCGTTCCTCGTGTGTTTGTGTAACCGTTCCTCGTGTGTTTGTGTAACCGTTCCTCGTGTGTTTGTGTAACCGTTCCTCGTGTGTTTTGTAACCGTTCCTCGTGTGTTTAGTAACCGTTCCTCGTGTGTTTAGTAACCGTTCCTCGTGTGTTTAGTAACCGTTCCTCGTGTGTTGTGTAACCGTTCCTCGTGTGTTTGTGTAACCGTTCCTCGTGTGTTTGTGTAACCGTTCCTCGTGTGTTTGTGTAACCGTTCCTCGTGTGTTTTGTAACCGTTCCTCGTGTGTTTAGTAACCGTTCCTCGTGTGTTTAGTAACCGTTCCTCGTGTGTTTAGTAACCGTTCCTCGTGTGTTTGTGTAACCGTTCCTCGTGTGTTTTGTAACCGTTCCTCGTGTGTTTTGTAACCGTTCCTCGTGTGTTTTGTAACCGTTCCTCGTGTGTTTTGTAACCGTTCCTCGTGTGTTTTGTAACCGTTCCTCGTGTGTTTTGTAACCGTTCCTCGTGTGTTTGTGTAACCGTTCCTCGTGTGTTTGTGTAACCGTTCCTCGTGTGTTTGTGTAACCGTTCCTCGTGTGTTTTGTAACCGTTCCTCGTGTGTTTGTGTAACCGTTCCTCGTGTGTTTGTGTAACCGTTCCTCGTGTGTTTGTGTAACCGTTCCTCGTGTGTTTTGTAACCGTTCCTCGTGTGTTTTGTAACCGTTCCTCGTGTGTTTGTGTAACCGTTCCTCGTGTGTTTGTGTAACCGTTCCTCGTGTGTTTGTGTAACCGTTCCTCGTGTGTTTGTGTAACCGTTCCTCGTGTGTTTTGTAACCGTTCCTCGTGTGTTTGTGTAACCGTTCCTCGTGTGTTTTGTAACCGTTCCTCGTGTGTTTGTGTAACCGTTCCTCGTGTGTTTTGTAACCGTTCCTCGTGTGTTTGTGTAACCGTTCCTCGTGTGTTTGTGTAACCGTTCCTCGTGTGTTTGTGTAACCGTTCCTCGTGTGTTTTGTAACCGTTCCTCGTGTGTTTGTGTAACCGTTCCTCGTGTGTTTGTGTAACCGTTCCTCGTGTGTTTGTGTAACCGTTCCTCGTGTGTTTTGTAACCGTTCCTCGTGTGTTTTGTAACCGTTCCTCGTGTGTTTGTGTAACCGTTCCTCGTGTGTTTGTGTAACCGTTCCTCGTGTGTTTTGTAACCGTTCCTCGTGTGTTTGTGTAACCGTTCCTCGTGTGTTTGTGTAACCGTTCCTCGTGTGTTTGTGTAACCGTTCCTCGTGTGTTTTGTAACCGTTCCTCGTGTGTTTTGTAACCGTTCCTCGTGTGTTTTGTAACCGTTCCTCGTGTGTTGTGTAACCGTTCCTCGTGTGGTGTGTAACCGTTCCTCGTGTGTTTTGTAACCGTTCCTCATGTGTTTTGTAACCGTTCTTCATGAAAACTCGAGTAAAACGTGCGGCTAATCATTCACCGTTGTGGTGTCTATCAAAATGGCCCTGGACGTGATGGATTTCTCCGCTCTGTCTTCACACGAGTCCGTTCGTGTTCCATGCGGTTCGCTCCTGGTGTGTTGTCAGCGCGTCATACGAAAATACACCAGTTCCTTGTATGCATATGTATATATGTGTGTATATGTACATGGGTCTGTATATGTATATGTATGTCTGGGTCTGTATGTGTCTATGTGTGTATATGTGTATGTATTGCAGTACATACATAAATACATGAACACACAAATGCAGTACATACACACATACAAGCTCTTACGTTTCCACTTAAATCCGGGAGAATGGCACCATCCCAGCCAAGGTTGGATGTTGGCAGGCCCAAGGATGAGAGGGCAGCTGAGGAGTTTGCGAACAGGTTGAGTGGAGTTTTGATGGGTCTGGATGCTTTGGGAGATCCTGAAGAGTTGTGGAGTACCTTAAAGACTACCATCCTTGATGTTGCCGGTTCATGTGTTGGAACTCACCGCAGGGCGAAGAAGAATTTTGTCTCGATGGACACTGGATACCATTGACCAGTCACAGGGCCAGGCTAAATGACAGAGCTGAGCTGTTCAGGGAGCTGAGGCGGAAAACTGTACTTGCGCTAAGGGTGGACAAGGAGGCCGATGTGAGAGAAATCTGTGAGGGGGGAGAGCATCACCTTTGGTCAAGTGACTCTCGTCCTGGTTACAGGGGAATTCGCACATTGCGTGCCTCCAAGCCCATCCCTCAGTGTGCTCCAGTTAGAGCAAAAGGCCCACTGGGCCAGTTACTTTAAGTGGTTGTACCAGGCTGATCCACCAGCTATTGGGTTGGATGTTGGGGGTATTACTGTCCCTATTGCTGACCCTCCAATCAACTGTGGTCCACCTTCGTTTGTGCAAACACAAGCTGCGGTGAACCGGTTGAAACAGGGTAAAGCTCCAGGGATCTGTGGCATCCGTGCTGAACTTCTCAAGGCTGGTGGTATTGCTGTACTCGTGTCGTTGCATGCAGCTCTGTGCTGTGCCTGGAACACAGGCATCATCCCAACTGACGGGAAGAGGGGCCTTGTTGTCCAACTCTGGAAAGGGAAGGGTGATCGTCAAGACTGCAACATCTCCCGAAGGGTGACGCTGCTCTCAGTGCTTGGCAAGGTCTTTGCTCGGATAATTCTAGATAGGGTTCGCCACCATCTGCTTGAGCACCAGCGCCCAAAGCAGTCAGGCTTTCCACCAAAGAGGTCAATGATTGACCGTATCCTTGCTCTTCGTGTCCTCACCCAACGCAGATGAGAGTTTCGGCAAGGACTGCTTGCAGCAGCAGCATATGTGGTATGAATATATATATATATATATTTTCATATATATATATATGAAAAAAACCGCACTCAACATCCAATGTTGATCTCTGTAAAGCATTTCATTCAGTGAATTGGGATGCCCTCTGGGGGATTCTTGGTCTTCGTGGGGTGATACCAAAACTGACCAATCTAATGTCTGAACTGTACTCTGGTACTGAGAGTGCTGTGAGATGTGGTGATACCATCTCAGAATTATTTCCAGTTGTGACTTGAGTTCCTCGGGGGTGTATACTGGCCCCCACACTTTTCAGCACTTGGATGGACTGGATTATGGGGAGATGTTGGAGAGATCAAGATGTGGTGCATCGTTTGGGAATGTCAAGATCTATGACCTTGATTTTGCAGATGATGCAGTCATCTTTGCGGAAACTCTGGATATCCTTTTGGGGGGCCTCGGGGTGCTGAATGAGGAGTCAGAGCTGCTGGGATTATGGGTTTCCTGAGTGAAAACTAAGATCCAGGCTTTCAATGACATCTTTGATGCAGCTATCCTGTCTGTACCCATTTGTGGTGAGGATGTTGAGGTGACGGAGAGATTCACTTACCTTGGCATTGATATTCATGTCTCTGCTGGCTGTGAGCCAGAGGTCAACAGACGTCTGGGTCGGGCCTGGGGCTTCATGGATTTACTGGATCATGGGGTGTGGTGCTGTCGGTACCTGTGTGAGAGGACGCAAGTCCGAGTCTTCAGGTCCTTGGTGCTTTCATTCTTGCATTATGGATGTGAGACTTGGACTCTGACCAGGGCTCTGAGAGGGAGACTTAAATCCTTTGGTACCAGGTCTCCTTTGAGAACCCTTGGCTATCGCTGGTCGGACTGTGTGCAACGAGCGGTTGCCGAGAGAGACTCAAATGAGATTTGTTACCTGCATAGTCCGTGAGCCTCAGCTGCGGCTGGATGGACATGTGTCTTGTTTTCCTGACGCTGATCCTGCTCACCAGATTCTCTCGGCGAGGCAGTATCGTGAGTGGAGGAGGCCAATGGGCAGACCACGTGCCTCGTGTTTGCAGCGGATTGATCAATATCTCAAAGTGATGGGGATGGGCCAGGGATCTGCCTGGGGTATGGCCAGATGGAAGCCGTTGGAGTACCAGTGGAAAGTGGATGCAGCAACCCGCTGCTCTGGCACATGCTCCCATTCCTGGCCTGTATGTATGTGTGGTTGTGTGTATATGTACATGTATGTGTGCATGTGCATATTTATATTTTTGTGTGTGTATGTGTGCATGTGCATATTTATATGTTTTTTGCATATATGTGTATGTGTGTATTATTCCTGGTGTTAGCTTAATGGTTAGGGTGGTGGGCTTGGGATCCGAGGATCCTGAGTTCAAATCCCGCTCAGCTGTTGAATTAATACCAGGTGGGGTTGACTCTGCCTGTCATCCTTCCAAGGTCGGCAAAATGAGTGCCAGCTTGTTGGTATCATGTGTCGGAGTGGCGACCCGTTCAGAATTGTGCCCAATAGCCAAGGGGACTGCTTAAGCAGCACCAACGCTCTGCAAAGAGTATGGTCCCAATGGATGGATGGATGTGTGTATGTATGTATCGTGTTTCGGATTTCAGAATCGTATGTATGTCTGTATATGCATATTTATATGTTTGTGTGTATGTATGTATCGTGTTTCGGATTTCAGAATGCGATCCGACTAATGCATACAAACATTACGGTTCTCAGACAGTTATTTCCCGAAATGCATGTCCAGGATAGACCTATCCCCATGTCTGGTGGGATTCTAACTTTGATGCATTGGAGAAGGGTAAAGAATAGATTCCTTTTCTTATGGGATGGACTTGTTCTCTATAGAATGCACACGAGACAACTGTTAGCCCAATGGAGGCTTGTCTACCCCTTTCCATCAGGACACATTGGCTTGGAGGTGGATGATTTATTTACACTTTGGACTTGTAGGACATTGATTAAGCACACCGTGGGCTTTTCCTGAGTAGTGATTCTGACAGTCAAATAGGGCTGTCGATTATTTACCTCACCCACCTGTCTCACCCACGTTTGGCAGCTGTATCGATGTTGGCTGGCTCTTGTTCGTGTCGGGCTGAACGAGGAAGGAATTATCGCGAGGTTGACGGTTGGTCATGTGCAACGATGCGTCAATATGCAAGGTGGATTTAGTTGAAATCTGCTTGAGGCTCCGCCCAGACTGGTCGCTTATAAAATGGACGGGAGGACCGTTTTCCTGACAGTTTTTGTGAAAGCTGTGTGACCGTTATTTTCAACTCCAGTCAGACTGTTGGTGAGCTGGCGATAGCCTTACAGCCTTACAGCTCTGACCGCTGGTGACGGTTTGTGACAGTTGGTGACAGCTGGTTACAACTCCTCACAGCACCTCAGCGCTTTACAATTTCTTGCAGCTCCTCACAACGCTGTGCAGCTCCTTGCAGCTCCTTACAGTGCCTTGCAGCTCCTTACAGCTGTCCATTGGTTGCAGCTCCTGACGGTGGGTGACGGTTGGACAGTTCCTGCTGGTTCTGCCCGTACCTGATTCTTGGCGTCCCTGGTTCCTGGAGGTGACGACGTGACGCCGATTGGTGTTCGAGCCTCTTTGCGAGTGGGTGCACGGCGAGGCAGGGTGCTGGAAGCGAACCAAGGCACGCTCACACATTTTATTTGACGTATGACGACCTCTACCTTTATAAGCCGAGACCGGATTTCCCCCCTCCCCCCCCAATGATCTGCTCGGTACCCTTGTCTCGTGTTTAATCATTAAGTAAGGTATAGTGATAAGCATCTACTCTTTGTCTTTTTCACCAATGCTTGTTTAATTCTTCATTTGTTTGAGATTATTTTAATTTATTTGAATTTACCTATTTTCACCACAAAGAAATATGTTCTTCAGTTTTTTTTATTTTTCTTATTAATAAATTCCTTGTTGATGTTTCAACCTGTCCGTGTTTTTCCTTTTCTTCCATTGATCCAGCATTGTCCGAACCTAGATAGACTGGGAGGAAGTTCCCAAACTAATTAACCTGTCGTAGTTGGCGTGCACCAGCGGTAAACACTCGGCCGCCCTACTTAAGATCTAATCAAGATAAGATTGGTGCATCACTGAGGGTGCGTCCCCTGTTCAGGAAGTCACGTGACCTCTAGTTAAATGGAAAAATTAAACGGTGGACACTGGAACTCATGGTTATCTGATTGGCGTTTGTGGTTGTAAAGCAACCCACCATACCATGAAGTTAATTGTGAGCGGTGGTCCCAGGTCCAGTTCTTCAGAAGACAAACAGAGATGAACCCCCTCATAATACACTCGGTACCCGTGGCCGTAACAATATGTATGTGTATATGTACTGGACGTGTGTATCTGATATATATGTATGTGTTTTTACATATTAATATATATATATATATATATATATATGTATATCTCTCTTCTATATCTATATATGACTAAACCTCTCATCTTGTATACATGTATGTTTGAATGTTCCTGAAATACAGCCAAAACGGAACACGATCGCGCAAATATTTTAGGGCCACATTACTCACAATTCTCCTGCGGTGTGCAGTATCAAGTTTCGTTCAAATCGGGCAACGAAAAATTTATTAAAAAATCAATTCCCGATTCAGTCAAGTACTCTTCCAGAGTATTTGATCAATGCAAACAACCTCAGCGGTATAGTTTACTGGAGCTATCTTCTTCTTCTTTTTTTTCTTGAAATGATTTATTTTAAAATCTCAAACATTTAGTATAAACAAAGAACGATTTATTTTTAAGCATAAAATAAACATCGCCATTTTGATCTAATATTTCCGTGTTCATTCATAAATAAAATTGTGTTTAAAAGATTCCGCACAATAATTTCTTTGATTTTCTTTTCTCCGTTTATTTTTCACATTGATGCGCAATATCAAGTTTCGTTCAAATCGGGCAACGAAAAAAAATATTTAAAAAATCAATCCCTGATTCAGTCAAGTACTCTTTGGGATTATTTGATCAATGCAAACAACCTCAGCAGTATAGTTTGCTGGAGCTATCTTTTTATTTGTTTTTTTTTTTTAAATGATTTTTGTATCAATCGCTGTCACAAGGGGAACCCAACAGGTTCACGGGTCGTCTGGTATATACTATGAAGTTTCATCACGATTAACCATGGGAGCGCAGAGGAGTAGATTCACAAACAAACGGTCTCTTTCTCTTTTATATAGAAAATAACGTTACTCTAAGCTCCTAATGAAATGAAATAACATCCTAAATGAAAGCAGGTCACACAAAAAAGTTAAACATTGCAAACCCATGGAAAAAAACAAACAAGCTTACACCTGATGACAATGAGGCACTGCATGACACATGGGCCCACACTTTGTACTTTGATCCATAGACCAGTTATTACAAAGGAGAATAGGATGTATTCTTTGTTGTGTTTAGCAAAGTGACAGTGTGTGCAGAGTGAACTGTGTACTGTAGCACAAGTGACTGAACACTACCCTTGTCTCGTGTTTAATCACACACACACACACACACACACACACACACACACACACACACACACACACACACACACACACACACACACACACACACACACACACACACACACCGAGTGAGTGACTGACAGACATTTATTATATATATATATATATATATATATATATATATATATATATATATATATATATATGATCTAAGGCTTATAATTGAGCGCACACACACACGGACATGGACATCCTAATGAAACAAATACTTAAACCAGCCACTGAACTTGGGGGAAGTGCCATCACTTCCTGGGATATACTCTGGGTACCTGTGACATCACAACAATGGCACTGCTTTTCTCACCGCACTCAACAAGGCATTTCCTCCTCCCCAAGGATGCAAACCTATGGGGACTGTCCATGCTCTTTCCCTCCTAAATGCTGATCATCAAGTGATGAAGCAGCACGTTCCATTTTTAGTGGTTGGTATGTCGTAGCTGGGGTTTGAACCACCGATCTCCCAGACTCAAAGCAAAGGAGACCTCCCAGACTCCCAGACTCAAAGCTCTAACTATTATACCACTGAGTCTGGTTTTGCTGCAGGATCGACACTGGTAAGAGTTGGGGGTGTTCACGCGAACAAGCCTTGAAATATCAGTTGTTTTTGTTTCCAAGCCACAAATGCTTCTGGCTTTTCTGTTAGATATACTTATTACCTGTTAGGTATATTTCCCAACCAAGCAACTGGAAAAATTTTCCTTATTTATTGTCAGTGTATCTATATTGAATGTTGAAAGCTCATTTGGTGGTTGTTCCTAAAAATGATAATGTTGTTTTGCCTTTCCAGCTGTTGCACTGCTCTTGCTGTTGGCGATTCTGCTACTTCTGTTGGAGAATGCAGAAAGCTCGATGAGGTTGAATTCAAGCGAACACTCAAATGAAACCATCGCCAGTATGACTGTTGTCCCAAACATTTCAAAAGCAGTCGATGATGAGATACAAGATCGATGGAACGATGATCTGCGCTTTGTTCCAGAAGCATTTTCCACTGTAGTTGGTGATGTGCAGTTAAATGAAACTTTTGCTCAGCCATATTCAGAACAGAGCGAAACTGATTTGGCCATGTCAATAACTTGGCTGGAGGACGTTGTTGGGAGTTCTGCAGAAGACAACAAAGATGGATTTACAAGTGTTCCACATTCACATTCAACTCTCATTTCTACATCAAGCCATGATGTGCCTGAAGCTAATGGAACTGGAAATCATATCACTAAAATTGGACAACTAGCCAATGAAATCGGTGATATGGACATTTATACAGCTGCCAATGAGAGTTCTTCAGGATATGCAACTGTTTTGAGCTCCCAGCCAGAGCAGACATCAGAATCCTCAGTTTCTGAGCTTTCCACAGCTCCAGCCCAGACCTTACTCAGGATTTCAGGTGGGCCAAGCATGCACTCACCTTTAAATACAACAGCTTCTCCATCAATGGAGCCCCATGCACTTTCCAAAGCCACATCACACACAGAGGGCACCACGAGCCCCTTCCGATTGCTCCTCCGACGTGTAGATATGGCTTGGATTGTCTCTGCTGCCACAGTCATCCTTGCTCTGGCTGGTAGGTCTCAGCAATTATTTGAATAATATTATACGTGATATGTGTGCAAAGGGTTTAATGTTGTTGAGTATGACGTCTGCCTCCATAAAGTTGTTGATAATAAACCAGAATAAATTGTTGCTGCAACCTCAAGCTGAACAATATGAGAGCTTTGTTTTTCTTCTGCCACCTGTTTTTCTTTTTGACCTCTTAACATGAAGGATTTATTTGAGAGATCAGTTATTTGATGTGTGCGAGTTCATGCCTGTCCACTCAGTTTTAATGTAGCGCAGAAGACTGACCATTCTTGATCTTGATTCAATACGGTAAAGTAATACTTTAATGTACCAAAAACTTCTCACATTTGCAGCAAACGAAGTATAATTCCTTGACCACATTGCATTGTATGAAACAGCCTCCTCATGGGACTGTGTTTCCTTAAAAATTCAGTGCTGGGAGGAGTGGTTTGTGTGTCCCGCCGCAAAAAAGAACCTGTGCCAGAGAACCTCAGCTACTGGAATGAAGCCATCACACTGGACTACTTTCGCCATGCGGTGCAGCTGCCTCAAGACTCTGGGCATGTCCCCCAAGCAACGGTGAGCATAAACTATTAAGGGGTGGGGTGGGGGAGGATAGATGGGGAAAGTTGAGAAACTGAAGAGAAAAGAAGTTTGTTGAGTGTGGTGAGAAGAAATAGAGGTTTGGAGGAGATTAAGGATGGGGTGATGGAAAGGAGGGGACAGTGGAGTGAGAATGGAAAGAACGTTGGGAGTAGATATGAGCAAGGGGAGGGAAATATGAGTATAAGGAGTGTAGGAAAAGTGGGAAGAGTAAAAGAGATTTGGGAGGATATATGGAGAAAGGAAAGGAAGCAATGGAGCAAATCTCTATTAATATATGTCAGTGTGCATCAGTCAGTCAGTCGGTGTGTGTCTGGGTGTTTCCTCCATAACTCCAAAACCATGAAACCTAGTGGCCTGAAACTGTATGCAAACTAAGGGAACTCCAAGGGAATGCAAGAGTGAAAATTGGGCATTTGTGTTTATTAAAACATCCCTTTTGAAGATAATAAATCTCCTTGTTAAATTATTTCCTTTATCAGGCAAATCCTCGGCCACCTCGCTCTCCCTCAAGGTGCATCAACTTACCTCGCTGGGTCTTAATTCGCCAATTTTTTTTTGGCCAGCCCAACCATGCCTCGACTTGGAATAGGCCGCAACAATTTCTTAACGATAGTTTTTTTTTGTTTTTTTTTCACTTTCCTCACTCATCTTATCAAATGCCTGTTCATCATACCTACGGATCATTGGGTGCATTGCAATGCTTATAAGCACCTGGAGACACCAGCGTTCAGGGCTTTATTTCATTTCCACCCATGTCATAACCCAGAATCTCTTAAACTAAGCTGAATTACACAATTTAAGCTCCAGAATCGAACTTACAACTACTTCTGACTCCTACAAAAGTGTTCATTTGTCCAATTCGGACATATTTCATATTTTGGGCATCTCCGGGAGGTGTACGAGGTCCGTCGAAAAAGTAATGGGACTCACTTCACAGAAATTTTATTCCAAAAAATATATTGAAATCACAGCTCGTCCCCTTCAAAATAGTTTCCCTCTAGTCTCACACACTTGTCCATCCTCTTCTTCCACGCTTCGATGCACCCCCGGAAGGTTTCTTATGGAATCCTCTGGAGCTCCGTCGTCACGACCCTTTTGATGGCCTCCACATCAGGAAATCAGGTCCCTTTGATCACCCCCTTGAGCTTTGGGAATAGGAAAACAAGGGGCCAAGTCTGGCAAATACACGGGTTGCTCCAGAATTGGCAGGTTCCTCTCCGCCAGAAACTGTCGGATGTTCAGGGCACTGTGAGCAGGGGCATTGTCATGGTGGAGCACCCAGGCGTTGTTCTCCCACAAATCCCTCTTGTCCTGGACTGATCTCATGAGGTGCCAGAGGATCTCCTTGTACACGTATTGATTCACTGTTTGACCCTGTGGTAGAAACTTGAAGTGGACGATGCCCTTGATGTCAAATAACGCAATGAGCATCACCTTAACTTTCTACTTCGACATCCTTGCTTTCTTTGGTCTTGGCGATGCCGGACTTTTCCATTGACGACTCTACCGTTTGGTCTCAGGATCGTAAACCAATATCCACAATTCATTGCCAGTAATGACTCTCCCGAGCAGATCTGGATCGTCCTCAATGCGCTCGATTATGTCTTGACAGACAGTGACTCTTTGCTGTTTCTGGTCCTCGGACAACAGCTTGGGGACCATCTTTGCGAACACTTTGGGCATTTTGAGATTTTCAGTGATGATGCTCCAGGCAGTGTCCTTGTTGATGAAAAGTTCCTCAGCAATCATCTGCACCATGAGTCGACGATCTGCGTGCACCATCTGCTTCACACGCTCGATGTTATCCGTCGTTCTGCTTGTTTGAGGTTTTCCAGACCGACGATCATCTTCAACCTCCTCCTTGTCCCTCTTTGAACCTCTTGTGCCATTCAAATGCACGTATACATGACAGTTTCTTCCCCGTGGATTTGCTGCAGAATTGCGAAGGATTCGGATGGTGTTTGGCCAAGCTTGGCAAGAAACTTCAGATTGGCTCTCTGCTCATGATTCATAGTGCGGCGACTCAGATTAGACAACGTGTAAAGCACGACCTGTAAAAAATCACACAATGAGCAGTCAACCATCGCCAATCATATCTCTATTATAATACCAAGCTTGCACACTAAAAACTCGGCTCGCCGTCAGCTGATTCCTATGAAATTGCTGTGGCACTTAGCGGACATGCCGACAATGTTTGGGAAGTCTTGGCATTCCATAGTACCACTTGCATTTTGCACAATGCATATTTTTGTCATTCCCCGTGTACGGTCTTTCGTCTGCTACCAGCTATGTTGTACTGCTATCCCGTGCATGTGCATGGGTATCGCTTATATATATATATATATATATATGTATATATATATATATATATATATATATATATATATATATGTATATATATATATATGTATATATATATATATGTATATATATATATATATATATATGTATATATATATATATATACATATATATATATATATATATATATATATATATATATATATATATGTATATATATATATATATATATATATATATATATATATATGTGTGTGTTGCGAAAGACTGTGACGCAACCCATTCATTCAAGTTGTGTAAGTGGAGCACACCAGGCTCAGCCCCATTACTTTTTTAGATGGATGTCGTTTATATATGTATGTATGTATCTAAATATATAATATTCATTTATTTAGATATGTAAAGATATGTACTGTGTGTATGTATGTATCTGAATATATCGTTATATATGGGTTGACTCAGCCTGTAATCCTTCCGAGGTCGGCAAAGTGAGTACCAGTGTACTGGGCCAGTGTATACCCCGGTTAGAATAGGTGTACCATATCCCTGTATCGTAAGAGGCGACCAGGGTTGCGTCAGGAAGGGCATCCGGCGTAAAACCTGTGCCAAATCATGATGGATGATCCGCTGTGGTGACCCCGAACGGGAGCAGCCGAAAGAAGAAGAAGAAATATGTTGTTCGTCTTTCGGCTGCTCCCGTTAGGGGTCGCCACAGCGGATCATCCGTTATGATCCGCATACTGATTTGGCATAGGTTTTACGCCGGATGCCCTTCCTGACGCAACCCTGGTCGCCTCTTATGACACAGGGATAAGGATTGAGTTTCGCCATGATTCCAGGCTGCCCTACACCTTCTCATAGCGTGGCCTCGCGCAGAGCTCCTGTCCTTGAGCGATCCTCCAACCCAAGCCTCCGAGTAACCGGATTACAGGCGCATGCCACCACATATCTATATATATATTTTTTATATATATATATTTTATATATGCAGGGTGGCCTGAAAGTCACTTTACCCCTTCCCAATGAAGCATTGTTCTTGAACTCTTAATATACAGGTTTTATTGCACAGTACTTAAAATAATTAATTTGTCATTGTATCTGTATGTGCTCCATCATTCTTCTGAGTCAGTGTTTCCGCATCCCATCGTGTGCGAGGGGGCGAGGGCAGAGTGGAAGGAACAGAGAGAAGTGCGAGAAATTTATCGGGGGTAAAGTAACTTTCAAGCTTCCCTGTATATACAGCTGTGGAAAAATTAAGAGATCACTGCAAAATTATCAGTTGTCCTGGTTTTTCTATTTATTGGTATGTGTTTGAGTAAAATGAACATTTCTTGTTTTATTCTACAGGGTGCCCCACAGAAAACCAGGAAATTTGAGATTTTGAGATTTATTTTGCCGTATTTTACCATATCAAAAAACTAACGTATAAATAAAGTGTATCTTTGTTTTACACGACATCGAAGTTTGCTTTTGTTTTGTTTTAAATAAACTGTACCAAATTTCCTGGTTTTCTGTGGGGCACCCTGTATAAACTATGACATTTCTCCCAAATTCCGAATAAAAAATATTGTCATTTAGAGCATTTATTTGCAGAAAATGACAACTGGTCAAAGTAACAACAAAGATCCAGTGTTTTCAGACCTCAAAGAATACAAACAAAACAAGTTTATATTCATTTTTAAACAACACAATACTAATGTTTTAACTTAGGAAGAGTTCAGAAATCAATATTTTGTGGAATAACCCTGATTTTCAATCACAGCTTTCATACGTCTTGGCATGCTCTCCACCAGGCTTTCACATTGCTGTTGGGTGACTTTATGCCACTCCTGGCGCAAAAATTCAAGCAGCTCGGCTTTGTTTGATGGCTTGTGACCATCCATCTTCCTCTTGATCACATTCCAGAGGTTTTCGATGGGGTTCAGGTCTGGAGATTGGGCTGGCCATGACAGGGTCTTGATCTGATGGTCCTCCATCCACACCTTGATTGACCTGGCTGTGTGGCATGGAGCATTGTCCTGCTGGAAAAAACCAATCCTCAGAGTTGGGGAACATTGTCAGAGCAGAAGGAAGCAAGTGTTCTTCCAGGACAACCTTGTACGTGGCTTGATTCAAGAGTCCTTCACAAAGACAAATCTGCCCGATTCCAGCCTTGCTGAACCACCCCCAGATCATCACCGATCCTCCACCATATTTCACAGTGGGTGCGAGACACTGGGGCTTGTAGGCCTCCCCAGGTCTCCGTATAACGATTAGACGACCAGGTGTTGGGCGAAGCTGAAAATTGGACTCATCAGAAAAGATGACCTTACTCCAGTCCTCTACGGTCCAATCCTTATGGTCTTTTGCAAACCTCAGCCGAGCTCTTCTTTGCTTCTCATTGATGAAGGGCTTTTTTCTAGCTTTGCACGACTTCAGCCCTGCCCCAAGAACCCTGTTTCGAACCGTCCTCGCCGTGCACTTCGCCCCAGCTGCCGTTTGCCATTCCTTTTGTAGGTTACTTGATGTCATCCTACGGTTTTTGAGTGACATTCGAATGAGTTGGTGGTCATCCCGGTCAGTGGAAAGTCGTTTTAACCCTCTGCCAGTCTGTAGCTTTGTTGTCCCCAATGTCTGCTGCTTGACCTTGTTCATAAGAACCGCCGTCTTTGAAATTTTAAAGATGGAAGCAACGTGGCGTTCACTGTATCCCTCTGCAAGTAAAGCCAGAATTGAACTATTCTTTTCCTCACTCAAAATTTTTCTTTTCAACTCTTTTGGCATGCTCAATAGTTATTTTTTTGATTCCAATTACTTTTGAGGTACAACTTGCACTGTTTCTGCCATCCAGCTGGTCCTATTGCAAGAGGATAGTGATGACAACAGCAATGGTTTTTAGACTTTTCCTTGTTCAATAAGATTCGGTTCAGGTGATCACCTAATCAGTACCTCACTAAGTAGAATGAGGTGTGCCTGTGTTGGAATGCAACAGACACTGGAATGGAATGGCTGCCATACATGTAAAGATGCTGATTTAAAAAAAATTTAGAGTGCTCTTATTTTTTCCCAGAGCTGTATATATATATATATATATATATATATATATATATATATATATATATATATATATATATATATATATATATATATATATATATATATATACATATATCTTCTTCTTCTTTCGGCTGCTCCCGTTAGGGGTCGCCACAGCGGATCATCCGTATGATCCGCATAGTGATTTGGCTTAGGTTTTTACGCCGGATACCCTTCCTGACGCAACCCTGGTCACCTCTTACGACACAGGGATATGGTACACCGATACTAATCGGGGCATACACCGGGACCAGTACACTGGTACTCATTTCGCCGACCTCGGAAGGATGACAGGCTGAGTCAACCCCCGGTGTGTATTCATTCAAGCGGCCAACGGGACCACTTGAAAATATATATATATATATATATATATATATATATATATATATATATATATATATATATATATATATATATATATATATATATATATATATATATATATATATTGTTACGGCTGTGAAAATTCGCAGAGCACCGTATAGGTCCTTCGATCAGTTATGTCGATAAGTCTGTGTTCAGATAGATTTCCCCACCGATGTTTAACAGGCAATTATTCATGTGCAGGGCTGTGATCTTTGAGTTAGCCGTTTTTCTTTTACTATCGTTATTTTGGACCAACCATTCACAACAACCACCTCCACATCCAACATCACTCATCAACTACTCCACAACAACCACGATCACCACAACCACCTTCTCGTCAACCGCCAACATCCCCACAGATAACGAACAGCTGCCTTCAGAACAACCACCTGAACCACAACTGCCCAACCACACCATCCTCGCGACCACTGTAATCGCCACCGCATTGCCACCTCAGCACACGGTTGCGAGAAGCCTGGCATTCATCGGGGGAAAGCAGACGACGGCCCCACCCCCCTCCCCCCCAACGAATAACATCTATGCCGGCCAAAGCAGCAGGAGAATAACCCAACACCAAGAGTTATAAAGCGACACTAGTTATGAAGAAAGGAAAAGAATGAGAAAGGCTCCGATTCGGTGAGGAAAACGCCCTTCTTCTGGAAGAGGGGGGTGAAAGGGAGGGCGAGGCGCCGTGGAAATAAAAGGGCGCGCTGAACGCAAGGTCGGTCGGTCTCTCTCGGTCGGCTGCTGGAGGTTGTGAGGTGTGTGGAGGGGAGAAAAGAGCGTCGTGTCGGAGTTGTGGGCAGTGTGTGGAGCCGCGGTAGGGGACTGGAGAGAGCTCAGCGGAGCCAAGGCGCGCGGCCTGCCGTACCGTACCTCACCGTGGGTCACTGGAGAGGCGACGTCGAGGGTCGCCCTAGCAAGTCACTACGTGGGTGAAGGTAGCCAGCCCGGTCTCCCGGAGCCTTTGTGGTCTACACGGCTCCCTGCCTATAAATACCCCAAGAGGTCCAGTCTACACCCTTGTCTTTGATGGGGTTTTTCCTTTGTTTCTTTGCATGAACGTTGTGGCGCCATGTCCGTAAATAGAACTGTCAATAAGTGACTGTAAATAATAAATAGACAGTGGTAGCTCTTTGTCTTGCTCGTGTCTTGTCCCTACCCCCATTCATTGCATGATTGAATCCGTGCATTGTTTGCATGCATTACTGCATAACTGCATCTTTGACCGTATACGTGCATGTTTGGTTGTGAAATAAATGTGCTTGTTTAAATGTCACCCGTTCGTTGCATCCTTTCCCTTGATTGAACTGCCATATTGCACCCGGGATATAGTTGGTTGTTAAATAGCCGATAATAGAATCGGGTGCAACGGGGCCTCGTGATAACACCCTGCTCGGTTATCCCAAAACGGCTGCTTAAGCGGCTCATTTCCAAGCATGCCTCATTAAGGTACAATCTCTTGGTAATCTACCCGCACGCGATTAATTCGGTAAATCGAACATTTGGCAATCGGACCCTGTAGCACGGGTAGAGTACGGACAAGGTTGTGGTATGGTTGAAAACACACCCGTGGCTGGTTTTCGGCGTTCATCCGGAAAGCCGCGATTGCATTGTCCGTTCGGTGGGCGAAGCGGCCACTATTGGTTAAGCGCGGTCGTTCGCACGCCTGCGGGCGGAGATCCACAACATTATATATTCATAGACTTGTATATATTCATATACATATTCGTCTACATCCATATATATATATATATTGGATATGCTGATTCTGGCTCACTTTCCCCCATGTTAATGAATGGGAAACCCCCCTTTTTATCCCAACCTGTTGAAATATCGAACATGCAAGTGAATGGAGATTTTAATAGCTTCCCCTTTTAGCCGAGGAGCACTTTTTTTCAAATAACCAATGCATATTGTTTAGCTCACTCATTGAACCTATAAAGATTTGTTCATTCTCAAATTCCTTCAATAGCTTAATTTTCTTTGCACAATAATCCCCATCTAAAATATTTAAAAATAAAACATTTCAATCTTTATATTTTTCAAGATACCCCTTTTGTGTCATTATGAAATGATATACTTCTCTCATTGATCTCATCTGACCACCTCCTGAGTTGCAAATAATTTTGAGGTTGTAGTAAATTATTTTTCCATTGTTCAATTGATAACCATCAAACTTTTCAGTCCATTCAATGATATTTTTTTTCTTTACATCCTCGAACTTATTAGTTTTTAAATTGATTCGCTTATTTGTTTTATTTACCTTTGTTTTAGTTTTTTTCAATAAGACTTATTTGATATTTTTCACATTCATTATGTTTTCCATTTATAAACCAAGACTGAGATTTTCTCCACCCTTTAGTTTGATTAATACTTGGTTCGACCATTTATATATTGTGAAAAAGGTGGCGGTAGCCCTTAAAAACCCTAACCCATATTCTATTTAGTTAAAACTTGTATCCATATGGAACACAATCTCTTGGATATACTCTATGATTAAATATTCACTCTATCATACAATATCCATATGGAATACAATCTATTCCATTATCTAAATTAAATCTCATCAAAGGCTCCTCATGCCTTTTTTGTTTACTTCTTCACTATATATCTTATGTTTCTAACTTCTTAATGTATTGATTTTTCCTGTATTTTTCTTTGTCATTCATTAAACAATAATTATAATAATTTCTAAAAGTTATTGATTTCTTTATTACATATGTCTTTATTCGCTTTAACCTTTTATCAATCTGATCACCATACTTATAAGCATATGCCTTTGCTCTCAATCCAATAAACTCACTCATTACTTTTCCACCCAACTCATCCTTAAACTTACCAATAACCTTTTCATTCTTTTTTTGAAAAAAACTCGCTCTTCTTACTAAAATTACTTGTATCATATACTCAAATATTTTTCTTCATATCTTTATAAACATCATCAGTTTTATATACAACAATGAAACATTTTCACCATACTCTTTCTTTGTCATTATACAAATAACCATACATCAATATCTTTGATAAATCAAGAACTGCTGTTCCAATATAAATTGGTTTATCCATTACAATACTTTCCTTTTCCATATGAATAGCAGAAAAGTTCTCTGAAAAAAAAACCTCTTCTCTTTCAAAACTTGGTTTATTTATCAATCTAGAAGCTTCTTTCCAAGATGTTGCAAATCTAATGTGTTTGCCTGTTTCTAACATTTTCCATTGTCTTTCCAAAGACAGCATTATTCATCAATTTATAGAATTCCCCTTCACATTTTACTTTTGTATTTGTTCTCATATCTGTATTGAATTTAATATACTTTTTCATCCAAGGACTTTGTTTAAATTTTAAAACTCTATGAATTTTAGCTACTCTCAATCCTCCAAAAACTGTTTCAAGCTTCTCTGATGCAAAACATATCCCTCTTTATCATAGAATGTTGTTAACTTTTCTGTTGAATTACCTTTAATATTAAAACTTTTATGATAATCACTTAACCATTCTTTCTTTGGGGTTTCTTTCTCACATGCAAAAGGAAGGTCTTTATGCTGATTATGAAGATCACTCGGGTATCTCAAATCAACTTCAAAATAATAACCTTCTTCTTCCTCATTCAATTCCCCTTGAGAAGAAGTAACAACATTCATCAAAACCTTTTCATAAACCATTTCTGCCACCCACTCTAATTTACCAGAAGGCAGAGATTGAGACATTGCCCATCCATACAAATTAATAGCATCAAATAATTACTATCTTTTTCACTATCATAATTTGGAAGATATTTATTATTTGCTTTAGCATATCTTTTTGAACATACTTGTGATATTCCACCTCTCTTAGACTTCTCAATCATCAAAAGCATATCTACATCTTGTTCTGTCATTTTCAACATTGCACTCCAAGCTAAACCAGGAGCTGTGAAATAGTGGGCAGGATCTAATCCATAACAATTTTTATTATGACAGAGTGATCTAAAAGCTTCAAACACATCAGCTAACAATAAAACTTCTGTTTTTAGATACAAATCATGATATTCTCCAAGGTTCTTTATCTTAAATATTTTCCAAATTTCTTGTGCGTGTTTATATTCCTTATCACTTATCTCTTCTTCATAAAGGTTATTATAGAAACTTTCTTTTGAAGGAAGTTGTGTTTCTTTAAATCTCATCAATGAATCCATATAATCATAAGGATAAATTCCCTTACTTGTAAGAATTTTCTCTTTACTTTGAATTTCATTCCATGTTTGAATTTCCTCTCCAGTTAGAATTCCCTCTTTAATCAGAATTTCATCTTTAATTAGAATTTCCTCTTTAGTTAGAATTTCATTCATTGTTCGAATTTTCTTTATAATTAGAACTTCTTCATTAATTTCCTCATCAATTAGAATTTCCTCTTTGCTTTGAATTCTCTATTTAATCTGAATTTCCTCTTCAGTTAGAATTTCCTCTTTTGGAAAGAATGAGTTAAGATTTGGAAAAGAGCCCATGGAGCTTAGAATTGATGCTAGGTAGGCTAGTGGTGTTCCCATAAACTTGTAAGAATCTAGAAACCTCATACGAGTTAAAGGGTTTGTGAATATCATTTTTGTAAATGAAATATACTTTTGACTTGTGTTTGTTATGGCAGAAATATTCCCTGGTGTTTTTGAAAGTTCATTTATAAATAGGTGTGTATCATAGTTGGCGCTGTTGTAAAGAAAGACTGGAATAAAAGAAGGAAATTTATAATTAAGATTACAACAGGAATGAGTGGGACCTCTA
This sequence comes from Eptatretus burgeri, assembly GCF_056783735.1. Classification (NCBI taxonomy): domain Eukaryota; kingdom Metazoa; phylum Chordata; class Myxini; order Myxiniformes; family Myxinidae; genus Eptatretus; species Eptatretus burgeri. Next base: position 50,452,105 of record NC_140964.1, read on the forward strand.
TATTTATTACCAGTAAGATGACAATGATCCCTAACTTTAAACTCCTTAATTTCCTCATCAAAAATATGGCAGATATTGTTCTAAATTCTAATTTTTCTTCTTCGGTTAATTTCATCGGTTCTTTTGTTTCTTTCATTAATTTAGTTAGTCTTATACAATCCTTTTCTAATCGTTTTACAAACTCTTGTGAAGCTTTTTTTCCACTATAATGTTCAAGTTTATTATACTTTTCTCCAACAGATGATTTGATATAATAACAGAAACCACAAGGAATATGTTTTTGATATTTATTTGTATATGATTCTTTTGGATTAGGAGAAGCAGTATTTATCTTTAAGGATACATTCAAAATCAGCGTATATCACAAATGGGTGCATGATAGATTTATTATAATCTTCAAAAGAAATCTTTTCACCAGGTTTGGGCATTGTAATTACAGCTGATTTGTGATTACTACAATATTTTGAATGTTGTTCTTATCGTTCTTTTGTATCAAATGAATTATGACATCGCTTACAAGAATATATTTTGTTTGCTGTTCTGAATACCTGAGAAGAGATTAATCTTGATAAATTATTGATGTATGTATAATGTGAATTCTTTCCAACACTAAAATATAAAAGATCAATGTGTGTTTCTTCATTGCTCTCTGTAATCTTTAATACCTGAACTTTATTCTCTCGAGTTAATCCATCTACATTAATAGAAAGATTGTTCTTTTTCTCAAATTTAGAAATATCTGTTAGTGGCATTGGGAATTTAAAATCTTTAATGTCCAAGGTATTCTCATATTTCATATATTGTTTTACTCTTTCTGAATTACAATTTGGTGGATGTAAGTGAGCAAGAACAGACCAGAGAAAACATTTATTATCATTGTTCTTAATATTAACAACTGCCTTCTTTAGTTTTATTTATTTTGGTAATTCAATAAAAGAAGAAGCTTGAAGAGGATCTGATTTTAAGATGTGTATATCTAAAAAGATTATGTTTGTGATAGTAAATCCACTACCTACTACAGTGTTATCAACATCTTGTCTCTGGAGATCATCGTAAACATCACATCTTACAAAATCCTGAAATGATGAGATAAAGTGTGGGTTTGTCCTCATAAGGAGTTTGTTCTTCATCTTGTCTTTTCATATTCATTTTCACTCCCATATAAAACTTTAAAGTTTTCATTTCTTTTAATGTCTTTTTAATAACTTTTCAACATCAGGTTTCACTATTTAAATTGATTCAGCTAATGATGATTGACCGGGTTTTCCAAATTGAAAAATCCTTATTTTAATATGATTCTTAAAAGCTCCATCAGTGTTTTCAATATAATAGTCTCCCTTTACTTTAAACTCTTTCTTCTTGTGTTTTTGTGATTGAAGGTGATTCTTATAACTACTCTTCAAAACATCCTTTGAGCAGATATCACAATGTTTTGTTTCCAACTCAAGAGGAGATATTTGTTTGAAAAGATTGAATGTGTGTTTGTTGCTTTGAAGGTGTTTTTTTTATAATATTTACATTCGTGATTACAAACATCGCAGTATGTTGTATTCACCATATTTATATAATAAAACTTTGCTTAAACTAAAATTTTCTTGATGAAAATTTCGTTTAATTTATAGGTGAATCTGTGCTTAAAACTATTTTATTCTACAACTTTTTTCACTTAATAAATACAATGTTTCAAGACACAAAAGACAAGTTTCAATCAATCTCTTCATTTGTTAAAGATACTGAGAAATATGTCAAAGATGTAAAATTGAATAAAGATAAATATAACAATTATGGTAAATCATATGAGTTCTTCAATTTCCTTCAGTGGAAGGGCTTTTAGTATACCTGGAATAACATTAATTAAAGTATCTTGAACAAAAGTTTCTCCTCTCCTTCTGGCAATATATTCAAAACGAGAAAAAGCATCAAAAAATAAAAACCTTATGGATGAAGCTTTAGAAAGAAAAGATAAGCCATCTGTAATATGCAAGGAGAAATTTGTATTTTTTTCTACAACCCTAAGGTGTAAATCCTGATGAAATAAAGCATTTTAATATATCAGGTGAAATGACATTTCATTCAATTGTAGTTAAGGATCATTTCAAAATTACCATTAATATAAAAAATGTAGTAGTTGAATCTGTTCATGAAAAAAAAGTACATAGATATAGATGGTAATGTTTTTTTCCACTAATTAAATATGAGTCATAATTCAACTGAAGATTTTTAAGACTATGAGAGTGATTATGATACCGAGAGTTTGTGTTCAAATGACAGTTATGATACTGAGAGGTTGTGTTCAAACGATAGTTATGAAAGTAGTTTTATAGATGATTCCGAAGATTAATTTCAGTTTAAGTTAAGTTTTACTTTATAAATATGCTAGATTTTGAGCCTCTTAAATTCTCCATATGACGAATTTGAGAATTGTCCTGCGTGTGAAAGACAGGGATTAAACACAGAGTCAAAAGCCTCTAAACAATGTATATTCTGTGATTATCTTCTAAATAATGATGATAAAAAATATAAAAAGGAAAATAATTATTTTAGATTTACACCAAAAATGAATTACTTTACAAGATTGATTAGAGAAATGAATGTAAAGTATGAGGGCAATCACACACCTTTCCTTACAAGGGAAGAAACTGAACGTATTAGAGAAATGTTCAAAGGATTGTTGTCATATATTATTCACGATTGTCATTTTCAGGGAAATATCAGCACACGATATTGTATAAATAAAATAATGGATTATCTTGAAATTAAACCCGAACTTAGGATAAAATATAGAGTTTCTAAAAAAGCCAATAATAAATTAAATGACCTGTTTTCCAAATATATAAATGAATGATTTTTTTTTACCCATTTGGGAAAATAAGATAAAATTTAACAATCATAGAAATCTTCCAAATTCATTAAGATGTCTCATTGTTGGTTCAAGCAGATGCGAAAAAACCTGCTTACTTTTGAAGATGCTCCTGACTCCCAACTTTTAGATTATGATAATTTAATAACTTTCACAAAGTCGAGTTTTCAACCAGAGTATCAACTACTCTCACAAGGTTTTAATGCTGTCTTCAAAAAGAAGATATAATCGGTATATTTAAACTTCAAAAAAACATAAATTATTATAACATTGAAGATATAATACAACTATTTTGTGATACACAGAGATGTAAAAAGAAATCAAAACCGATAACTTGTATTCTTAGTGATAATACAGATGATATACCGTCTCCCCAAGATTTGGATAAATCAAAAAATAATCTCGTTATCTTTGATTGTGTTAATGAGAGAAACCAAACGGTAATGGACAGCTGCTACACAAGAGGGAGACATTCTTCTTGTAATTGTATTTATCTTAGATAATCATACTTTCAACTTCCTCGTCGTTCCATCAGAAACAATGCTAATACTTTTATTTTATTCAAGTTAAATTCAATAGATATAAACAATTTTTGGAGAGAATTGTTCTCCATTATGCAGTAAAAAGGAATTTGGGGATTATATGAAGCACACGACTGAAAAATATAAATATATTGTTGTGAAACAAGATGAGATATTAAATGATATTTTCCAATAAATAAATGGATGCGAAAGAAAGAGCAAGAAGATTTAATGAACATCAAGAGTTGCTTTCAAAAGTTGTAAAACAACAGGAAGACATAAAGAAGAAATGCAGACAAAAACTAACGGGTGAAGAAGCATTTGAAAGAAAACAAGAAAAATTTTAATGACTTTTAAAAACTTCGCAAGAAAAAATTATAGATGTTTCCACAGTTCCCACAATAGAATATACTCCTTAAAAACTTCAAATGATAAAAGATTTCAGTCAAATGACGGAGGAAGAATTGGAGCATATAGGAGAATTAGAATGTGATGATGAAGGATTATTTCAACAACTGGAAGAGATTAATCAACCCCCTGATTATATTGTGAATGCTCTTCAAAACAATGAATATTCAGTGGAATCAGAAACCAAAGCAGGACTCATTCCAAATGAACAACCAGCAATATTTCATCTTGTTCAAGAAAAGGTATTGATATTTTATGATGAATTAAAGTTCTTGAGTTCTGCTCAACCCCCTATTAAATTAACCCCCAGATTAATGTTTCTTCTCACAAAAGATGGAAGACAAGCTTCAACTGTGAGGGGTGAATCAAAGTATTTTGATAAACCATTGGATATGAAAAATAATGATTATAGAGTATATATTGATCTGCTGAACTCTGTTAATTATAGGGTGAGTCTTTCTGGTAAACGTGGCAAGAATGAGAAGGAGAAACACATTATTCAGGCTTTAAGTATCCTTGGTTGAGGTGTTAGTTTTCTTCCAAATGACCCAACAAAATTAGTTAATAGACTGTTATTGTAGTTGGGTCGTAAGAAGGCTGGAAATAACAATTGTTTTAATGAAGCATCAGCCATTTTAGACCAGTTGATGAACATGAAAATAATTAATAAATATCAATATAAAAACATTTTATCTCGAATTAAATAAGATGAGAAGCACAATCCTTAGTTTTGATTTCACAACAAGCGACCACACATCTTCATTCCCATTCCCATACCCACTACAACTTGACACAACAAAAGAATATGAGGCATCTTTTTTGTCAATGGAAACTTATAATACCTTATTTAATATTACGGAGAAAAATGACAAGTTTAGTTATAATCTGGGAAGTGGATACAAAACGATAACAGTTTCAACTGGAGCATATGAGATTTCTCAAATATCTTCCGAAATTGTTCGTCTTATGAAAGAACACGGTGAAGAAGCAAAAAATATTGTTATAGATATTCAAAAACATACTTAAAAATCAACGATTAAAGTTAAAAATAACTACAAGGTTGATTTCACAATTGATAATTCATTTAGAGAGTTATTGGGTTTTTCCTCAAAAAAGATTGAAACTAATGGGACGTTTTACAGTGATAATGTCATTCAAATATCCTCAGGAATAAATTCGGTATTAATTCACTGTGATTTGATTGATGGTGCTTATAATGATGGGATAAAAACAAATACAATATTTTCATTCAGCGCATACTCAACTCCAATTGGTTATAAATTCAATATGGAACCCAAAAATTTGGTTTATTTCCCTGTGTCAGGAAAAAACACACTGAGTAAATTTTAGGATAACTAACCAAGATAATCATATGATTTATTTTAATGGAGAAGTTATATCCATTAGAATTCACCTACGTGAAGTTTTCCAATAAATAAATACGATGGTTATTGTGAGGAAACATGAGTTGGGAAAATATAAAATAATTACAGGGGGTGGGATGTTCCTTTCCCCATACTACAAGGGTGAAGGTATGTATCTTGGTAGAGGATACTATAAACCTAAGAGACAAAGGGGTGTTGGACATCAATTTAGAGGAGATGGGATAATTGATACTCTCATGGGTATCGGTTCAACTATTCTTAAACATAAAGACCGAATTGGTTCAACTGCTTCTGCTGTGGGAAATGTAGCAGGTTCTGAAAAGAGCATAAAAGATGCCCAAAAGGAACCTCATAAATTACAAGCAATAAAAGAAATTAAGAAAGGCAAAACTCAGTTGTCTCTCCAAGAACAACAGAAAATAATTCAAATACTTGAGTCAGGGTTTCAAAAGTTTTAACATCTTTTTTCCTAAATAAATACAAGTATGGAAGCAATTGATAGTATCTATGATTTGGATAATACCATTGCCATCTCAAACTCCACTATAAAAGAAGATTAGTTCAAGGTAAATGCAATAACTGGAACAGACTGGAATGCAAATGGAACAAAAAGTTTTGAAACAAATAATCAACAAACTTATTTGAATCTATCCAAAAGTTTCTAGTTGTGTAAATTTACATTCACTAAGGTGGGAATAACACAAACGCTATACTCGTCAATGATTTCTTCAGGAAAATATTTGATAGTGTTCGTTTGTACATTGGAACACAAGAAGTTGAAGCGGTTGATTATGTCTCTGCTGTATCTGAAATGATGAAATTGACACTATATTCATTCAGTGATGGAATGGGAAAGGGGGCTGTCAAAGGTTTTATTCCTGATATGCCAATGGGAGCAAACACAGACCCTGGATAAACTCAAAGGAAAGGAATGTATAATGATGATGCAAAAGCAGTCAATAGTTTTACTGTGGCAGTTCCTCTTAAAGGTACATTTGGATTTTGTGATCATTATAAAGTTCTGTGTGGTCTTAAAATTAGATTTCAACTACAAAGTGATGATAATGAAAAAAAGATTACTTTTTGGTGTTGGTAATGCTTTTGCTGATCAGAATAAATTTGTAATTGATGAAACGAGTTGGTATATTCATGAATGTACTCCTAATCTTAAAACAGAAGAGATGTTGAATAGAAGACTTGACTCAAAGAAACCACTCAATGTATCATACCTCAAAAGAAGATGTCAACATGTTAAACTAAACCAAACCACTTACACGTGGAATTTGGGTGTTCTGGAAGGAAAGCCACGATATCTGTGGATCATTTTATAAAAACCAGATGGTGATACTGCTACAGATAAGAATACTGCATTGAGTGATAATGCTAAGGTGAAAAAAAAACTTCGTGTTTCTCTCGATGGAACATTTTATGCATGAGATGGATTGGAAATTAATTGGGAAAAAATGATTTTGCTGAAGCATACAAGTCTTACCAAAAGGTGTGTTAAAGTAATGGAAATAAAGAAGGGTAATTCCACGTAATAATGGACGTGAAGCATAAAATTTGAAAATGTATTTTTCAAAAGGATTTCTGTTGGACAGTGTTTAGTTAGGTCTGAATTTTCATAATTTATGCGATATTTACTCCGTGGATGATGTCGCGTGATTTGGCAGCCATCATGAAAGAACTGCCTCAACGTCTTCCAACGGTAAGTCATTCTGTCTTTTTTCATTTTGTCGAAAATGTTACGTCCGTTACAGTGAACTTTTCAAAATATTTTAACAAACAACAGACAGATCGTATCGTTGGAATATAGAAAGTATGCTACTAATGCTTAGTTTGCTTACCGTGAATGAAAGGTATACTACAAATTCGTTATTTCGCAGGATTTAAGAATTGTGCTATGGCCAGTTTTAGTTGTGTATATTTTGATGTTATGCCTCTTAAATGTTGATTTTTTTTTTGCTTTAGTAGTAGACTACACAGTGGGTTTGTACCAACATCAGAAAGCCATAGAGACTAATTACGATATGTCATAAAGAAATTCTCTGTAATATGGCCAACCTTTTCAAAATTTCAACATTGGTGATGCAATTTTTGTCTCAATGTTACGTCCGTTTCGCTGGAATTACCCAGAACCTATTTTGGATATGACAGCATTTAAAAGTTTGTATACAATCTATGCGTTTGACCTGAGTGCTCAAAAGGAAACTATAAAGTCGAATCGAGTGGATACTTCTCTATACATTGAAAGAGGAGAGAGTGAAGAAGTTGATACATATTGTTTGCTTTTGGAAGAAACAGAATTACAGATTAATACAGATAATGGTATTATGATTTGTCTCACATAATTTTTTGTTAAATAAATGAGTGGCAAAGTACCAACTGGGGTATATGTTAATCAAATCAATTTTCATAAACCATCATCTTGTGTTCAAAATCAAAAGCCCTGTATGATTAACGTTAATACAATTCAGAGAAAAGGAGCAGTAAGAATTGATGTTTTGCTCACAAGAGAACAGGTTAAAATCTTGAACGATACTGGCTCACTTAAAATTAAAATGACAAAACCAATGTTGAAAAAATATTCAATAACAGAGACGAGTGGAGGATTTCTCCCATTTCTAATTCCTTTATTTGCTGGTTTAAGTGCGGATGGAGCATTGACGGGTGGTATTTCAACAGCGGTGAAAACTGCCAACGAAAGGAAGGCTCAACTCCGGGCTCAAAAAGAATTGGAAAGACATAACAAAGAGTTGGAGAAACAAATTAGTGGAAGTGGTGTAATTGTAGATTTTGCTGAAAAACTTGAAAGTCTGCCTGATAAAGTGAGATTGTTAGTTGGAGATATGCTTTCTTCTATCGCACAAGCAGGTGTAAAATTAACTAAAAGGGGTAATGGATTATATCTTTCTTATAAATAAATGAGCATTGATGAGTGGTTTAAAGAATTTGGAAAGAATACAACATCAAATTTACAACTTGTCAAATATTGTAAAAAATTAAAAATTCATAATGTGGTTATTTGTATGAGAGATGAAGTAACAAACATGCCTAAACATAAAAATATTATTATGAACTTGGAAGATTATAATGGGAACGGTTCTCATTGGGTTTGTATTTTTAATAGTCAAGACAAATATTATTTTGAGAGTTTTGGTCTTCCACCACCTGTTGAAGTCATAAAATTCTTACAGAATGATGTTTATCAAACATTTCAAGTCCAAGAATTAAATTCCAAGTGTTGTGGTCAATTATGTCTATATGTGTTATTTCAACTCGACAAAAAAAAAAAAAAAATTGTGACTATTTTTAATCTAATATGAGATAGATTGGAAATTAATTGGGAAAAAAATGATTTTGCTGAAGCATACAAGTCTTACCAAAAGGTGTGTTAAAGTAATGGAAATAAAGAAGGGTAATTCCACGTAATAATGGACATGAAGCATAAAATTTGAAAATGTATTTTTCAAAAGGATTTCTGTTGGACAGTTCATCCAAATGACTTATGTTGGTAAAGATGGTTCTATCTTTGGTATATCCCAAGAACTGGACATTGATTTCTCAAATTATTACACAAAGGCACAGGCTGAACGACAGAAATATAGTATAACAAAAAATATTAAGATGAAAAATGCTTATAAATTAAATAATTATCTAAGCCCGACTGACGCGAATGATTTGATGAGATTAAGTGATTTATCACAATATATATCCTTAAATAAAACGGCCGTGTTTTCCAAACACACAGAAGTGTTGATTTTATCTCCAGGTCATACAGAATTCACAGTTCCAATTAAAATAAATTTTTATAAAGAAGGGCATATCGTTTGCATGAGAATAGAACAATGGGGGTATGATATGAATGATTTAGGGTATAATTGGTCATTTAAAATTGACCTATGAGACCTGGAACAATTAAATCTTGAAAACCTGGAAGAATATTATCCACTTGGTATAGAGAATGAGTTTTGTGGAAGCACGATTAGTAAACAACAAATAAAAATTTAATAAGGGTAAATATAATAATGATTTTGCCCTAGTTTATATCATGAAAACAGAAAAAACAGGATTATATATAAAATAAGTAAGGAAATACAAAATGATTTAACTCTGGGAAGATGGGGAGGTGTTTCGTGTCATAATATTATTCTGTCATATATTTCTAATACATAAATGACAGCAAGAAGGCTTCAATAAAATTATCATTTGTGTGTCCAAGCATACCTTCAAGAAAAGGGTATTTGGTATTTTAATAAATATGTTCTACAACATAAGAATGAGGTATTTTCAATAAAAGATTGGCTTTATACTGATGTTGATAAACCAACAACTCTGGATTTAATTAAAATGTTAAATAATGAAAAAATTATGAAGTTAAGAAAACGTCAGGCTCTTTTAGAAATTCAAAAGAAATTTTATTGGTTTTCTATTGTAAAAAAAATTATTTTGGATACAGGAATAACAAGAAATTCCGATGAATATGTGTATGATGTTCTATGGGGTGTAAGTGATTCAAGGATAGTAAGGGACGAGGAAGGAGTTGAGGAGGAAAAGGAGAGGAAAGAGAAGAGAGACAAGGGGGAGAGGGAGAAGAGAGAGAATAAATAAATATGGAAACCGGTGAGATTTAAAAAAGATTGGGGGTATTACAGAAAATAAATAAATCTCAACATACCGAGGAGGAAACAAAGAATTGACAAGTCTATTAGCAATATTTTCGACAAGATATTGACTTTAATTAATCTTTTTCATTTTTTTTCTTAAATAAATGGAGGAGAGAGTGAAGACATTTCTAAGGATTCTTTATGTTTTAAAAATTAAGATTCAAATGTGCATGTTGGAAACTAAAAAGGTTTTTGCACTCTGTAGGAATTTTTCTCATAAATAAATGAGTTGTCTCAAATGTAAAAAGAAAACTAATACAAAACATTTCATATTTTAAAAGTAAAATAATAGTGTCATGCTAAAAAGGTACATGTTCGGTGTGTGCTTCAAAAAAGTGTCAATTTATCTCCAAACACAAACGTGGAGGAGATGTACAAAAGTTTTTATCAGGAAGTCAATTTACAACTACTGGAATATCAGGGGAATTACATCTACTGGGATATTCTTTCTGTGGTCCGGGCACAAACTTGGATAAAAGATTAGATGAGGCAGACAATCCTAAACCATGAAGTGTGCATGAGGAACAATATTGATTCTGGAAATACCACAACTTTGGAAGAAAAGCATGAAGCCGATAGAGAAATGTTGTACAATTTGTCTCTGACACAAAATCCAACCTTGAGAGAAAAAGTTGATAGGTCCATCGTGAAGAAGATGATCAGTGCAAAATTGAAACTTGGACTTGGAAATTCAAAAAACTTATAGGCTCCAATGATGTCATTAAGATTGAAGAACAATTAGCTGATGAATTACATAAACCAATATTCACAAAGTTTCAGAGAAGGAAGGTTTATTCCAAAGAAGTTGATTATATCTGGTCTGCTGATTTGATTGAACTCAATCATGATAAGGGGTACAAGTATGCTTTAACCGTTATCTATTTGAGGAGTAGATATGCGTGGGTTGTCCCTTTTAAAAAAACAAAACAGGTAATACTCTTATGTTAGCCTTTCAAAATATATTTCATAAAAGTAAGAGAAAACCTAAAAAATTGTGGACTGATGAGGGTAGAGAGTTTTGTAACAAGACATTTATGATTTTTCTAAAAAAATAACTATTACATTATACAGTACCTTTAATGAAGGAAAAGCCGTTGTTATTGAACGCTTTAATCGTACCTTAAAAGAGAGACTATATAAAAAATTCGCACAGCTCTGTTCACAACAATGGTCATCTTTTATTCAGGATATTGTAGATAAGTATAATGGCACGATTCACACGTCAACGAATATAAAACCATCAAACATTTACGAAATTAAAATATGAAAAAGAGATTAATGTCAAAATGCCAAAGTTCAAAGTTGGTGATATAGTCAGAATATATAGATGGAAAACTCATTTTGAAAAGGGTTATACAAAGCGGTGGACAAATGAACTTTTTTAAATTGTTGATGTGATAGATACAGTTCCTTGGATTTATAAAGTATATGATTTAGAAGGGGAACAGATTTTAGGTTCATTTTATTCACAGGAATTACAAAAGACAAAACTAAGCAGATAATACTTATGGGAGCAATAGGTTGGTGCTTCACTCCCCTCTACTATTCACCTTTATGGACACTCGAGGACCAGTCCGAGGTGTATAACAGGGTTATATTTAAAAAAAAAATATATATATATATATATATATATATATATATATATATATATATATATATATATATATATATATATATATATATATATATATATATATATAGTGTGTCAAGGGGGACGTTCTTAGATCTGTGAACCCCAAACACAGAATCCTCAACTGAATAGTCAAGGCTTGGTGTGTGTGTGTGTGTGTGTGTGTGTGTGTGTGTGTGTGTGTGTGTGTGTGTGTGTGTGTGTGTGTGTGTGTGTGTGTGTGTGTGTGTGTGTGTGTGTGTGTGAGATATATAACAGGGAGCATAATCAATCCCAACCCCAACGCAAACCCACCCCAACCCTCACATTCAAAATCTCAACCCCAACGCAAACCCGCCCTCACCCTCACATTCAAAATCTCAACCCCAACCCAACCCTCGCCCAACACCAATATCTTTTTTCAAACACTTATTTCAACAATATATATATATATCTTCTTCTTCTTTTGCTGCTCCCTTTCGGGGTCACCACAGCAGATCATCCATATGATCCGCATAGTGATTTGGCACATGTTTTACGCCGGATGCCCTTCCTGACGCAACCCTGGTCGCCTCTTACGACACAGGGATCTGGTACACCTATTTTAACCGCGGTATACACCTGCCCAGTACACTGGTACTCATTTCGCCGACCTCGGAATGAATGACAGGCTGAGTCAACCCATATATATATATATATATATATATATATATATATATATATATATATATATATATATATATATATATATATATAATGTTTTTTTTTCTCTTCTTCTTCCAATTCTGTCTTTTAAGGCTTTCAGGTTTAATAAAGTAGAAAGGGGGAGTAAGAACTTTCCTGCACTTTCTTCCCAGAACTTTCTTGATATTGCTCTCATCAAGCACCATCCAACAAGGAATCACATCGATAGGTTGAGATCCCCAAGAGTCTTGGTAGAAACCACATTTCAAGTCTCCAAAAATATAACCATCTATCCAAGACTCCAAGGTAGAATCACAATTTCCAGAAATATTGTGGGTTTCGGTGATAGATCTCACATAATATAACTGTGGATCATCAAGGAAAACTCCATTTTTCCAATTTTTATGTTGTTCGGTGATATATCTCACATAGTATAACTGTGGATCATCAAGGAAAACTCCATTTTTCCAATTTTTATGGGTTTCGGTGATAGATCTCGCATAGTATAACTGTGGATCATCAAGGAAATCTCCATTTTTCAAAATGTCTGAAATTTCTGAGTCTCCAAGGTCGGTTCCATATTTAGAACCATCTTGGCAGAACCCTTTTCCTGAGTCTCCAAGGTAGTTATTAAAACCATCAAGGCAGAACTCATTTACTGATTTTTTTTTTTCTCAATTTGTGAGTCTCCAAGGTAAAACTTGTATTCTGGCTCATCAAGGTATAACTTGTTGAGTGGGTATTGTCTTGATAACTCGCAATGAGTACTATTGTTGTAAAACTCTTTTTCAGGATTTTGCTGATCTCCAAGGTATAACTCTTTGGTTGGGTCATCAAGGTCGAGCTCGTTCTGTGGGTCTTGGTCGCTCACAAGGTCTTCAACCAAACCGACAATTTCACCCCAAGTTGTAGCAAAAGCAGTATTTTCATTTTGTATTTCAGATACAATTTCCTGTGAGAGAAAATAATAATGTATTAACTCAGTGATTTAATTATTAAATGATTATATGCTGAAATCAAACTCTGCGAATAGGAAAAGAAAATCTTACCTCAATAGATAAGAGGTTTGAATCCAGTTCATCAACTTGAAGGTTTAGTTCCATACAAATAGTAGAACTCCAAAGTCATCCCACTCAAGATCAGCACAGCAGTCCATTCTCAGTAAAAGTAAAAATATGTTTAAAATGGAGTCTGGGTTTGAAGCTTTTATACAGAAAGACTGGTGGGTGTGGTTTCCTTTGGAAATTACCTGGGCAAGCCTTCGTTGGGAAATTTTCTGAAAACATAACATTCTAGAATTTTCTCATGAAATCTTTGTGAGTCAGAGATTAACTGGAAATGATGTAAGAGTAGGCGGGGCTTAGTAAAAGTGGGCGGGGCTTAGCAAAAGTGGCGTGGCTTACAAAAAATGTCTCATGAAAAGTGGGCGTGACTGAGCAAAAAATAATCTGAGGCTCAGGAAGTGGTCAGATGAAATCATAAAGAGAAGTTTATCATTTCATAATGACACAAAAGGGGTATCTTGAAAAATATAAAGATTCAAATGTTTTATTTTAAAATATTTTAGATGGGGATTATTGTGCAAAGAAAATTAAACTATTGAAGGAATTTGAGAATGAACAAATCTTTATAGGTTCAATGAGTGAGCTAAACGATATGCATTGGTTTTTTGAAAAAAAGTGCTCCGAGGCGAAAAGGGGAGGCTATTAAAATCTCCATTTACTTACATGTTTTAGATATTTCAACAGGTTGGGATAAAAAGGTTTATTTTTAGGGAAAAAAAAAATGAATCGCTGAGAATCCCCCATTCATTAACATGGGGGAAAGTGAGACAGAATCAGCATATCCACTATATATATATATATATATATATATATATATATATATATATATATATATATATATATATATATATATATATATATATATATATATATATATATATATATATATATATATATATATATATATATATATATATATATATATATGAAAGTGTGTCTGTGTGTTTCTCTGTGACCTATGCACACGAAAAGTACTGGACTGATCCTCACCAAACTTCACATGCTGACAGAACATGTACCCGGGAGTGTCCCGATGTAAAAGAATTGTACTTCCGAATTATGACGTCATCACCTGATTTCGTAACGTTAATTTTTCAAGTTCAGCCGATTGACATTGGGCCAACGCCATATACAATATATCTAACATATGATTTTAAGTTTTTGTTTGTTTGTTTGACTGCACGTGCTAATCTCCTGAAAGGTGAAAGACAGGAGCTAACCACTGAAACAAAAAATGTCGGGATGGGCCCTGGGAAGGTTCTAGGCTATGTGGCAAGGCCCCTTGGCCGGGGAGGGGGGCGGGGGGGGGAGGGTGTGTGTTTCCCCATCACCAACCCCCTTAGCCTATGACTGCCATGGCCCAATAGGGAATTGATACTGTGCTGGCGTCAGACATATGTACAGAAGATTAAATTCATTCAAAAAGAACCTGGGCAACCCCGGGTGCATTCACCTCGTGTGTGTGTGTGTGTGTGTGTGTGTGTGTGTGTGTGTGTGTGTGTGTGTGTGTGTGTGTGTGTGTGTGTGTGTGTGTGTGTGTGTGTGTGTGTGTGTGTGTGTGTGTGTGTGTGTGTGTGTGTGTGTGTGTGTGTGTGTGTGTGTGTGTGTGTATACATATGTGTTTATGAATATATCTTGATATATTTATGTCTGTATATAAATATTTGCATGTATGTTTATGTATATATCGAGATATACTGGATATGAATATATATATATGTATGTATATGAATATATACATATATGTATATATACACACTGGGTTTGCTCTGGCTTTCAAAAGGAATTGACCACTGTGGCTAATCCAGGTTTAGAATGATTAGCCACAGGAGAAAGGAAATAGCCACATATTTTATTCAAAAGTTTTTTTTTATTTTTTTTTTTAGCAATATGAAATAATCAGTTAATTTTAAGGTGGATGTGTGAGGTTGGTTGGATGAGTGAGTTGGATTGTTCAGATTGGTTGGATGAGTGAGTTTGGCATGTGAGATTGGTTGAATGAACGACCATCAGGGGAGGTGGTGATTGTGAGGGATAGTGGTGGTGATGGTGTGTGTGTGTGTGGGTGGGGAGGGGGGGGTATGGTCGTTGTGCCTTTAGTAGTTGGTAGTGGGGGATGGGGGTGGTTTTGGACCAGGATTGCACCAACCTCATGCCAGTCAAACTCACTCATCCAACCAATCTCACCCAACAACTTCACTCATCCAACCAATCTCACACATCAAGCTCACTCATCCAACCAATCTCACACATCAAACTCACTCATCCAACCAATCTCACACATCAAACTCACTCATCCAACCAATCTCACCCATCAACTTCACTCATCCAACCAACCAAAGTCACCCATCAAACTCACTCATCCAAACAAACTCGTACTACTATTGATTGTGTCAAAACTCACCTGGCAACCACTGACCCAACGAAGCATGTAGCGCCGAATCATTCCGGAAAAAAAAAATTTTTCTAAAAAATTAAAATAAAATCTTGAGACGAGAATCGTGTGTAATTTCGGTCGATTTTTTTTTTCTAGAAACTAGTTTAAAACTACGAAAGTTAGTATGTACAAGCTTGTACAAAATCACGCATGATTCCCATAATCAAAACATACAAAATGGTGGCCATCTCGGCTGTCTCAACAAAGGTTGAATTCTATGCTAAAATCACCCAAAATTCGTCTAAAACTGGTATAAAAAAACACTAAAACATGGATTAGCCACAGGTAAGGGGGATTCACCCTGTGGCGATGTGGCGAGCGGCAGCGCACATCCAGACACATGTATGAATGTATATGTATATCAATATATATGTATGTAAACATATATCAGGTGAGTTATTTCATGAATATATACATATGTGTGTATATGTATATGTATATATATGTATATGTATATGTATATATATATGTATATGTATATGTATATATATATATATGTATATGTATATGTATATGTATGTATATGTATATCTATATGTATATGTATATGTATATGTATGTATATATATATATATATATATATATATATATATATATATGTATATATATATACATATATATGTATATGTATATGTATATATATGTATATGTATATGTATATGTATATATATGTATATGTATATATACATATGTATCTTCTTCCTCTTTCGGCTTGCTCCCGTTAGGGGTCGCCACAGCGGACCAACCGTCTCCATTTCGCTCTATCCTCCACATCTTCCATTGACACTCCAACCACCCGCATGTCCGCCCTCACCGCATCCATGAACCTCTTCTTTGGCCTTCCTCTTCTCCTCCTGCCTGGCGGCTCCATCTTCAACATCCTTCTCCCGATATACTCCGTTTCCCTCCTGTGCACATGTCCAAACCATCTCAATCTCGCCTCTCTCACTTTGTCTCCAAACCGTCCTACCTGCGCTGTCCCTCTAATACACTCATTTCTTATCCTATCCATCCTCGTCACTCCCAACGAGAATCGCAGCATCTTTAACTCTGCCACCTCCAGCTCCGCTTCCTGTCTTTTTGTTAGTGCCACCGCCTCCAAACCATACAACATAGCTGGTCTCACTACCGTCTTATAAACTTTCCCCTTCACTCTTGCAGCTACCCTTCTGTCACAAATCACTCCTGCAACTCTTCTCCACCCACTCCATCCTGCCTGCACTCTCTTTTTCACTTCTCTCCCACACTCTCCGTTACTTTGGACAGTTGATCCCAAGTATTTAAACCCATCCACCTTCCCCACCTCAACTCCTTGCAACCGCACCATACCACCACCCTCCCTCTCATTTACGCACATGTACTCCGTCTTACTCCTACTGACTAACATTCCCCTTCTCTCCAGTGCGTACCTCCACCTCTCAAGGCTCAATTCAGCCTGCTCCCTACTCTCCCTACAGATCATGATGTCATCCGCGAACATCATGGTCCATGGAGACTCCAGTCTGATCTCGTCCGTCAACCTGTCCATCACCATTGCAAACAGGAAAGGGCTCAGAGTCGATCCTTGGTGCAATCCCACTTTAACCTTAAACCGGTCCGTCATTCCTACCGCACACCTCACCACTGTCACACTGTCCTCATACATATCCTGCACGATCCTCACATACTTCTCCACCACTCCCGACTTCCTCATACAATGGCACAACTCCTCTCTTGGCACCCTATCATAAGCTTTCTCTAAATCCACAAACACACAATGTAACTCTTTCTGGCCTTCCCTATACTTCTCCATCAACATTCTCAAAGCAAACATTGCATCAGTGGTGCTCTTTCCTGGCATAAACCCATATTGCTGCTCACAGATCGTCACCTCTCCTCTCAACCGAGCTTCCACGACTCTTTCCCACAACTTCATGGTGTGGCTTAACAACTTTATCCCTCGGTAATTTCCACAGCTCTGCACATCACCCTTATTCTTGAAAATCGGAACCAGTACACTTAATCTCCACTCCTCTGGCATCCTCTCACTTTCCAAGACTTTATTAAACAATCTGGTTAACAACCCCACTGCCATCTCTCCTCAGCACTTCCATGCCTCCACTGGTATACCATCTGGGCCAACCGCCTTTCCACTTTTCATCTTCTTCATAGCAGTCCTCACTTCATCCTTACTGATCCACCCCACTTCCAGATTCACTATCTCCACCTCTTCCAACCTTCTCTCTCTCTCATTTTCTTCATTCATCAGCTCCTCAAAGTACTCCATCCACCTTCTCAACACACTCTCCTCGCTTGTCAGCACATTCCCATTTGCGTCCTTTATCACCCAAACCTGCAGCACATCCTTCCCAGCTCGGTCCCTCTGTCTTGCCAATCGGTATAAATCCTTTTCCCCTTCTTTTGTATCCAACTTCTTATACAGCTCGTCATATGCCTTTTCCTTGGCCTTTGCCACCTCTCTTTTTGCTTTTCGACGCCACTCCTTGTACTCCTGCCTACTTTCTTCATCTCTCTGACTATCCCACTTCTTTTTCGCCAACCCCTTCTTCCTTATACTTTCCTGTACTTCCTCATTCCACCACCAAGTCTCCTTATCTTCCTTCCTCTGTCCAGATGTCACACCAAGTACCTTCCTAGCTATCTCCCTCACAACTTCTGCTGTAGTTGCCCAATCATCCCACCCATCTTTACCACCATCAAACGCCTGTCTCACCTCCTTCCTAAATTTCACGCAACAGTCTTCCTCCTTCAGCTTCCACCATCTGGTCCTTGGTTCAGCCCTCACTCTCTTCCTCAACCTCACCTCTAAAGTCATCCTACAGACCACCAATCGATGCTGTCGAGCTGCACTCTCCCCTGCCACCACCTTACAGTCACTAATCTCTTTCAGGTTGCATCTCCTGCTTAAGATGTAATCCACCTGTGTGCACTTTCCTCCACTCTTGTATGTCACCCTGTGTTCCTCCTTCTTCTTGAAATACGTATTTACCACTGCCATTTCCATTCTTTTTGCAAACTCTACCACCATTTGCCCTTCCACATTTCTCTTGTTGAGACCGTACCTCCCCATCACCTCCTCATCCTCTTTATTCCCTTCCCCAACATGTCCATTGAAATCTGCTCCAATCACCACTCTTTCATCCTTGGATACACTCTCCACCACTTCATCTAACTCACTCCAGAAATCTTCTTTATATTCCATCTCACACCCCATATGTGGGGCATATGCACTGATGACATTCATCATCACCCCTTCAATTTCCAACTTCACACTCATCACTCGGTCAGACACTCTCCTCACCTCCAATACCCTCTTGACATAATCTTCCTTCAGGATTACCCCGACACCATTTCTCCTCCCATCCACACCATGGTAGAACAGTTTGAAACCACCTCCAATGCTCCTCGCCTTACTCCCCATCCACTTGGTCTCTTGTACACACAGTATGTCCACCTTTCTTCTCTCCATCATATCAGCCAACTCTCGCCCTTTGCCAGTCATCGTCCCAACATTCAGAGTTCCAACTCTCACCTCCACACTTCTACCCTTCCCCCTCTCCCACTGCCTCCGGACTCGCCTTCCCCGTCTCCTTCTCCTCCTTCGCCCAGCAGTAGCACAATTTCCACTGGTACCCTGCTGACCACCGGTACCGGTGGCGGTCGTTGGTAACCCGGGCCTCGACCGATCCGGTATGGAAATTCGTTTTGTTGTCCGCATAATGATTTGGCATAGGTTTTTACGCCGGATGCCCTTCCTGACGCAACCCTGGTCGCCTCTTACGACACACAGGGATATGGTACACCTATTCTAACCGGGGCATACACCAGGCCCAGTACAACTGGTGCTCATTTCGCCGACCTCGGAAGGATGGCAGGCTGAGTCAACCCCTGGTGTTTTCGACTTGGTTTATATATATATATATATACATATATATATATATATATATATATATATATATATATATATATATATACATATATATACATATACATATACATATATATATACATATATACATATACATATACATATACATATACATATATATATACATACATATATTAATTCAGTGTCCCAACGGGGCTTGAACTCAGGACCTCTTGGGTCCCAAGCCACTGCCCTAACCACTGCGCCAACACCAGGCTTCCTACCTATCTTCCTAGATTCCTAGCTAGCTTCCTAGAGAGATATATATATATATATATATATATATATATATATATATATATATATATATATATATATATATATATATATATATATATATATATATATATATATATATAGTTGCGGGCCAGAGGTCTGGTAGCGAGAATGACCACTAGGTGGGGAAAGCTGCGTCTCCACCAGACTCCCCTGAATTGTCGGCCGTCGCTCCGGATAATTCCATGCGGCGGCGGGTCGCTGAACCGACCGTGGTCGCTAATATTTCAACCGCGTAGCGTAGGGTCTATTTGTCGATAACCAATTTACCTAATTAACTGCGCGATTTCGACTTCTGGGGAAACCACACCCTCGGCACGTCTTGCTCGAACTGGGTCACTCTACCGACTGAGGTCGAGTTCCAACTACCGACTACCAACTCCGGTTCGGGTGCAGCTGAGCAGAAACTGCCAAAGCTGTGCCAGCTTGAATGAACAGATTATTGGTTATAAAAACCCAGATAAACTCAGATCCGAACCATGCTGGACCAATGCAAGAAGGGACGGAAACAAACTGGGAATATTTCTGTGATGATTTATTTACAGTAAATGAAGACATAAAGCAAGACTTGACGTGAATATGCAGGCATGCCAGGCAAGGAATATTTACAATGATCTAAAAACACTTATTCAATTCTACTTAGACGGGCCCACACGCAGACACACACACACACACAAATGAAAAGAAACCCAGAGTTCTTTATTGGACCCTCGCAGCCAAGGAGAGAGACAAGCTGGGGGTCAGAGTTTGGATGGGTACCTGCCCGTCGGAGAAAGGGGTTACTCTGTGCTGTGGCACCTGACAATGGTCGCTGGTTTGGTCCCAGCCGCACGTGTAGGACTTGAGGTTCATGGCGGAGCTCGGGTGATGAATGGCCGTGGTCCACGGAGGGGGGTCGGGGTCACTCTTTCCTTCCTTGTCGAGGGCCAGCAGAGACACTTTCGCAGCCTCGACGACCTTCTTCTCAACCCGCGTGATAGCCCTCGTAACAACCACTGTTACCACTCCTTTGTTACAGCCTTCATGACAGAAAAAAATCCACCAAAAAAACTCTGCTCTCAGAGAGTGCTCGCGGATTTATCGACCTCCCTCAATGGGGAGGGGCCCTTGGTGCAACACCTCGCTGTCTGCCACAGGGTCCCTCAGCATACCTTCCCGGGGCGTGGCCTCGTCCCCTGCCAGGAAACCCCAGCCACTCTTCCACGCAGGTTCATACTTGACGAGTAACAGTATCAACGCTGCAACGGCCCCTGCCGGGAAACCCCAGCCACTCTTCCATGCGGGTTCATACTTGACGAGTGACAGTATCAATGTTGAAAAAAATCGTCGTAAAAGAGTGACAACATCTGTGGAAGCCGAGAAACCGCAACCGCAAGATCTTGCCTTGGCACGTCAGGGTGCGAGAAGGCAGCTGGTTGGTGGTGGATCGTGATGGGCCGAGGGGTCATGCAGATGGGATGATTGTTAGATGGCTTGTGAGATGAAACAATCTAACTAAAAGAAATTCCAGTGCACGCCTTTGATTCTCCCACTAGACAAAAGGAAGGGGCCTATCTCACATGTACTTAACGGAATAACTGACTCTTGGGACATCTGTATGTTGAATGCAAGTGGTTTCCAGATCCGTAACTATATATATATATATATATATATATATATATATATATATATATATATATATATATATATATATATATATATATATATATATATATATATATATATAGATGTAGGTGTACACTTGCCAAGTGGCTGAAGCACTCCAAGGAAACGGAAGATAAACAGCTCACTTGGCACACAATTAGCACTCACCGAACCGTCATGTTAAACATACACCTCCCAGAGATGCCGAAAATGTCAAATATGTCCAAATTGGTCAAATGAACACTTTTTCAGCAGTCGTAACTGCTTGTAAGCTCTATTCTGGAGCTTAAATTTTGTATTTCTGCTGAGTTCAAGAGATACTTGCTGTGATCGCATGTGCGGAAATGAATTAAGCAACAAATGCTGATGTCTTCGGGCGTTTATAAGAATTGCAATGTACCCAGTGATTCGTAGCTATAATGAATGCTCATTTGATAATCTGAGTGAGGAAAGTGAAAAAAAAAACTTTATCCTTAAGAAATCGTTGTGGACTTTTCCAAGTCAGCACAAGGTTGAGCAGTCCAAAAACATGGCGGCTTCAGATCCCATCAAGGTTACCCAGTTTACACCTTAAGACCCCATCGAGAGCGGTGACCGAGGATGCACCTGATGAAAGATATAACTAAATAATGCCGTTAATTATCTTCAAAAGAGGTGTTTTAATTAACCCAAACATCCAATTTTCACTCTCGCACTTCCTTGGAGTTTTCTTCGCATGAATGCAAAGTTTCAGATTGCTAGGTTTTATTGTTTTGGAGTTATGGGGGAGACGCACACACACACACACACACACACACACACACACACACACACACACACACACACACACACACACACACACACACACACACACACACACACACACACACACACACACTTATTCGTCCAGATAATAATAATAGATGGCACTTTCTCAAAAATTATGGTATGAAGTATTGTTTGTTGTGATCAATGTATGATATGCTCTCCCTCATGCACAGATTTATCCCCTCTCGTCTTCAGTTACCCTACCCTTTCTCCCGCCCTTGCTTCACTGAAGCTTGTGGTGAGGCAGTTGTCCAGAAACAACTTGCCTTTGCCTCATGGAAAGCAAACCCAACTGAGGGTAATCTCATTTCCTTCCATAAAGCTCAGAACAAGTGTGTATCTACCGTCAAGAGAGCCAGAAAACATCTAGTCTTTCTCATCTCTAGTCTGAACTCTCAAACCTCTCTCCCTCCTCGCAATCCTGGTGCCATCTAATCAAATTTCTTTCTGGTGTATGTTCCCCCTCCATCCCCTCCCTTACCTCAAATGGCCGCACTGCTGATACCACACGTGAAAAGGCTGAATGCCGAAACTCAGTGTTTGCATCGAAATCTTACGTCCAAAACCCATCGCTTTCGGCACCCACATTATCCAGTTGCACCCAACTGTCCGTTGAGTCTGTGTCCTTTTCTTCTGACAAAGCGGAGAGCTTGGTGTTAAACCTCGACTGAGATTCTGCAACCGGTCCAGGGGGCATCAGCCCACGTGTCCTAAAAACCTGCTCCTCTGCTCTTGTGCGCCCTCTCTCTGTTCTATTCACCCTCTCATTTGCTCAAGGTCATCTGCCATCTGCTTGGAAATCAACAAACATCATTGCCCTGCATAAAAAAGTGCAAAAACAGATCCCTGCAACTACAGACCAATCAGCCTTCTCCCAATCATCAGCAAGGTTATGGAATCTATCATCGCTTCAGAGATTAAATCCTTCCTCTTCTCCAATGGCTTGATTTCCGATTATCAATGTGGTTTCAGACCAGGTCACTCTACCCTGGATATTCTGCTTCTGCTCTCCCAACAATGGATGGAGGTCCTCAATGTCGGACATGAAATCAGAGCCATATCCCTAGACATTTCACGTGATTTTGACAGTCTGGCACCCTGTCCTGCTCACTAAACTCTCTCTTCCTATGGTATCCAAGGCCATCTCCACTCGTGGCTCGCAGACTTCCTCTCGTGTGGCCCGAAATGGAGTTCTTTCATCCCCCCCTTCCTGTCCAGGCTGGAGTTCTTCAAGGCAGCGTTCTGGGCCCTCTTCTTTTTCTGGTTTTCATCAATGATCTCTCTGACTCTGAAAAATCCTCTTTAAATCCTCTTTATCTCTTTGATGACTCCACCCTCTGCCGTACCATCAGTCATCCCTCAGTCTGGCAAGCAGCAGCTTCTTCGCTCACTGCAGATCTGGATAAAATCACAAACTGGTCCAACACGTGGAACATGTCTTTCAATCCGGACAAATCTCACACTCTCACTATGTCTCTCGGAAAGGACCGTTTGGACCCCCCCCCCCCATCCACTTTCTCAACAATCCTCTGAATGAAGTCCTTTCTTTCAAGCTTCTGGGTCTCACTATCTGCCATGATCTTTCCTGGGAAAGCCACATTTCCAACTTGGCCTCAAAAGACAGTTGCCGACTGGGAATCCTCCATCGTGCAAAGTCCTTCCTCAGCCCACCTGAGCTCCTGACCACATACAAAGCTTTCCTCTGCAACCTGATGGAGTACTGCTCTCCCCTCTGGGCTGGTGCTCCTGCCTCTCACCTTTCTCGGCTTCATGCCATGGAAACCAAGGCATTTCGGATCATTGGCATCTCCCATGATGAGACCGACTCTTTGGGCCTCTCACTCTCTCACCGCAAGCAGGCCGGTGGTCTTTCTGCCTTCTACCATCTCCTCTCCAGTTTCGCCCCCCCCGGCTTTGTCTCCGATTTGTCCCCCCCCCCCCCACATTTCCGCTGGGCGCTCAAGGTCCGCCAACAACCCCCTTCTTGTAAAACTACCAAAATCACGAATTACTGCTCACCTTCACTCTTTCATTCCTCCTTTTCCTGCCTTTGGAATAAACTCCCTCACTCTGTTCAATCCCATTCTTCCCTCCAGGCCTTCAAACCAGCTGTTCACCACCACCTTTTATCTAATCGTCCCCCATCCAAATCCTTGATCTTTTCTACCTCCGTTAATCCACCACAAACCCACTGCTTTCCTCAAATCCCCTGCTTTCCTTCCTGAAAGTCCCTGTCGTGTCCATCTTTTATACCCCGTGCTTCCTACATCATCCCTCTCCCTTCCCAAGTTCTCCTTGTGTTTCTGTTCCCCACTGTTTTGTCCTTCCCACTCCTGCCCCTCTTGTCTCATGCCCCCCCCCCCATTGCTGTGTGTTGTGTGTTCGCTCTCATACGAGCCTCGACAAGGTATATATAAAAAAATATTTGAAAAATGAAAAAAAAAAAAACTTCAAAGAGCATTTCCAAGAATATGCTGCAGCACATTGCCCACTTGTCGGTGTTCCGAGAAGTGTATTCGCTGCCCTCTTTGTGTACACTTTGTGTTTCCAGGTGTCAACAATACCCCTGGATGGAGGGATGCGCGTGGATGGAAGAGGTGATGGATTACTCTTCGTGAACGCCTTTGCAGCAGGCCATACATTCAGCGAGGAGCATAAGAGCACGGAACTCTAATTCCACGGTGTGGTATGGGCCTGGCGGTCATCATTCAAGAGATGGTGCTTCTGCATCAGTTAATGCAACGGCTTCGTCAAAACTGTCGGCGCCAGGGTATTTTGGAAAGTGTACGCGCACATCGAACACCAGCCCCTTGATATCTGCAGCTATGAACCCAGGACCACATTGATGTCAAAGTATTTTGTGGAGGGCAAGGTGAGGATAACATGGATGGTTCAGTCTCATTCTTGGTTTTTGATCAATTACAAAATGAGACTTTTAATTTATTAATTAGCCACAATATTGGTTCATATAATTGTTCCGTGCCAACTCTCAACTATTTAAGTTGTTTTACATGTAGTTTTCTCACGGCGTGGGGGTGAATTGTTGTGATAATCTTGTGGAAAGATTCCAAATTCTTGAAATATTGGCAAAGGAAGCAGAGTGATAAACCAAATGATTTATAAATGAAAAACAATGAATTTACCATTTGCCTTTAAACACAGTATACTATCCCCAAGGAGCTGGCCACTCGATGGAGTGGTTAAAGACTTGTTTCTTTCTGAACTGGCTGGTGTGGGTTTGATTTCCATGGCTGCTCGCTCTCAGCAACCCACACAGCTAGCAATCCTGCCGACTATGCCAAACACCCGCCGTCATGAGGCATTCAAGCCGAACGGGTCAAAACAGGCTTGTACGAAGATCCTGTGATTCTTTCCTGACCAATGTAGACTGAAAGCTCTTTCTTGTATTCCTTATTCATATTCTACTGTCTTCAAAATAGTAAAATACCTTCCAGTTCAAGATATCTCACACCCTACCCTACTGGTCCTTTCAGTTTTTGAAGTGTGTTTGTGTAGATTCAGGCAAATGGTATTGGTCTTTTGTGATTATACGTTTTAGATCCTCACCCCGAGTATCCGTGCAGGATTATTTGCGAGGAATCCGCTGTGTTTTATGGGACTCCGTTAACGCGTTCAGCCTTACGCACAGCACCGATCACTCATCGAGGGTGCACGGTCAGGATGCCATGTGTATGTTCTCAGCACCGTCATCACACAACCAAGCGACGTGTTGCTTTCATTCATTATTTTGAATAAAAATGAATGCAAACAATAATGTGCTTTGCAGGATGACCCTGATTTTAATGTCTCCTTTCTGGAAAGAGTGAGATGGCTTCGTTGGTATCATCAGTAAAGAGAGATTGTTTATGGAAGAATTTAAGCCTTTTGGCAAAAATAATATCCATTTATTTTTATTTGCAAACTCACTGTGGTGCCATTTGAAGGGAAGAAATGGGTAAAGTCTGTTTTTGCCCATCGAGAAGCCAATAGCAAATGAACCATGAAGTTGGACGAAAACCAAAGCAAACTTTAATGCATCACCCACATGGGGATTTATGAAGGAGTGTTTGCCTGTATGACCCCCCCCCCTCCCTTCCCCAATTAATGGAATTTGGCAGTTAATCTCAGGATCTGCAATTCTATATCAGTTGCTTTCCAAATCCTCATGGAGAAATATTTTCTGGAACTGGCCCAGACCACACCAATATGGCTATTATTAAGGCACTTTGCATCTCTCAGAATGCAAAAAGCTGCTTTCAGTGTCTAATTTTCGAAACACTTATCGGTGGTATTTCCTTCCCAGGAGCCATTGCATTCAACGCATTACAATACTACCACTGCCTATACTTTTACAAACCAGACTCGGTGGCATAATGGTTAGAGTGGGTGAGTGGGTGGTCGGTGGTTAAAAACCCCATTCCAAAGGCTTTAAATCATTTCTGCTTCCTTGACTCTCAGCATTTAAATGATGGAGCACATACATACAAGCAACGCTGGAAAGGCAAGGGCAAACCACCCAGTATAACCCTTGTGAAGAAACTGCTTTGGCAGCATCAATGCTCTCTAAAGTAGTCTGGTACATATATTTATATTCAAATCAAAACTTTTACATTTGGATTTCACTTAACTGGTGGTGGTGGTATGGCAGCTCAGCTGCCAAGGTAGCTTTCATTTCTTGAAGCACAACTGTGTCGCTGATGCAGTGCCTCTCTACAACCAGTACACACACTGGAAGTGGTACTCATTTCACTGACCTTGGAAGGATGACAGGCTGAGTCAACCCCCTGGTGTATTAATTCAAGAGGCCCTGGTGTATTAATTCAAGAGGCACAGTGACCCTCTCCCAGTACATTAATTCAAGGGGCACAGTGCCCCTCTAGCAGTACACACACTGGTACTCATTTCGCCGACCTCGGAAGGATGACAGGCTGAGTCAATCCCCTGGTGTATTAATTCAGCAGCCGACGGGGCTTGAACTCAGGACCCTAGGATCCGGATCCCAAGCAAGGATCCCAAGCCACCACCCTAACCACTGAGCCAACACCAGGCTACCCACTTAACTCAAAAAAAAGGATTGAAGATCGTTAGTTTTTTTCTTTTCTTTTGTAAACATTGACGAGGCTCATATGAGAGCAAACACACAACTCATAACAAGGGGGGCAGGAGAGGGAAGGACAAAACAGTGGGGAAGAGACATTAGGAGATCTGTGGGAGGGAGATGGATGGGGCAGGGAACACAGGGTATACATGATGGACATTCCAGGGATTTTCAGGAAGGAAAGCAGGGAATTTGAAGGTGGGTTTGGGGTGGATTAATGGGGTAGAAAAGATGTGATTTTGGATGGGGGAAGATAAGAGGTGGTATATGGGGGATTTTTTAAAGCTATATGGAACAGCTGTTTTGAAGGCCTGGAAAGAAGAATGGGATTGAAGAGTGTTAGTAGAGTTCCCACAATAGGGTCCCGTAACCGTTTTTCTGGGACCAAGGTTTGAAGGTTGATTTAAGTCAATTTGAAGTTTCCGATTAAAATGAGCTGGGGTGAACCTCGTGAAAATGTTGGTTCACTTGTCCAGACGCGAAAATTCAAAATGGCCGCCACACGGCTTCCAGTATATTAAAAAATTGCATATCTTTGGTTCTCCATGTCCGATTTTTATGATTTTTGGGTCTAAACATATGTTTTAAGGTCAAATATTTCATTTATCAGCATAATATCTTGTTAAGTGTAAGAATTAGAAATTTAAAAAATGCTTTTTAATCATTTTTGCAGAAAAATCCTAGACGGCCGCAAGCTGACTGCAATGAAGAAGACCAGGAAGACACCCTGAATGGTTAAGATGCATAGGTTTTCAGGAAACTGAAATGTTACTATGTTTTAACACACTTTTCATTTATTACAGATATCCTTGAATGAGTCATAGCCATGTCGTCCAAGGGAAAAGGTAAAAAAAAAAGATGTGAGGAGAGTGAAGAAAGCCACAAGTGCATCCTCTGTGGTGAGCATTGCGATGAAAACAAATCCAATACTACCCCTGAATCATGGGACAATCTGAAGACTTTAGCACAGCAATGGCATCATCTAGATAGGTTTGGAACAGTATACGACACCATGAATTTGGATGCTGGACCACAAAACATGTTCTTTCATAAAATTTGCAAGATTACATTTTCTAGTAAACGTCATATACAGCTGGCAATAAAGAGACGAGACAAAAGTTTGGCAGCTGAGGAGATACTCCAAGAACAAAGTAGCTGTTCTGTGGAACGACCCCAGAGACTATCTCGAGCAGCAAGTGGGGTGATACATGACAAAAACTGTTGCGTATGGTGCATGAAGCCGGAAGATGAAAAACACCCCACCAGGGACAGATGGCATATTATGCAAACGATGGATGCCTGGGATGCATTCAAGGCACATACAGTGTACCTCCAAGACATCAGGATGCGTGATCGCATCTTAACGATTATTATAGATGCAATACCAGATCCCTTTGCAGAAGAAATCCGCTATCACCGGTCCTGCTGGAAGAAGTATGTGTCGCCATCAAAAAGCAATGAAGATGGTCAGCTCCATGTACAAGATATTCGTCTTTCTGAAGTACGAGAGATGTTCTTCAAACATGTACGCTTGGTTGTGTTCGAAGAGCATGAGTTGCGAACTCTATAGAGCCTGTTGTCTGATTATAAGGCCTTATTGAGAAACTTTGGTTTTGGCCCCAGTGGCAAGAAGTCAAGCAACATCAAGGAAATGCTTCAGAAAGAATTTGGTGAAAACATTGGCTTTCATGACCGCCATCGAAAAAATGAAAGTACACTAGTATATGATACATCTGCTGGTGGCAGCTACCCTGAAGCAGCCATTTATTCATTGGGTATCAGTGATGATCAGCTGCTCAACAATGTTGCTCTTGCTAGTATTCCTGAAATGGCATGGCCACCAAGTGTCGAGGAATTGGAGACACCACAGGCCCCAAATGACATGCTTTTGAAGTTTCTGACATGGTTGAAAACCCCACAGAAGCAGAACTTTGAAGAAAGCAGCAGAGATCCTGTGGTTCATGCATTTGCCTCGCTGCTTTTGTCATACATCACAGGAAAAAGCTCTGCATTTCAAACACAGCTGTCAGTGACACTGCATGGACTGACCCAAAGTCGAGAGATTCTGGACATCCTCAAAAAGTTCTCCCTCGGAATCAGCTATAAATCTGTTCTTCAACTCTATGATTCATGGGCAAAGCATGACCTTGAAAAAAAAATGCATGTCCAGTAGAGCTTGCAGAGAATATTCCTGGAATTGGCATTCTTGACAATGACGACTTCTGTGAAGACACACTGACAGGCGCTGATACGTCACACCGCACCAATGTTATGTTTGTGCAACCTCAGAACCTGGAAGTAACTCTACCAGATGCAGAAAGAGACATGCGACCACTGCCCACAAGTTCACAAGACCTGAAACGTTTGTGCCTGGAGCAACATGTTTTTCAGCCCGATAAAACAGTGAAACGTGGACAACCAGCTCCTCGTCCAGAGATTGATATTAGTTGTCAGAACACAGATGTACAGAGACAGAGGCGTGTCATCCATGCTTTGGTGCGTCGTGCACATGACCAAGCAAACATGCCTGCTGATGAACAAATAACTGGTGCATTTGGTGGGTTTCAGGTTACTGTGCAGCAACATGTGAAAAAGAGCAAACCATACTATTTCTTAACATTTCCTCAGCCTCCACACAAATCTGTAGTCCACGAAGTGATGTGCAGGATGGTTGCTGCAGCTGAGAAAAAAAAAACAATGCCCTTTCTTTTGCTAGTTGGTGATCAACCAGTTTATGCACTTATGGTGCAACTGAGTAATGAAAATCCTGAAGCCTTCAAAGACATTGTGCCATTTTTTGGGCCTTTCCACACACAGTGCTCATTCATGTCTGCCATTTATAAACGGTTTGATGGTTCTGGCTTGTCTGACATATGGTTGCTGCACAGGCCATTGCTGAAGGTTCAGTAGAGAAGGCACTACGTGGGAAACACTACAAACGTAACATCAGATGTCTTCGGTTGATGTATGAAGCTCTGAGTCAACGGATGATCAGAGAAGGCATGCAGGATGGGGTGTCCCTGTCTGAAAATACAAAGGAGAAGATTGCCATACTTCAGGAATCCTCCACAACTCCAGAGCAAAAGCAGGAAGTCTACTCAGAGTTGGAATCTCACCCAGATATTGTGTCCTTCGTGGAACAAGTGTTCCAGAGCGCCGAGTCATCTAACAGTTCCATGGTTAAGTATTGGTTGAGTTTCATGTCCATGGTAGAAGTTCTGATGCTGAATATCCATGCAGTGAAAACAAGGAACTGGGATGAATTCAAGGCTTCATTGCGAATGATGATGCCATGGCTCCATGTCTACGACAATGACCGGTATTCCACCGGCTTGTGGAATTCTGGCTTGAAGTAAGTAGTCTTCCTGAGGAAAAGGCCAGATACCTACGAGATGGATTGTTTGCACAATCAATGACTGGCAGGCCATATTCATGTTTGCCTCCAGACCTCTGGATTGAAATGACAATGAACAAAGGTTCCAAGATGAAGGCTGGATGGCTGAAAATTCTGCATAATGAGAAGATGCTGTTAACTACTACGAGGAACGTGAACTCAGTCAACAGAGTAAGGGCAGCTCTTCACACATTGGCACAGATGAAGACCTCTGCTCTGAAGCATATTGAGAATACCCCCAGTCGTCTGAAGATTGACGAACAGGTTGTCCAAGACCTAG
Organism: Eptatretus burgeri; assembly: GCF_056783735.1. Classification (NCBI taxonomy): domain Eukaryota; kingdom Metazoa; phylum Chordata; class Myxini; order Myxiniformes; family Myxinidae; genus Eptatretus; species Eptatretus burgeri. The sequence continues at coordinate 50,483,167 of NC_140964.1, forward strand.
ACAGTTGCCTCACTGAGTTTGACTGTGACCCATTTGACTTGGATAAACCACAACTGAGAGCTCTGGTACCCGGTGTTGTCGCCTCAGGTGACCTGGTACGTGATTTTGAAAGTGTTCACGAAGATGGTGAAACAAGAGTGACTCAATTCTTCAGAGAACGAATGTTTTCACAGAACACACCATTTGATGCTACTATACACAGATGTTCAAGATACACTTTCAGCAAACCTCCTGTAACTTGGGGTTCAGTCTCAGGCAAAGTGACAAAGACAGATGCTATGGAAAACAGAGCAATGGCATCGTTAATTTGGCTGGCAGAATCTGGTGAAGAGAAGTTTATTCTCGCACAGGTGATGGAATTTCGCGTGACAGATGAGTGTTTACCCATATTTAACATCAACGGTACCATGAAGAAAGTGCAAAAATCAAAGTTAGTTGAGAAATGAAACATGCAGCCTGTCGAACCTTTTCCAGATCAGTACATTGCCCTAGTCGATATGGGTTTCCTGTGGAGATTAGCGACCCCAACTGCAGAAGATCGTGAGAAAGCTGATGGGTCTGCCCTCACTTGGGGAGATTATGCTGAAAAGCTTTTTTCCGTTATTCGCAGAAGGCATCCAAATGCAAGCCAGATTGTTTTTGTAAATGATGCCGATGGTGTGGAAAACTCCATCAAAGACAGTGAGCATGAGTGTCGTAAATCCACGAGAGCATATAGAGATGGGTCCAGAAATGTGTACATGAAAACATCAGATAGTTTTCCTGCCACAAAGAACTTCCAGGTGCTGTTCAGCAATCAGGGAAACAAACAAAGGCTGCAAAAGTTTCTAAAGGATGAGTTCACCAAGCTTGTAAAGAATCATAGGGAAATTGATTTTGTGTCCTCCATCAGGCAAAATTGTTGGAACATCTCCTCCGGAGAAAGGATGGAACAATTTGAATGTTGTCACATTGAGGCGGACACAATGCAGTTATTCATCTATTCACAAATCCGAAAAGCAGGAAAAATGGAGACAGTCGTGATTGATGCCGAGGACACAGATGTAGTGATTCTTTCTGCATATGTTGCACATCAACTGGAGGGCACCCTTGCTATCAAACGGAAAGACAAAATCATCAGCTGCAGAGACCTTTGCTCTGATGATGTAGCTGAAATATTAATCCCATTACATATCCATAGTGGACCTGATACAACATCTGGCTTCTATGGACATGGGAAAAACACAGTTTATGAAAAAGGAACAGGAACTGAGGAGGCACGCAATCTTTTGAAACGTGTTGGTAAAACACTTCCAGTGACACAAGAGGTACTTCAGCAAATGGCCACATTCACTATTAGACACATCTATAATGACACAATCAGTGAAACGTTAGGTGAAGCCAGAGCATGGAAGTGCGGTCAGATGAAGAACAAGTCCACGTCCCACATCCCACCAGATCCAGATTCTCACAATCTGCATGTGACGCGAGTTAACTACCAAGTTTACATTCAACTAAACTATGACAAGCCGGATGCACCCCCAAATCCCACCAACCATGGATGGACAATGAAAGACGGTAGATGTGTGTCAGTGAGGTATACCCATGATGCACTCCCAAGAAGTTTACATGACTTGGTTGAACAAGAACAGACATTGTTGCACTATGATGAGGCTGAAAGTAATGATGAAGTTTGTGACTCTGGAGCCAGCGACTCAGCTAGTGACTGAAGGATTACATGTATGTGTTTCAATGGAGATTTCATTTAATTTAATTTTCAACTGTAAAAACATTGCCACAGTCAAAATATAAGAGATGTTAATATTATTTTATTATGACTGTCTTAGATAAAAGACAGTTTGGACAGTACATCAAACTTTGGTCAATGCAAGTTACAGAATACTTACCGGAAAGCATCAATTGCCGGGAATTCAGATAATTCATGTTTTATTTCATTTTTCCATTGAAACACTGTTGCTCTACAGACAAAATGAAGGAATGTTGATATTCTTTCATCGTATTACAGTTCTAGATAAAGTGCAGGAGGGACATACAAAAGAATGGTATAACCAACCTGAACAGTATAAAAGTTGAGAAATTGATATTATGTACACATCATGTTCTGAAAATAAAGACAATGATTGCGTCCTTCTCTTCTTGTCTCAATTTGTTGTGCACTCGCACATATAAACAAACATTAACTTGCATGAAAAGATTCACTGCCAATAATATTATGAGAAGAAAATTGATTTTTAATTATTTTCCAGATGTTACTCGACGACAATCTTGGATTTGGCCCCGGAAAAGTTATATTTCATATTTTGTGACGTAACCCTTAAATATAACAATCTGGAATGGTAATATATGACATCCTTGACCTTCAAAACATATATTTGACCCAAAAATCATAAAAATCGGACATGTAGAACCAAAGATATGCAATTTTGATATACTGGAAGTAGCATGGTGGCCATTTTGAATTTTCGCATCTGGCCAAATTAGCCCACATTTTCACGAGGTTCACCGCAGCTCACTTTAATCAGCACCCTCAAATTGACTAAAATCAACCTTCAAACCTTGGTCCCGGAAAAACGGTCACGGGACCCGATTGTGGGAACTCTACTATGTGGAAGTTTATTCCAAAGGCAGGAATAAGAGGAATGAAAGAGTGAAGGTGAGCAGTGATTCGTGATTTCGGTAGCCTTACCAGAAGGGGGTTGCTGGCGGACCTTGAGCACCCTACCGAAATATGGGGGGGACATATCACAGACAGAGCAAAGGGGAGGGGAGTGAGGCCAGAGAGGAGACAGTAGAAGAGAGAAAGACCACCGACCTGCCTGCGGTAAGAAAGTGAGAGACTCAACGACTCAGCCTCATCGCGGGAGATGCCAATGATCCGAAATGCCTTGGTTTTCAGTATGTGAAGTCGAGCTAGGTGTGATATGGGAGCACCAACCCAGAGGGGAGAGCAGTACTCCATCACACTGTGGATGAAAGGATGAAACCTCAAGGATGGTTTGTGGTTTGGATTGTTTGCCTTGGTTGTAAGAGTGGTTGTTTGAATTTTTGTCCTACTAAAAGAGTTGTGCCAAAGTGGAGTACAAGTTGAAGGAATTCTTCAGAGCTCTGTTTGTGCATTTATCTCTCTTTGGTTGTAATCTCCTTGAATGGGTGTTAAAAGGGGGAATGTCCAAGCATCCAAAGGAATCCCCTACTTTACTGGAATGGAAGTCGTAGTTTTATGGAATCCTGCTCTCCCTTTTGGGCTGGCACCCCTGCCTCACACCCTGCCATTCTTTCTGCCATGGAAAGTAAGGCCCTCTAATCATTGGGATCTCCCACGACGAATCTGAGTGTCTCGGCCTGTTACTTTCGCACCACAGACAGGTCGGTGGTCTCTGTCTTATTGCACCTCATTTCTGGTCTTGCACCCTCTGCCCTCGTCTTGCACAGCTCAAAGATGAGTGTGCTACCTCTGCACCATCCTCTCACTTGCTGTTAATGTTTCTTACTTGATGTACCACATTCTTTAGAGAGTGTTGGTACTGCTGAAGCAGTTTCTTGGCAAGGGTTACATTGGGTTATGCCGAGTACTTGGCAAGGGCCGAAGCCATTGTCTTCCCAGCATTGTTCGTCTGTGCTTTATCCTTTTAAATGTTGAGCATCAAGCAAGGAAGCAGCACATACCATTGTTGGAGTCGTTGGTATTACTCAGCCAGGCTTTGAACTACCGACCTCCCAGACTCAGAGCGGATGCTCCAACCATTACACTGCTGACTCTAGTGTTAATATATTCGACCTAGTGAAATAGAACGAAAACCTAAAATAAATCCCAATAAAACCAGACAAACCTTCTCCATCACTTTTGGGATTGCAGAACAACTATGCCCAAAAGGCCCCTCCATTATTTCCATTTAACTCCCCCAAGCTCTTCTCATGCTCATTTCAGATCAAAAAGTGTTTTGCAGAATTCAAGGGAGACAGTAGCCAGGAGATGTTTCTATTTCCTTATTTAATTGATGCAAGAAGATCAAAATGAAAAATCAAAGTGGAATGAATGTTTAAACGGTCCAACATGCATTGGCATTCAACATGCATCCAACATGCAAACAAATCGAAACATTCAGCACATTTCATTCCTACATAGATGGTATCAAATTATCATGAGAGGCATGCGATTGGTTCAAAGTATGATCCTGACATTTAAACCTTCAAAACCACTCGATGATTTACCCTCACTGAGTACATGGCATTCCGTGGGAAGATCACGAGGTAGTCACAGGATTTAGTCGTACACCTGCGTGCGTTCCGAGACAACATTACCATTCACCATCTCCACCTCCTTGATGATAACCTTGCTGGTCTTCTTTCCACTTTCAACTGCATAATTCGCATGATCCAACTCCACTGTGAAAGGAAAGAAGAAAGATCTGTGATGTTGCTGAAACTAAGGGTTTGTAATGACGGGTTTACCTAGACAGGAATGGTTCTGTAACAAGGGTCTTGTATTTCAGACCTCATGCTGAGAGATTGGTGAAATTTGCTCCTTATTTCAACATGGTCGCATTTTCCTTCCAATGGCCGCAGGAAATGAAAATTACTTTTGCATCATATTTCCAACAACCAGGAGGAAACTATACCTGGTGCTCGCTTAATTGGTAGGGTGGTGGGCTGGGGATCCCATTTGGCTGATGAATTAATACCAGGTGGGGTTGACTCAGCCTGTCATCCTTCTGAGATTGGCAAGTGATTTCCAGCTTGCTGAGATGACCGAGTCATTTGAGTATCCTGCGTCAGAGCGGCGACCCGTCCAGGATTGTGCCCAATAGCCCAGGAGACTGCTTTGGCACCACTGATGCTCAATACAGAGTATGGTCCCAATGGATGGATGGATAAGGAAATTCGTTTTAAAAGGGTAAGCAATATATATTTTTTTAAACCTCAAGCAACAATTTTAAAACCAATACTTAGGTTGTCTCGACAAATCCTTTCAAATATCATACCTTCGTGTTCAGACATATCAACTGCTGATGAAATCATTCCCACTTGCTTCATCCTGGAAAATCAAATCAAAAGGAAACAAGAGCTTTTCGTCAGTTTTTCACTTCCCATAAAAAACATTTTCCATAAAAACAACACCCACCAAACATCTTTCTTAACAATTCTGAAGTTTTACCTCCTGGGGCGGTGGGGGTGATGGGGGACAACAACCGGGTAATTATATCGATTCAACAGCAACCTCATTGCTATTGTACACTTCTGTTGACCTCCAAAATCTCCGAAACGATTCATAGACTCAGTGGAATGTGCTCGGAGCATCTGCTCTGAATTTGGTGGGTCAGCAGTTCGATTCTGACTCTGGATCAGACTCGTACCAAGGACTTTTAAAATGGTATTTGCTGATCCTTGATTTGCTTGACCCTCAGCATTTATAGGATAGAGCACAGACAAACCCCGTGGGTTGATATCATCAATCATGAACCCGTGTATTATCGGTTGATTAATCAAAAGCATCCCATCTTCAGAATGTTCTGTAATTATAATAATGTCAGGTTGACGTGAGCAAATTGTAAATTACATCAGAACTGGGTGGAGGCTCGATGGAAAAATTAATCGTGTTGGTGATTAAAACGTTTCGAAATATCGTTTTCTCATGTAAGTGTTCAAACATCTGCGTTGGAAATCCAGCTGTGTTGCTGTCTGTCTCTGCAAATGCAGATTCAGTGCTGTGAAAGCAACCCAACGGCAAGAATTACATTAGGTCGTTTGCCTTTGCCTTCCCAGGAGTAGTCAGGGCAGGAATTTGTGATTTGTTCAGGGTGACGTTGATTAATTTACCTATGCTTCATGAAGGACACGTGAGATCTTTGATGTCCACCAACTATCTCTAGCAGACAGGACACCCAGATTAGCATCCGTCAATGCCCTGCTTTCGAAGCACCAATCCAGCACTGTATAGTCAGGCTGTGAATTAAACCCAGACTAAACAGTTTAAAGGTAAGGGTGCTACCTATGTACGCACCATCCTGTCAGACTGTGTTGCACTATCAATAACTAACAAATGATGATAATTTTCAATTAGCTAACTTCGTAATTTTATTGATAATGGCCAAGAAACCAGAGCAGGATCACTGCCCAGCAGGTACTGCGTCATCAGGTACACAGGTTGAGGCATCACTCTTTCAAGACATTAGAAGCTTATTATACATTACATGTTCAGAGTAATTCGATCCTATGTTCATTTGAGGTGTTCTTTTTTTTGTTTAATGCCCTAAAAATCCATTAAAAGCACATTGTTGTCTTGCCAGGCGAGACGGCTTACAGGTGAGTGTGCGTACCTCAAGACCATCCTGCTAGCCCATCGTTCAATTTCCTCCCCATTAGTTCCAGCCTCCCTGGATCCCTGACAATATTCCTTTTTTCCAGGTGAAATGATTGAGACACTCATTCCGGGATGGAGTAAAGATTTTAAATTTGTTCCTTTGTCAGATCGAAATCTTTGTTCATCCCATTATTTGTCGTTTGTTCTGCAATAGGCCTCAGCATCGGATTAAAAATGAGAAATATTTCCAAACAGTAGTCGAATTTCCATTGTCTACTTCATTGTCTTCAAAGTCATTTTTCTCATTAATTCGCAGGTTTAACTGATCCGCACACGTCACTCCTCAAGTTGATTAAAAACAAATCAAGAGCAAACCTACTGTACACCTGCTTTGTCTCTCAATGATAAAGCTCTCTCACCGGATCTCTTCTCCTTCCAGCAACTTCCTGTAGGTGGCTATCTCGATGTCCAGCGCCATCTTGGTGTTCAGAAGTTCCTGGTATTTGCAAACGTGCAATGCCAGCTGGGTCTTGATGTTATTTATTTCCTGCTGAATATTCACCACCTCAACTTTCATTTTTTTCAGTTCCTCTTCGTTTTGGTATTTCTTTGCTTCCAGCATCTTCTGAAGCTTTCCTTCCTGGGGGAAAAAAAAACAAGCAATCAGGTAACTGCTGTATATCTGTTTGACAGCAACCTCATTGCTCTCAGTTTGATGAAACAAATCAACAGTTCATCGCACATTATTATCGTCACACCTTACATCAGTGCAAACATTTTGGGAGAAAACAATTGAGGAATGTTGAAGCATGAAATACAATTCAAACGTTGCTTTGATAAACCTTTCGTATTTCTCCAAGCTTGGCTCCAAAGACCGCCACCTCCGTGGAATTCTCCGCAGGGCCAAATCCTTCCTCCGTCTTTTCCAGCTTGTAACGGTGTAAAATGGCCTTGTTCCACAGGGCCATTAAAATTGGATTTGGCTCCTCACCGGCGTCTTGTGCTTCTGCTTCCCATATTGTCCCCCCTGAAGTTTTGGAGTCGAACATCCTCTGTTTCATTGGCGTCTCACGGCAGGAGGCAGTGTCGTACGGTTTGCTTCCCACTCACTGCAGACAAGTTGGTTCCATTGCATTGGTTTACATGTCTACTCTGGTCCCTCTGCTCCCACCCTCTTACCTTTCGACGAAATCTCTGGCTAACCAGGTCGCAGAAATTCTCCAAGAAACCCTTACCAATTGTTACGCTCCGCAATTCCAAACTAATTAACACTTCCAATTCTCTGCATCTCCTTCTCTTGCATGTGGAACCATCCCGCTGAGCCTGTCTCAATTTGCTTCCATCGGACCTTCAAGTCTGCTGCTCATCACCATCTCATGCCTCTCCCATTTCTACATCCGCTGATAACTGAACCACTTTCATTTGCTGCTTATGTTCTGCTCGAGTACATCAGCGCATTATTGTCCTCGTTTCCCCATTTTTGCCCTGTCCTCTCTACCGACACTTTTCTCACTGTTGTTCTACTCTTCTATTAGCCTTGACACCTCTTATTTTAAAAAAAAAAAAGTGTGTTGCTTTTGTAACATGTCGAGGATTTCATCAGAACAAACTGCTTAAAAGGTCAGAGATTGTAACTTGTAATAGTTGCCACAAAGAATACAATTTGATAAATAAAGGGTTGCTAAGGTCATAGTGTATAGGAAGGTAATCAGCCAATAACAAGTCCCACACTCCCATTGCATTGGTGGGAACAGAGCTGGTGTGAGCACCAACTGCTCACAGGTGTGAGGAATGCTCAGATGATGGATCTCATGGAGAATCATTTATTTTACAAAACCACATGTGTGATGGTTTCAAGGGAATACGAGTTTTCCAAAGAAAGTTCATTCAGAAGATGCATTCCAAACAAGGATCACAGGAATGACTTGTCAGGTGAAAACAAAACGACATATTGTGAAATGTTTACAGAAACAGTTCGAACACATAAAACCGATTACTGGTATATAATCACAAGTCACCACAACCAATTACTGGTATCTAATCACAAGTCACAAAACCAATTACTGGAATTAAATCACAAGTCACAATAACCAATTACTGGTATCGAATCACAAGTCACAAAACCGATTACTGGTATATAATCACAAGTCACCACAACCAATTACTGGAATTAAATCACAAGTCACAAAACCAATTACTGGAATTAAATCACAAGTCACAATAACCAATTACTGGTATCGAATCACAAGTCACAAAACCGATTACTGGAATATAATCACAAGTCACAAAACCGATTACTGGAATATAATCACAAGTCACCACAACCAATTACTGGAATTAAATCACAAGTCACAATAACCAATTACTGGTATCGAATCACAAGTCACAAAACCAATTACTGGTATCTAATCACAAGTCACAAAACCGATTACTGGAATCCCTTCACAAGTCACAAAACCGATTACTGGAATATAATCACAAGTCACAAAACCAATTACTGGAATTCAATCACAAGTCACAAAACCAATTACTGGTATCCAATCACAAGTCACAAAACCGATTACTGGTATCTAATCACAAGTCACAAAACCGATTACTGGTATCTAATCAGAAGTCACAAACCGATTACTGGTATCTAATCACAAGTCACAAAACCAATTACTGGTATCTAATCACAAGTCACAAAACTGATTACTGGTATCTAATCACAAGTCACAAACCGATTACTGGTATCTAATCACAAGTCACCACAACCAATTACTGGAATTAAATCACAAGTCACAATAACCAATTACTGGTATCGAATCACAAGTCACAAAACCGATTACTGGTATCTAATCACAAGTCACCACAACCAATTACTGGAATTAAATCACAAGTCACAAAACCAATTACTGGAATTAAATCACAAGTCACAATAACCAATTACTGGTATCGAATCACAAGTCACAAAACCGATTACTGGAATATAATCACAAGTCACAAAACCGATTACTGGAATATAATCACAAGTCACCACAACCAATTACTGGAATTAAATCACAAGTCACAATAACCAATTACTGGTATCGAATCACAAGTCACAAAACCGATTACTGGTATATAATCACAAGTCACCACAACCAATTACTGGAATTAAATCACAAGTCACAAAACCAATTACTGGAATTAAATCACAAGTCACAATAACCAATTACTGGTATCGAATCACAAGTCACAAAACCGATTACTGGAATATAATCACAAGTCACAAAACCGATTACTGGAATATAATCACAAGTCACCACAACCAATTACTGGAATTAAATCACAAGTCACAATAACCAATTACTGGTATCGAATCACAAGTCACAAAACCGATTACTGGTATCTAATCACAAGTCACCACAACCAATTACTGGAATTAAATCACAAGTCACAAAACCAATTACTGGAATTAAATCACAAGTCACAATAACCAATTACTGGTATCGAATCACAAGTCACAAAACCGATTACTGGAATATAATCACAAGTCACAAAACCAATTACTGGAATTAAATCACAAGTCACAATAACCAATTACTGGTATCGAATCACAAGTCACAAAACCAATTACTGGTATCTAATCACAAGTCACAAAACCGATTACTGGAATCCCTTCACAAGTCACAAAACCGATTACTGGAATATAATCACAAGTCACAAAACCAATTACTGGTATCCAATCACAAGTCACAAAACCGATTACTGGTATCTAATCACAAGTCACAAAACCGATTACTGGTATCTAATCAGAAGTCACAAACCGATTACTGGTATCCCTTCACAAGTCACAAACCGATTACTGTTATCTAATCACAAGTCACAAAACCAATTACTGGTATCTAATCACAAGTCACAAAACCGATTACTGGAATTCAATCACAAGTCACAAAACCAATTACTGGTATCTAATCACAAGTCACAAACCGATTACTGGTATCTAATCACAAGTCACAAACCGATTACTGGTATCTAATCACAAGTCACAAAACCAATTACTGGTATCTAATCACAAGTCACAAACCGATTACTGGTATCTAATCACAAGTCACAAAACCGATTACTGATATCCAATCACAAGTCACAAAACCGATGACTGGTATCTAATCAAGTCACAAAACCGATTACTGGTATCTATTCACAAGTCACAAACCGATTACTGGTATCTAATCACAAGTCACAAAACTGATTACTGGTATCTAATCACAAGTCACAAACCGATTACTGGTATCTAATCACAAGTCACAAAACCGATTACTGGTATCCAATCACAAGTCACAAAACCAATTACTGGTATCTAATCACAAGTCACAAAACCGATTACTGGAATTCAATCACAAGTCACAAAACCGATAACTGCTATTCAATCACAAGTCACAAAACCAACTACTGGTATTCAATCACAAGTTACAAAACCGATTACTAGAATTAAATCGCAAGTCACAAAACCGATTACTGGTATCTAATCACAAGTCACAAAACTGATTACTGGTATCCAATCACAAGTCACAAAACCAATTACTGGTATCTAATCACAAGTCACAAAACCGATTACTGGTATCCAATCACAAGTCACAAAACCAATTACTGGTATCTAATCACAAGTCACAAAACCGATTACTGGTATCTAATCACAAGTCACAAAACCGTTACTGGAATTCAATCACAAGTCACAAAACCGATAACTGCTATTCAATCACAAGTCACAAAACCGATTACTGGAATTCAATCACAAGTCACAAAACCGATAACTGCTATTCAATCACAAGTCACAAAACCAACTACTGGTATTCAATCACAAGTTACAAAACCGATTACTGGAATTAAATCGCAAGTCACAAAACCGATTACTGGTATCTAATCACAAGTCACAAAACTGATTACTGGTATCTAATCACAAGTCACAAACCGATTACTGGTATCCAATCACAAGTCACAAAACCGATTACTGGTATCTATTCACAAGTCACAAACCGATTACTGGTATCTAATCACAAGTCACAAAACCAATTACTGGTATCTAATCACAAGTCACAAAACCAATTACTGGTATCTAATCACAAGTCACAAAACCAATTACTGGTATCTAATCACAAGTCACAAAACCAATTACTGGTATCTAATCACAAGTCACAAAACCAATTACTGGTATCTAATCACAAGTCACAAAACCAATTACTGGTATTCAATCACAAGTCACAAAACCAATTACTGGTATCTAATCAGAAGTCACAAACCGATTACTGCTATTCAATCACAACTCATAAAACCAATGTTGAGTATCGCATCAACTCAGGAAACTGTCGACAAATATTCGCGCACACCTCCAGAAGCATATTACAAAGATCGACTCACAAATCACAAAATTGGAAATGAGCACAATTTGAATTCCGCACACATCATTTCCCCACCTGAGATAGTAAAGAATCCAACTCTGCCTTGCTCCGTTGCAAGGTTATCTTCATCTCACCAATTTCACTTGTAAGTCCAGCCACATTAGCTTGGTGACTATCACCAGCTTGCATAATTTCCTGTATCTGTAGGCAATTTAAGAATCCATCAGTTTATCAACATTTCCAATGAACACTGACAATGAGGATAAAGACAATCGTTGATAGATATTCGAATATATTCAGATGAAAAAGGTGTTGAAAAATCCATAACAATCAATATTTTATGACACCATCCTCATTTATCGTATCTGCTCGACTTGCGACTAACTTGGCACACACCTTTGTGGAGTAGTATTGGTTTGCATCCTCACGGGTTCGCATGGCCAGCACCAGGAACTGGTTACGGACATCTTCCAAGTAAGCCGCCAGATCGAGGTTCCGTGAAGTGTCAACCTCCACCAGCAGGGCAGAGCTACCAAAGTACGACTGCAACTCACGGATTTCCTAACCACCAGAAAAAAAAAACAACAACTTGGGTCCACATTGGGATGCTGAGCAGCAGACAGATGGATGGTAGTTGAGAAATATTTTCACTACTACAAGAATGTCAACAAGAATGCAGCAGAGATGGTATTTTTTTAAATATATATATATATATATATATATATATATATATATATATATATATATATATATATATATAAAACTTTAAAAGGATAATTGGTGGGTGGAGGGTCTATTGTGGAGGCATCACCTCTACGTGAGCTTCTTCAATGAACTTCAACTCATCCTGAAGTGACAACATTTTTTCTTCCAGTTTTATCCTCTGTAGACGCATCTTGTCAAAGTTCTGAAGAGGAAAACCACCACCACCACCACCACAAAAAGCCATTGACAACATAATCCTTGATATTTATTATTGTAGATTATCCAGAGGCATGACCGTTACTCATTCACACCTGGAAGCTGTATGCAAGCATAGAGATCCTTTTTTCCTATTCTGTGTGTACAAAACTTTACATTCCTCACTGTCTCGGGATTAGGCAAGGTGAATAACAGACTAACCTCCTTGCAGACAACAAACTCGTTTTCCAGTTTCGTTCTCTTTGGTATTTCATCCTTGTATCTGCAAAGTACAATTTTTCTTGAAAAACAACCGACTCTCTCTTCCTATCCCGCAATTCAAGTGTCAGATCTGCAGGACAATTGTTGATGGAACATCAAGGAACACGTCATCCTATTGAAAAAGCATTGATGGCACATGGGATTTAATTTGGAAGAGAACATCAACTTGAGGTCACATTCCAAATACAGGTTAAGGAGACAATCAATGGTCCTATAAATTGCTGTACTGGACTAAAGGGTTCATCGACACATAGGAGAAGGGGAGCAAGGGTGAGAGAGCATGGGAAGAGGAAAGTGAAAGAATGTCAGAGGAGAAATCAGAAAAGAGGGAAAGAGGAGTTATACAGTTTATGGGAACGACGGACATGAAAGATTCCACCACTTTATTGACATAATGTGTAGAAGGCACTAAATAATCCATAATTTAAGGCCCTGTCACACCTTGACGATTTAGCCAGCGTATGCCGACGTATGAAAAATTGGTCTAAAACGCTGGCACACGTCGAATACGTTATGGGTAAGTTTTGTATACGTTAAGAGCACGCTGGCATATGTCGTAGTACGCTGGCATACGTCATAGTACGCCGAGCTCGTCGACAAATTTGAACATGCTTGAAATTTTTCGACGTATTCCAGCATATGACTCACACGTTCCGCATACGCTGGCCATAAGTTGTAGGCACGTTACGTGATCGTTGACACACGTCGACACACGTTACTTGTAAGTTACTCATAAGTCGAAACACGTCGAGGTAATGTTTAGCGTCGGTGTTCCAGACTCCATGGTTTTTTTGGGGAGGGTTTTTTTCTTCGGTATGACGGTGATGTTGACACTTCGATTTCTAGTGTGGTTATAATATAATATAATTAATAGGCTGCCGCTCAACGATTTAAATCATAACCGCGCTAGAAATTGAAGTGTCAATATCACAGTCATACCGAAGGAAAAAAAAAAACCTGGAGTCTGGAACACTGACGGCTTCCTCCTGTGTGAACCTCATTTTTATATACCAATTCCCCTAAACGCTGCCAATACGCCATTATATGGTAGCTGTAAGTTAGTAACATGTTAAGTAAGTTCTGTGGTCGTCTGGAAGACATCAAATACATCTACATACGTCAATATGCGTTGGAGATACGTTACACATAGGTTCAAAGCACGTTACTCATAGGTTAGAAATAAGTTTCGGGTACGCTAAACATTACCTCGACATGTTTCGACTTATGAGTAACTTACAAGTAACATGTGTCGACGTGTGTCAACGATCATGTAACGTGCCTACAACTTATGGCCAGCGTATGCGGAACGTAAGCGTCATACGCTGGCATACGTCGAAAAATTTTCAACATGCTGAAAATTTGTCGACGTACTTAGCGTACTACGATGTATGCCAGCATGCTTCAGCGTGCCCTTAACGTATACAAAACTTACCTATAACGTATTCGACGTGTGCCACGTATTCGGCAAATTTTTCATACGTCGGCATACGCTGGCTAAAACGTCAAGGTGTGACAGCGGCTTCACACTTCGATGTCTAGTGCGGTTATGATTTGAATCGTCGAGCCGCAGCCTTTTAAAAGGCCATGCCACGTGATCGTCGGCGATACGCTGCCGCGTGCTATGCATAAGTTAGACTATCGTTGGGCATAGGTTGTGAACGCCGACAACACGCACAGCATTCGTTGATATAAGTTATCTATATGTTATCGAAACGTTCTGTGTGCGTTACTAATACACTATGCATACGTCCAACTAGTTATGAATACGTCCAAAACTGGAAAAAAAAAACATCAATAGTTCAGCGTACGCCAGCGTTTTACATACATTTTGATACCTTTCCATACGCTGGCGAAAACATCAAGGTGTGACAGGGTCTTTACTTTCCAAGTCCTGTTAGGCGTCAGAATTTAACTTGATCGCTCCATCATGACGCCAATAATATTGTAATGAAAATTACAATACTGTATTGTCCTGTCAACAGAGTGGCACCAAACCTTTGCGGAGTGAATTTATCTGGATATTAAATTTATATGGTGATCTGAGGCTTATGAAAGCATATTTATTGAATACAACAAACTTCACTGCTGCGGTCAGCCGCACATACCATCGCACGTCTGTGGCCGACACAAGCAGATCTGGAGATGCTTTTGATTTTGGTGCAGCAACACACATCGAGTTTAAATGCCAATCATGATCTACCTGTTCAGGTGGGAACCCCAAACAACATGTGCACTATCTTTAATATCCTGTTTGACAGCATCCACAAGGTGGCAATGTAAGACTTGGAAATATTATAACCCTCAATGAAAAAACATTTCCAGATCACACAGTGTTCCGTGCCACTGCTGCCATGTTGCCCCCTCCTGCCCATGCTCACCCTCCCCAATCACCAACCCCCCCCCCAAAAAATATTTAAAAATCAACAGTCATGACATAGGACTGTGTAGCCTAGATTCGAATCCCGACCCAGCTATAAACTGTCATCCCAGTGTTTTACAGACAGGGTACTTCATCAATGTGTGTGCCGTCCGTCGGATGGACGTTAAACTGGGCGTTCCATGTGCCAGTATTAGTTGGTGAACGGTGAAGACCATGTTGGGCGAGCTATCGCCAGCACCATGAACAAGTTACAAAGTCCTACCCTGACCGGCAGAGGACACTACATCAGCAGCACAGCCGCAACCTTGTGCTGGATACGAACGAAGAAGTCTGAATGTCATGGCCAGGTTAGCAGAACACCTTGGGCTACTGTTGGGGGGAAAAGTGCCGTGGTATCATCAACATCCACTGGCGAATGCGAGCAGAAAGGACAGCCGGCTAAACGTCTCCTTCAAAGGACGATGCTCGATGCTTGCAAAGCACCAGGATGACAGTTTTTGTCAAGAGGGTAATCAAACTCGGACTAAACGGCTTAAAGGAGAGTAAAAAAAAAAGAGATAAGAATTGTTTTTTGCAACTTCCAGAAAAAAAAGGTCAAAATGAATGAACAAAGTAAAAATAGCAAAAAAAAAATAAAAAAGGTGAAATCAGGAAAGTGTGTTCTTGATTTGCTCACTTTTGCTTGATTTGCTGCACCACCGCTTCAGTGCGTTTCAGGTCGGTCAGCAGTTGCTGCTTGTTAGCATTGAGTTCAACGATCTGCTTCTTGAGATAACCTTCATAATCGACGAGGATGATGTCGATGTTGGCTTTGTACGTTCCCTTCTCCTTCAATTTGCTGAGTCGTGTGCTCAGGATCTGATTCTGTTGCTCCAAGAAGCGCACCTGTTCAAGCAGGTAAGAACCTTATTGGGATCAGCCTGCAGGTGTTACCCTGAAAACACATTCCTCACGATGTGCACCTCACATTACAATCATGTTGAAGGTGATCCAGTTAAAATCCTGATACCTGGACATCAACTGGACGTTCCAACGTGGTGCAGTGGGACAATAACTTCTCGAATGCAACCATCGTGCGTGTAGAGAGCCTCCCTAATGAGGAACTTCAACACAGGAGGCCAATAGATCCATCAAAGCCTATGCTGTGGTTGCCAACCTATGGCTGTTTGTCCGTGCTCTCTCTCCTTGTGTACGCTCCAACCATATCACACCGCATAGTGTACCCGACTCACCTTTTCGATGAAGGACACAAAACGGGTGTTGAGGCCCACAAGCTCCCGCGTCTCCTCCTTGCACAACTTCTCCTCCGTGGGGTCGTAGCTGGCCAGATGTTCGATCATTTTGCTTTTCTCCATCATGGAGCAGTCGTTGCCCTCGAGCTCCAGAAACTCTCAAAATAACAAGCACACCGGTGCAGGAGGAATGGATATCATGGAGATAAAGCTTTATTGGAAGAGTTCTAGAAGGTGGAACAGATTTATGACGACTTAATAGCCCAATAATTGCTGATAAGGTGGAAAACCTCCATAAAAGGAATCTAATGGATGAAACATTACCTGGATCCAGCAAGGTGGTGCTGCCTCACGTTAACAACAGCTCTGCGGTAAGACTATATCTGGTCACTACATCAAAGAAGCCACTCGCAGCACAACTCGAGCAAAATGGATCAAACTGAGCGAATGTTGAGCAATATGAGTGTCTCCAGCATGGAAACATCCGGCATAGACAGATACAGAACAAGTTCTCTTCCTAGAAAACATGGATTCAGTAGTCAAAGTCTCACCGTCGGGAGCAGGCAACAATCATCCTTCTCCAGCCGAACATCCATACTCGGAGGAGGTTCAAGGCATTCATTCCAAAGCATAGGCAAGTGGGTCAATGGAGGCTTTTCCTCTGGAAGTGCTCATTCGGTATCGTCCGCTTTCAGTCCCGGATATGGTTCAGGTGCGAGCAGGTTTCAAAGCATGGTGCTGGCCCACAGCGAGAAGGAGACTCTACAGCAGCTCAATGACCGCCTGGATGACTACCTGAAGCGTGTTAGGAGCCTGGAGAGTTACAACAGCAAGATTGAAATGGAGATCAAGCACCTGATCACCAGCTACGGTCCGGAGATGATCGACTGGGAATCTCAGGAAAAGCATCTGGAGGAGCTGCGTGTGCAGGTGAGCGTTCGTTCTTCTTTTTTTTATTCCAAGCAGGTATCGAGGCTCATGAAAGTGCAAAAACAATGGGAAATGGTTAATATGCAGGGAGTGGGACAATCGGGAGTCATGACGACAATCATGGGATCACCAAGCACGAGGAGTGGAGTTGCAAGTGAAACAATGAGAGGATCTTAGCGGGTGTCTGTTAAAGGTCATAGTTCGAAATAGGAGAGACCATGAAGCAGTCGAAATTGGCAGCTGACTTAAAGGTCTGCAGGAAAGAACACGAGACATACTTAGGAAGATGGGTCCACTTCCACATGCAAGCGAAGAGAGGTAGGAATGAATGGACCTCCTGGAAGCATTGTTGAAGCTTAAATTTGGGGACGATAAGAAAGGAAGGTTTCTGGTAATAATGCTCGTGACCTGTGGTTGTAGTCGTAGGGATTAGGCAGAGGGGTGAGAGGGCAGGAGGAGAAATACTAGAATAAATTTGGTAATTAACTGTGCAACCTAAAGTGGACGGAGGCTATGTTTTCACCCCTGTCTGTTTGTCCGTTTGTTTGTGTGCAGGATATCTCAAAAAAGTTGTGGACGGATTCGGACAAAACTTGGTGGGCAGGTCGGGTGTGTGACAAGGAGGAATTGATTCGATTTTGGTGAAGATTCAGATCTGGATGCTAGAATTGAATTTTTTTTTTTAAAGTGAATCTTCACTTTTGAGAGTTAGGACCAAAACCTAAATATAGCACAATATCTCAAAAAGTTGTGGCCAGATTATAACAAAACATGGTGGATGAGTTGGGTGGTTTACAAGAAGTCGATTCGATTTTGGTTCAGGTCGGTATGCAGAGATCCAGCCTATTAGAGGGATACAATTCAGCCTGGTGGAGATGTACGCTCTACTGAGTACCGTTCGAGTTCAAACACTGTTTTGGGATTGTGGAGTTTGGACTTCATGACAATCACAAAAATTTGTTGTACTGTCGATGAAGAACTACAACATTTTATCGACAATTATTGTCCCCTTTATAGCCGTGAATTACATCAGCTACAAGTGTAGGAACTCGAGCACATCTCACCTGAAACTCGTTAGATTCTCAGAAGCTTGTCCTACTACACATCTTGTTTTAAATAAATAAATAACGTGATCTGTGATTCCTCTTTGATTAGTTTGATGATGCCATCTTCTTCTTCTCCTCCTCCTTTCGTATGCAGCACAAGGCTGTTGGATAGCATCATTGGCTGAGGGTGTGGCTGTGCTGCTGATGCAGTACCCCCTGCAGATTTGGGCAGGAATTAAGAATTTGTTCAGGGTGCCAGCAATAGCTCACCTACTCTCCACGAAGGACGCCGTGGGATTCTTTAACGTCTACCGATGAATGCCAACAGACGGGATGCCCAGTTGGACGTGTATCCGAGGGACGGCACACACATTGCTACCCCGGTGTTTCCCAGGCAGGGTGATTCATCAGTTTCTAGCTGCGTCGGGATTCGAACCCAGGCGAGACAGCTTTTCCAGGTCACATTTGGCAATATCGAAGAGTACCATACGAAGTATGCAAATAAACTTCCCTGTTAGGTCCAATTAGTGTTCATAAAGACAGATCACTGTAAAATGCAGACACTTCAGAATGACTGTGATTGCACTGGATGTGTTGGATGGACGCCATTTTGTGGTGCATGATGTTCTGCAGCTGGCTGAACTGACTTTGGACAATGCCAATCTGAGCATGCAAGCTGAGACCAACTATCTCTCGATCAAAGATTTCCAAATCAAGTAAGTCACCATGAAGCGCACCCTCAACACGCTGCCAGGGGATTGGATGATACCGATTACCATTCGATGAAAGCGTGGGACACAAACAGCACTGTGTGGGCTATGACGTCACAATGAGCATATGTTCCATCCATCTCCAGGCTGGAAATTGAACAGAATCTGTGCCACAACATCGAAATGGATATCAACGAGATGAGAAAAGAGATAGACAGCATCAACCTCAACATCCTGGAACTTGAGGGGAACAATGAAAGCCTGGTGGCCAGCCTGGTGATGATGAAGAAACAACACAAAGAGGTACAATGGAGAGAGAACTGAGGTCACCGGCCCAGTTGCATAACATTCCCTCATCTTTAAGGAAAGATTCCCCTTAAAGTACACTCGGATTCCTGAGTGAAGGATCTCTTTAAGTGCTGTTGTATAAATAAGCCTGAGGAATTCCTCAGGGAAGGATTTTCTTAAGGGTAAGAAAATCCTTCGGAGCCGTTGCTGTGCTAGTCAAACGAGAGGGAGAGAGAGGCAGAGAGAGGGATAGAGAAGGATAGAGAGGGTGAGAGAGGAGAGGAATAGAGAGGGGCAGAGAGGGAGAGAGAGGCAGAGAAGGATAGAGAGGGTGAGAGAGGAGAGGAATACAGAGGGACAGAGAGGGAGAGAGAGGGATAGAGAAGGATAGAGAGAGATAGAGAGGGTGAGAGAGGAGAGGGATAGAGAGGGGCAGAGAGGGAGAGATTGGGATAGAGAGGGAGAGAGAGATAGAGAGGGTGAGAGAGGAGAGGGATAGAGAGGGGCAGAGAGGGAGAGATTGGGATAGAGAGGGAGAGAGAGAGAGATAGAGAGGGTGAGAGAGGGGCAGAGAGGGAGAGATTGGGATAGAGAGGGAGAGAGAGAGAGATAGAGAGGGTGAGAGAGGAGAGGGATAGAGAGGGGCAGAGAGGGAGAGATTGGGATAGAGAGGGAGAGAGAGAGAAAGAGAGGGGGAGAGAGGAGAGGGATAGAGAGGGGCAGAGAGGGAGAGATTGGGATAGAGAGGGGCAGAGAGGGAGAGAGAGGGATAGAGAGGGATAGAGAGAGATAGAGAGGGTGAGAGAGGAGAGGGATAGAGAGGGGCAGAGAGGGAGAGATTGGGAGAGAGAGAGATAGAGAGGGATAGAGAGGAGAGGGATAGAGAGGGGCAGAGAGGGAGAGATTGGGATAGAGAGGGAGAGAGGGATAGAAAGAGGGATAGAGAAGGATAGAGAGGGTGAGAGAGGAGAGGAATAGAGAGGGGCAGAGAGGGAGAGAGAGGAATAGAGAAGGATAGAGAGGGTGAGAGAGGAGAGGGATAGAGAGGGGCAGAGAGGGAGAGATTGGGATAGAGAGGGAGAGAGAGGGATAGAGAAGGATAGAGAGGGTGAGAGAGGAGAGGGATAGAGAGGGGCAGAGAGGGAGAGATTGGGATAGAGAGCGAGAGAGAGGGAGAGAGAGTGAGAGGGATAGAGAGGGAGAGAGAGGGAGAGAGAGGGAGAGAGAGGGAGAGAGAGAGGGAGAGAGAGGGTGAGAGAGGAGAGAGAGAGAGAGAGAGAGAGAGAGGGAGAGAGAGCGAGAGGGATAGAGAGGGAGAGAGAGGGAGAGAAGAGAGCGAGAGGGATAGAGAGGGAGAGAGAGAGAGGGAGAGAGAGAGCGAGAGGGATAGAGAGGGAGAGAGAGGGAGGATAGACATCCAATTAGAGAGAAGAAGAGATGTCCCAAAACTCAATAGTGGCGAAGCGTCCTACAATAATGGCTTCAGGAAGAGCCAGGAGCACAAGTGGAGGCTTGTCCCAAGCACGAGAGAGAGACAATACCTTGTATAGTTGTATTATGGGTGTTGCTGAAGTTATTTATGTTTACTTACACTATAACTATAAATAGTGTATAATTGTGAAAAATCACTCGATTTTGGTAAGACATGGGTCCACAGGGTAAACCGGGACACCCCCTCCCCCCCCCACACGTCTCTCTCCAACGTGGGATTGACGAGTCATGAACCCAGTAACATGCCACTTTAAGTCTATCTATTACGTACAGAGTTCACCTTTTTCCCGGGGTTCGCGTCGATTGAATTGGTGTCGAAATCACGTGAACACGAAGTCATAAATGTTGCACCATGAAGGTAGAACTCACTACTCGAGTAGTACGGACCAACAACTCGTTCACCTGCACCTGCACCTGCACCAGACCACACCTTTACATCAACAGAGATATCATCCGTGGGATTGTCAGTTCGATGGAGTTTATAAATAAATTATTTAAAACATATTGTTGTGGAAAATGACTCCTGGGGGATTAAAGGTCAAAGGATGGGTGGAAAGGGGGGAGGGGGGGGGTGCTCACTTGAGTTTAACGAAGATTTTCAGGAAAAACATCAGGAATATTTGAATATGCAACGATCCGCACATTCTTTGTGTACATTAGGGAAAACTTGAGGAAATAGTTAAGTAAATCCTGAAATCTTTCCCTAAGGATGCTTCATGCAATCAGGTCAGTGTCCTCAAGGACTATAAGTGGATTACCAGGAAGACCTCCAGCTCAAGAGACCTGGTCTTCTTCCAGTAAATATCCAAACATAAGTAAATCAAGAATAATAATCAATCGCCTGGAGGATGTTAGTGTTGTGTGAACTTGTGAAAATGAAACCATCGCTCAATGCCCCCTTTTGGGTGGTTGTCCGTGCCCCATGGTGTAACACTCTGGGGGGAATCCCTCCATGTTTCACAGAGGGTGAAGGAACTCAAAGCCAACATCGCCGTGGAAGACTTGAGCAACGTGCAGGTGGATTCGATCCAAGGAATGGATCTTCTGGCCGTCCTGACGAGCATCCGGGAAGAGTACAACCGTTTGTCCAAAAAGAACGAACAGGACGCAGAGGTCTGGTATCGTGAGAAGGTGGGTCATGTTTACATGGGTCTTACCGGATCCCGATGTTAGTGAGACCCGTCGACCACCACTCCAACAACCCGGGACGTTCTTTACATGGGTCTTACCGGATCCCGATGTTAGTGAGGCCCGTCGACCACCACTCCAACAACCCGGGACGCGACGTCCGTGGTCGCTACATAATTGCATACCAGTCATACAGTTTTTGACGGATCGCGCTGAACATTTTTGCCAAAGCGTTTGATTATAATGCGCATTAAACACTGGAGCCGATTTTTGAAAAAAAAAAAAAAAATGTAAAAGTATTTTTCGGATTTTTTCAAAATTTTCAAAGTCCCGTTGCTAAGCAACGGTGGCGTCCATAGCAACGGTGCTCAAAAGCAGAGAACTCGATCCTGGTATGAACCGACTAGTCAAGTTTCATCAAAATCGGTTGATTCCTCTGGCTTCCAGAGCTGTCCATTACATATATACATACAGAAAACCTGAGAATAACGGTAGTCTAGCGACCACCCAATAACGGTAGTCTAGTGACCACCCAATAACGGTAGTCTAGTGACCACCCAATAACGGTAGTCTAGCGACCACCCAATAACGGTAGTCTAGCGACCACCCAATAACGGTAGTCTAGCGACCACCCAATAACGGTAGTCTAGTGACCACCCAATAACGGTAGTCTAGTGACCACCCAATAACGGTAGTCTAGCGACCACCCAATAACGGTAGTCTAGTGACCACCCAATAACGGTAGTCTAGCGACCACCCAATAACGGTAGTCTAGCGACCACCCAATAACGGTAGTCTAGTGACCACCCAATAACGGTAGTCTAGCGACCACCCAATAACGGTAGTCTAGCGACCACCCAATAACGGTAGTCTAGAGACCACCCAATAACGGTAGTCTAGTGACCACCCAATAACGGGAGTCTAGAGACCACCCAATAACGGTAGTCTAGCGACCACCCAATAACGGTAGTCTAGTGACCACCCAATAACGGGAGTCTAGAGACCACCCAATAACGGTAGTCTCGCGACCACCCAATAACGGTAGTCTAGAGACCACCCAATAACGGTAGTCTAGTGACCACCCAATAACGGTAGTCTAGCGACCACCCAATAACGGTAGTCTAGTGACCACCCAATAACGGGAGTCTAGAGACCACCCAATAACGGTAGTCTAGCGACCACCCAATAACGGTAGTCTAGTGACCACCCAATAACGGGAGTCTAGAGACCACCCAATAACGGTAGTCTAGCGACCACCCAATAACGGTAGTCTCGCGACCACCCAATAACGGTAGTCTAGCGACCACCCAATAACGGTCGTCTAGTGACCACCCAATAACGGGAGTCGAGTGACCACCCAATAACGGTAGTCTAGTGACCACCCAATAACGGGAGTCGAGTGACCACCCAATAACGGTCGTCTAGTGACCACCCAATAACGGGAGTCGAGTGACCACCCAATAACGGGAGTCGAGTGACCACCCAATAACGGTCGTCTAGTGACCACCCAATAACGGGAGTCGAGTGACCACCCAATAACGGGAGTCGAGTGACCACCCAATAACGGGAGTCGAGTGACCACCCAATAACGGTAGTCTAGTGACCACCCAATAACGGTAGTCTAGAGACCACCCAATAACGGGAGTCGAGTGACCACCCAATAACGGTAGTCTAGTAACCACCCAATAACGGGAGTCTAGTAACCACCCAATAACGGGAGTCTAGTGACCACCCAATAACGGTAGTCAAGTGACCACCCAATAACGGTAGTCTAGAGACCACCCAATAACGGTAGTCGAGTGACCACCCAATAGTTTGGATCCCAATTAAAATGATTAAAGACCACATCAGATGCCAATCAATTGAAAAGACTTTTGCTAAGTTTAAATGAGGCTTCAACGAATTTATGTTTTCTTGCTCAAGTCGTTGGTGCTATTTATTTTTGTTTGGGTTTGTTTCAGATACAAAACATTAAAGAGGTGGTGGGACAAGGAGAAGCGGAACTAAATCCTCTTAATGAACAACTTCATTCTCTACGTCAAGAACATCACAACCTGCAGCTCACCATTAACTCTTCAGGCACCAAGGTCTCTGAATCCCAACGGATCACAACATCCCAAAGCATAAGGTCTTCATGATTGGGCAGTTTCGAGTGTGCTGCGACTGGGAGTTGAGGAGGAGGGAGGGCGCGGCCTAGCAACCCTGGTGGTTTCGGTCCACCAGTCGAGGATCACCGAGGGTAACGAGTTAAAATTTGAAATGTGGACAAATTATGAAAAAAATAAAAGAATATTTCTCCATGTTCCCACAGAAAGAATTTCTGAGGAAGTCGTTAACCGACGTGGAGATACATTTCAACTCGGAACGAAACCGAATGAAAGGTTATCTGGGCCAGTATGAATCGACCCTGGCTGGGCTCAAGGAAGAGCTGGAAAAACAGCTCGGTGCTTATGAGCAGCTGATGAGCACCAAGATCAGACTGGAACAAGAGCTTGCCGAATACCACAACCTGCTGGAGCACGGCGACATACAGTGAGTAGTTACCTGCACCACCAGAGGTGGACCGAGGTCATGTTTTCACCCCCCATCTCCTCCCATCCGTGTGTCTGCGACCAGAATACCCCAGAAGGTTCTGGACGGATTCGGATGAAGCTTGGTGGACAGGTTGGGTGTGTGACAAAGACGAATTGATTCGATTTTGGTGAACATCTGGTTCCTTGAAATTTTAATTTTTTAGGTCCTCGTGGAGGATCTCCAAGTCTTACTCGTGTTGTTGTTCTTGTGGACTTTTTTTGTTTCACAGCCTACAGTTTTCATCGAAACTTCCTGAAACTTGGCATATATATGTAAAAATACCCTGCGCAGGCAGTAACCATCTCCGATTTTGGAAATTCTTCCGAGAAAAAAAGTTGACGTCATAATATCGCCGCTAATGGAAATCGCCTATACCATTATCTCCAAAACTAGGCAAGCTGTTTGAATTTTGTTTGTGGGAATCAAGCCGGGCATGAGCACAGATAATTAATTTATCGCAAACCTGATACATCACAATGACGTCATATTCGTTTTTATGACGTCATCATTAAGAGGACGAGGATCTTAGCTCTTTTGAGCTTGTTAAAGAAATTCTTCACCATTGAGAGATTTGGGCCAAAAAGGAGATATAGCACAAGGTCTTAAAAAGTTGTGGATGAGTTATGACAAAACTAGGTGGACGAGGTGTGTGTGTGTGTGTGTGTGTGTGTGTGTGTGTGTGTGTGTGTGTGTGTGTGTGTGTGTGTGTGTGTGTGTGTGTGTGTGTGTGTGTGAGCAACTGTAAGCTGCAAGGGGTTTGAAAAACATCCAAAATGACAAATTCCTTACGGTTATAGTAAGTTTTGCAACCTCAGAAGTACCATTTTCCTTATTTGGTAATTGCAGCGTACGACTGCAGGTAGCAACATTTGCTGGGGACACACCGATGGCACTAGTGCAGTGCCCCCTGTAAGTTAGGGCAGGGATTTGTAATTTGTTCAGGGTGCCGGCGATAGTTCGACAACTCATTGCGAAGGACACCGTGAGATGTTTAGTGTCCGGCAATGAAAACAAGCAAACTGGTCACCCAGTTTAACATCCACCTGAAGGACGGCACACGTTGATGAATCATCCTGCCTGTGAAGCACCAGGATGACAGTTCATAGCCGGGTCGACATTGAAACCCAGGCGAGAAGGTTCACAGGTGAGTGTGCACACCTCTCGGCCATCATGCCACCCCAGAAGTACCATTGGTTTGATTATTCCTTCATATCAGAAGCATTAACTTTAACGAGCTTAACTTGAGATTACTTGTAAAACATTCAACATCATGTTAACTTCTTCCCTGAAGAGATAACACAATTGTTGATAGAGCTATGTCGAATCAAGAATGCTGCAAAACGCTCAGCATACAACGGAAATTATTACACAACTTAATTGTACATTCTGTCCACAAATTACTGTTCCAAAGTCAAACCGTAATTAAAAAAAAACAAACAATGAAATTGGATATGATGATGGGGTTTGCTGTCTGAAAGAAAATTTCTTAAAGTATTATTCTCATGAATTGTCATCTGAATCCAACTGGACTTGTGGGGACTGCCCTCAAACAATTCGCAGATGTGTTCAACATCCTCACCACTTGTGTTTAGCTGGCTGGCCTGCCCCCACCCCCTCTCGTTTTATGCGACAGTGACTGCCTTTTAACATCTCTTAAAGTGTGTGTATACGTCATAACCCAAAAGAGAGAGAAAAGATTAAAGTTTGCAGAAAGTATCCAGTGCTGTATTCATTCACATATTTTGAAATTATCGTTATTTTTTTGGCCCACCTTGCAATTTGTAACAGATTCAGGCAGGGAGGATGGCCTAGTAGGAGTACACACCATCCTCGGAGCTGTCGAGCCTGGGTTTCAATCCAGACCTGGCTATAAACTATCATACTGGTATTTCACAGGTGGAGTGATTCATCAGTGTGTGTCATTACTCGGATGGATGTTAAATGCGAATCCCATCTGCCAGCATTCATCGGTGGACGTTGAAGATCGCATTGTGTCCTTCATGAAGAGTAGGCAGCTATCGCTGGCACCAAGGCCAGATTTCTGCCCTGACTCCCTGAGTCAGAGTGGTGACCTGGCCAGGATTGTTGTCTCATAACTGCTTCAGCAGCACCAACGCTCTGCGTAGGACATGGATGATTGATGATGAATACAGATAAAGCATTTTGATGTTTATCTGATAAGAACCAAATGCATGAAAGTGCAGAAAATGCCATCATGTTGAAGAAGTGAAGTTAATTTAAGGAAACAAGACGCTGTTGGTAGGTTTACATCTGGATATTTATGCTTTAATTCTTTGTTTCTTTCTTTTTTCCAGAACAAGAACCAGTAGCTGTTAGCACGGTGCGGTAAGTATCTCCGACACACCACCACATGACCTGGAGATGAGAGGCCCCACACCAAAATAGTGCCACGAGGAATTTCTGGAATCCAGTATTGTAGGAACTGCACTGTTACATGGATTTTGCTTCATTAAACTCAAACTATGCAATGAAAAGCAACGCTTCCTGAAAGTAAAGTTGAACAGATCATCTGAACAACACAGGTTGACGTCTAATCATTAGACTTATCCAGACTGTACTATTCTTGTCTCCACCTTGGTGACATTTTGTTGCCCTTTTATAGGTTATTCCTCAAACCACTTCCTTATCCATGGCTATTTTGATGTTCTGGAGGCCTTGCTCATATCCACTTCTAACCCCCTCCCTCCCTACCCAACTGTCCTTCCTTCCTTCTGGTTGCAGGCTCTGAAGGCCTTTGTCCTCATCAATGTTCGAGGTCTCCAAAGAATAACAAGTCGGTGCAAGGCGTAAAAACAATACGTGCAAAGCATTTGTTCTACGATAATCCACGATTACAGAAATTAAATCCAGATTAAAATATCAAGACTTATGGAGAAAGCTAGAACATAGAATGGATCAGAACGTAACAGAATAAAAGGAACAGTCGAGAGAGGGGTGGGGACACCATCAGCAGGGTTGAGGGACAAAACACAGGCAAACCTGGACAAATATGGGATGTTGGAAAGAATGAGGGGCAGGGGTGGACAAGATGGATATCGAAGCAAAAAGGAAAACCTGGAAAGAGGGGGGGGACGTGGGGAGTCCTAATGGGAGTAGAAAAGATCATGGTTTAGAATTGGGGACAATCTTATATGGTGGTGAACAGCTGTTTTGAAGACCTGGAGGGAAGAATGAGATTGAAGAGGATGTAGGAGTTTGTTCCACAGGTGGGGAAAAAGAGGAACGAGATGAGTGGAGGTGAGCAGTGATTCGATTTGTGAAAAATGCCGGAATCCAAAATTCACGGGCGCCACCATAATCACCGGGCGCCACCATAATCACCTCGTATGAGAAATGGTTTCCTTTCAATTAGCAGACATGAAAATGAGGACAACCTTCGGTCTTATTAAGGGTGGTGGGGGTTCGTTTTACTTTTGTTTGTCCCAAGTACATGTCAGCAATGGTTTATTCCATATCATTACCAATCACACAAAAACCATTTCCTTTGGACACCCTTTTCTAACCTGCAGAAGCATGAGAGGGAGATTGTCAGGGCAATTAAAAATAAATTAATTAATAAAGGAAGATTGCATTTGTGACGTCACAGTAATCCGTTTGATAAATGCTTTGCTGCTCTGTTAGAACATGCTTGGCTTTTAAAAGCAAGAACTGCTTACTCGAATTAACCACAGGCTTAAAGTGATTTATAAACATTTCAGTGATTGTAATAATAAATACAATAATAATAAAAATTACACAACGAACTATCGTGTTTGTGCATTTACTTTAAAATTTACACAAACAGTGTGGATCGTCTCAAGGTGATATGGCTTCCCATGACTACTTTTACCATTTATTCCTCCAAGAGTTACCTTCTGAGAACCCATTCAACGACTGCTCTTCCTACTCAATCGGATTCTTTCTCTCGGTCAACACGAACACGACACAGTTTCCTTTTCTTTACCAAATACTTGTATTAGTCAAAAATACAAATTGCCTCTGTTGTTTATCTTCCTGACGTAAAAACAAACTTCTTGTTGTCTATATTTACCACTATACTTAATCTTCTTTCAACAACCTTTTCAAATGTTCAAACTTTCAATGACTGCTCTGTTAGTTTAACTCCTCTGTAAAATTAGAATAACTAGTAAACAATCCTTGACCATGTTGTGGAACATTGGCAGAGACCCTCACTTTGGTTTTTCCTCCTCTCTTGTTCACCTACATTCGCTTTTAAAATCGTTTTCTCTGCAACCGCTTGATCAATCGACACAAAACTTTCATCACTGGAAGCCAAAACGAATGGAGATTTGTTTTTTTTTTAACAGAGTTGCTGGTAATTGGATGGAAAATGCGGCCAGCGTTCCAAAGTCTGTTTGCTACATGCATGGGATGCAGGGTGTTCACGTATCGGGAATAAAAAGGTCTCCCTGCATCTTGATCAACGGCACAACAGTGAGAGTTGCCCAATCTTCAGGGATCACTCGTTCCCAGACATTTCTACACAACTTCATCATCCACTTGATTCCTACATATCCAGCCATCTCTATCGTTTCCACGAACAATACAGCCGGACCCGCTACCTTTCCTTTAAACTTCAAATAGCCAATTCAACTTCTTTACATTCCAGGTCATTCTCCCATTCGTTTTCTTCATTCAAGAGCTTCTCAAAGTAAGTTTGATGTTCCTTCTCAATGAATTTTTTTCACGAGATGTCTGTTTTTATCAAAAATTCTGATCATACCCCCTTACATCCTTTACCCACTGCCTGGCTATTTTGACAATGTTATTCTGCTCCTCTGATAGCGT
Source organism: Eptatretus burgeri (assembly GCF_056783735.1). Taxonomy (NCBI): domain Eukaryota; kingdom Metazoa; phylum Chordata; class Myxini; order Myxiniformes; family Myxinidae; genus Eptatretus; species Eptatretus burgeri. The sequence goes on from NC_140964.1 coordinate 50,512,598, forward strand.
TAAGCTTTTTCACTATTGTTCATACACTTTATTCTTTGTTATCACGATTTCCTTCTTCAAACATATATTATCTTTATTTTGAGGGTCTTTACGCTTTTGCCACTTTGTGTAAGCTTCTTCTTCTGTTTGAAGAACAGAAGTTCTTCTTCGTCGGCCATTCATGCGATTGGATCACAGCGAGATTAGGATCATTTCTGGTTATACTATAGTCCTGGTTATTAGACATTCCCTGAGATAATGTCCACTGCTTTTCCCCTAAATCCCCTCCCTTTTTCTTCTCTCAATACATTTTATTTACCCAAATCTCAAAAGTAACTCAGAGATCCATCGATGTATGTGTGATAAGCTCGAAATATAAATCACCATCAACCATACCATCAGACAGCAGAGTCTGGCAATGAAAATGGACAAGCCAGAAAAGTTGCACAACTCTTCTTCAAGGCCACTTGGGACAGGGCCTGCAGCGATGATGATAGGCCATTTGGCATTCCCACATCATACCCAGCAAATAAATAATACGCCAGACATATTTTAATTTACGAGTGACGTCATGCAGTACTTAAATGACACTGAATTTTTTTTGGTCTCCACAGACTGTAGAATGTCTACCATTTTTCCCTCCTTCCTCTGAAATAAAGTCACTCATTACATTATTACGACGCCACTGAATGGCCATTTCTAAGCAACCCGAATATTCGAGCGGGGAGGGGGGGGTCTCTTTCCACTCAATGCCCTACCCAGTTGCCCTGCCCGGTCCCAAGTGCAATCAAAGACGTGGTGTAAATGAGCCTTCTGAGATGGAAGATTAGTTGTTATCAATGAAGCAAATTGTAAACCTTGATTATGAGCCAATAAACAGCAGAAATTATCTTGGCCATTGGGTGTGGTACTTCCTGCAAAATATGTCCTTGCGATGACTGCTTCATTTGGCAGAATACAACAAAGAACAGAGAAAAAAAAACTTTCAAAAGCGCAAGCATTTATACATTTCAAGCAAAATCAGGAAATGTCCAAGTGAAAAAAAAACTGACCCAAAGTGTACAACCCAAAGTAGGAATTTAACTTTAAATGACTTGCATGACGAGTTTAACTTTTATACACAACTTTGGAATGCATTACATGTCAAAGGAAATGTAAAAAGAACTATCGCCTCCTTGCTCCTTCCCAATTCTTTACATTAACAAGTCATTCACAACCTTCATCAATGCAGACTGTAACCTTAATCGATTAGAGGAAAACGGATGCCAGAAAGGGGGGTGTGCAGGGGATTTAACACCCTTATGGCTTTTTAAATGTTACAAAATTTATAAGGCTGGCTAGCAAGAAAAAATGGGAGGGGAGGGTAGACATCAAGCTTCAACCAACAAATGGCA